>NC_136430.1:27347500-27947500 GCF_052849685.1 Lactuca virosa | reverse complement strand
CATGGAATTTATCTCGAGTGATCGTGAGACGGTAATATCATATAAATCTTCAAACCTAGAGATATGAGTTGTTGACTATGAGTTGGTTATTCATTGATTGCACGAAAACGTATTGGTAACTCGATGTCATAAAACGTGCCTTTGTGAGTAATTCAACAAGTAGTTAGTACAAGCATATCAGTCGAAGTTTATCTGTTCCTTCTAGAAATAGAAGCGATATCTGGGCCCCTCGATGATTTGGTTTTGACCTATGTACCGGGCCCGGTCAGAACCTAATTGATGTGTTCAATTTAGTTCTATGTCGAAACAAATCAGAGATCGAGAAACAAATGCTGGACAATAAGTAAGACCATGTTCCATGTGTTTGTCCGGCTGATATCATGAGAACAGAGGATTATATGATCACTTATCTTAAATGGCGTATCATCATCATCTCAGTTCCGAGAGACTTTGAAAGAGCTACGATTGCTAGTCGGATTTTGAAGTCATATTCGCAAATATAGTTATTAGACTTATCCAAGTGGGAGACTGTTGGATATAGTGTCTAAGTCCATAACTTTATTTGGTATGTACTTGACCCGACCCGGCATGGTCCATTTGGGTTGCATGGCATTGCAATACTTGGATAGACTAAATGAGAGAATAAGGCACTTATGATTATTAATATATTATAAGTTCTAATATATTAATAATAGTATTATTTAATTAGTATTGATCAAGTATTAATCTAGGATTAATTTGGTGATCAAAGTGAGACTAATTAAATATATAGGGTTGATTATGACAATCATCAATTCTTTTATGGTGGATAAATGATCCATAGTTTATGGGTTATGGATGTAACCAAATGGAGCTCCATGGATGGTCCATGGGAGTTACAAATCCATGGGTCATGGGAAATCAAGAGTCATGACAATTAAGGGCATTCATGTGTAAACCCTAATTGTGACAACACTATAAAAGGAACCCTATAGCTAGCAAAAAGTGGAGCTAGTGGACATAGTGTTACTAGAGAGGGCATAACCAATTTTGAGTGCTAGAAGTATTCTCTCAAGTTATTCCAAGTCTTGTGGTGTTGTGTGAAGCATTTGAGGCACAACATTTAGGGTGCTAGGCTCACAAAGTCTTGAAGGAATCCAAGCAACAACAAGGTATGTATTTCTACTAGTTTTATGTTTTATGTAATCCTCATGCCATGCTAGTTAGGAAATAACCTTGAAAAAGTAATTTGCATGTATATAGAGAAAACATAGATTCAAGGTTATTAGGGTTGCATGTACACTTAGGAAGTGTTAGAATGCTCAAAACCCATCAGTTACAAGTTGGTATCAGAGCCTTAGTTTGAGGGATTCGGATGCACCTTCGGGTGTATTTGAACTCAAACTGAGGATTTGAGGAAGTTTTTCACAAAATAAACAATTTTTCTAAAGAAGTAAAAGGATTTGAGAAAAGAAGAAGGAAGCAGTGTGTACGATCAGCCAACTCCCGAACGATGATTTCCCAAAATACCTTTACATTATGTGTTATGGGATAAGTTATGAAATGTTATGTTATGCTAAAGTAGGCTAGGTATTCATATTAGGACTAGAGTGGCCTGATTTGTGATGCCTTAGCCTAGGAAGATTTATGCTGCTATGAGATGCTTGATAGTGAGTAGGTAGCAGTGAGGAGCTTATGAGAGGCCTACCGAAGGGTAGCCTATGCTAGCGAGATGTAGAGTACTTGGGATCTGGGATCCAAGGAGGAGGACTAGGGGTGAATACTGATACGGTGTGGACGGTAGTATAGGGCCCGTACTACTGAAGACACCGGATCAGTGCGCACTCCAAGTAAGAATCCTTAGGGTACTAGGGAACAAGTAGGGTTGAGTTATCGAGTGCGAGTATGCTCGAGCAAGTCCCTGATATTATTATGTTGTATTTCAGAGACATCATGGTTGGGACACGCCACAGACCTGAGACGAGTGGCGTGAGTTACGAGGAGCTTCGTCAGATGATCAACGATAAGGTGGCAGCGGCGATTCGAGCCGAGATTCCGGAGATGTTTTGGTCTATCAAGACCACATTGATTGAGACTTTTGATGAGCGGTACGCAGCGGTGACTGAGGCTGCGGCTGCTGCAGCTACTGCAGCTGTGGCTGCTGCCAGGCCTCAGGGAGGTGACTCGTTGTTGTTTCGAGAGTTCAGCAACACGAAGCCACCAGAGTTTGACGGGACGCAGGATCTGATCGCTGCGATGAGATAGATTTCTGATATTGAGGGATGCTTCTACACGTGTTCATGTCCGGAGCATCTGAGGGTACGGTTCGCGCTGAACCAGCTTCGCTTGGGAGCGAAGGACTGGTGGAAGTTCGTGACGGCGAGCTTCACTCTTGCAGAGATTTCAGAGGTGACCTGGGAGAGGTTCACCACCATGTTCAGAGACGAGTATGTTCCCCCGGTGGACAGGGAACGGCTGGCTAAGGAGTTCTTGAACCTCAAGCAGGGTACTGATTCTGTTATTGTGGTTACTAGGAAGTTTCATGAGAGGGCGATGTTCTGCCCTGAGCAGGTGTCTACCGAGCAGGCACGCATGAGCCGGTATTTGGGCATTTTGAGGAGGGATATTCGGGAGTTCGTGTCGAACTCGACTTACCGGACATTTTCTGAGCTCCAGGCAAATGCCCGGAAGAGGGAGATTGAGTTGGAGACTCAGGCAAAGTAGGAGGCCGAGTCTCAGGGGATGGATCGGCGGCCGGCACAGTCTCAGCCGGCAGCCAAGCGGGCAAAGCCCGCTGATTCAAGATCTGGAGGCCAGAAGGGCCGCACTTACGGGAAGTGCGGCAAGGGACATGACAGGGTGTGTCGATTGGGTGCTTGCTACAAATGTGGCAAGTAGGGGCATATAGCCAAGGATTGCCCCAAAGGGTTCATGGTTTGCTTTCATTGCAACCAGACAGGCCATCGGAAGGCCGAGTGCCCGCAGCTGCGGGGGACAGCACAGAGAGCACCGCAGGGATCTGCCCCTGCCGCCGTGCGAGCTACTGAGGTTCGGCCAATGAAGGCCGAGGCACCGATGGCTTGCGGGAGAGCCTTCCAGTTGACAGCGGAGGAGGTCCGCGCAGCGCCCGATGTTGTGGCTGGTATGTATTCGTTCATTTATTTATGCTACGTTTGAGATATTGTGCTTATATTATGATATACGTAGGTACATTTCTTGTGAGTTATGTACCTGCTTTGGTGTTATTTGACTCGGGTGCGAGTCGGTCATTTGTGTCTTTAGAGTTTAGTCAGTGTCTTTAGAGTTTAGTCAGCATATCAGTATCCAGCGGAAGGCGTTGAGTCGACCTCTACGAGTTTCCATAGCTGACGAGAGAGTCGTGTATGCTACGGATGTGATTCGAGGATGTGTACTCGAGATCTTCAGGGTTGAGTTCCCGATAGATCTAGTCCCGATTGCGATGGGGGAAGTGTGTGTCATAGTGGGCATGGATTGGTTAAGCCGATTTGGGACTGTTATAGACTGCGAGCGATAGTTGGTGACGATACGAGACCCTAGTGGGGGAGTACTTACGGTGTACGGCGAGGGTACCCGATCTGGGTCAGCATTCTGTTCGGCAGCTAGAGCGAGGCAGAGTTTACAGCAGGGCTGCAGCGGGTTTGTAGCTTATCTGATGGATACACGAGTAGCCGCAGGGAGGCCGAGTTCAGTTGATGATGTTCCGATAGTGCGTGAGTTCCCAAATGTTTTTCCCTAGGAGTTGCCGGGTGTGCCTCCCGACAGGCAGGTGGATTTCCGCATTGATTTGGTTCCGGGAGCGGCGCCTATCGCCTTGTGCCACCAGAGATGCAGGAGTTATCCTCACAGCTTCAGGAGCTGTTGGGGAAAGGATTTATCAGGCCGAGTAGCTCACCTTGGGGAGCGCCGATCCTTTTTGTCAAGAAAAAGGATGGTTCACACCGGATGTGCATTGATTACCGGGATTTGAACAAGTTAACGGTCAAGAACCGTTACCCACTACCGAGGATTGATGATCTGTTCGATCAGTTGCAGGGAGCATCTTGGTTCTCCAAGATAGATTTGAGATCTGGATATCACCAGATGAGGGTGCGAGATGAGGATATCCAGAAGACGGCGTTCAAGACTCGTTATGGGCATTACGAGTTCGTGGTGATGCCTTTTGGGCTCACCAAAGCACCGGCAGCGTTCATGGATCTCATGAACAGGGTGTGTAGACCGATGTTGGATCGTTCAGTGATCGTGTTCATCGACGATATACTGGTGTATTCGAGATCTAGAGAGCAGCATGAGGAGCATTTGAGAGAGATCCTCGGAGTATTGAGGTCGGAGAGGCTTTACGCCAAATTCTCCAAGTGTGATTTCTGGCTACGAGAGGTCCAGTTCTTGGGACATCTCGTTAACCAGAATCGGATATTGGTCGATCCGGCCAAGATTGAGGCTGTGATGAGTTGGGAGGTGCCGAGGTCCCCCACCGAGATCAGGAGTTTTCTGGGGTTGGCTGGCTACTATCGGAGATTTATCAAGGATTTCTCCAAGATTGTCGTGCCCCTCACCAAGTTGACCCGGAAGGGCGTTGCTTTTTCGTGGGGTCCGGAGCAGCAGACCTCGTTCGAGACTCTTTACCAGAGACTGTGCGAAGCCCCAGTGTTATCCCTTCCAGAGGGAATGGAGGATTTTGTGGTGTACTGCGACGCATCGATATCGGGGTTGGTTGCTGTGCTTATGCAGAGAGGGCATGCGATAGCGTATGCATCGAGGCAGCTGAAGCCTCATGAGACGAGGTATCCCACCCACGACTTGGAGTTGGAGGCAGTGGTGTTCGCCCTCAAGATATGGCGTCACTATCTGTATGGGGTTCGGTGTACCATATACACGGACCACAAGAGTTTGAAGTATTTGATGGATCAGCCCAACCTGAATATGCGCCAAAGGAGATGGTTGGATGTGGTGAAGGATTACGATTGTGAGATCCTGTACCACCCGGGCAAAGCTAATGTTGTAGCTGATGCTCTGAGCCGTAGGGCAGAGAGTGCCCTGATTCGAGACACTTGTATGCGATTGACAGTGATGACTCCGGTGTTGGACACCATTCGGGAGGCCCAGGCAGAGGCCGTAATACCAGAGAACCGCAAGAGGGAACGGGTGATCGGGCAGGTGTCTGAGTTCGTTACCGATAGCCGAGGGCTGATGACCTTTCAAGGTCGGATTTGGGTGTCGTATGCAGGCGGGGCACGTACCATTCTGATGGAGGAGGCGCATAGATTGAGGTTCTCGATCCATCCCGGAGCCACTAAGATGTATTTAGATTTGAAGAAAGACTATTGGTGGCCCTGTATGAAGAGAGATGTTGCGTGGTTCGTTGAGAGGTGCTTGACATGTCACCGGGTTAAGGCCGAGCAGCAGCGTCCGCATGGCAAGTTGCAGCCACTTGAGGTTCCCCAGTGGAAGTGGGAACAGATTTCCATGGATTTTATCACCAAATTGCCAAGGACCGCGAGGGGTGTCGATGCAATTTGGGTGATTGTCGACCGGCTGACGAAGAGCACTCACTTCCTTGCTATCAGTGAGAGCTCTTCTACAGAGAGATTGGTAGAGTTGTATGTGAGGGAGGTGGTATCGCGGCATGGAGTACCGATCTTGATTGTGTCAGACCGAGATGTACGTTTCACTTCCAGGTTCTGGAAGAAGTTCCATGAGGAGTTGGGTACGAGGCTGCATTTCAGTACCGCTTACCACCCACAGACGGACGGACAGAGTGAGCGGACGATTCAGACGCTCGAGGACATGCTCCGAGCATGTGTGTTGGACTTCGGGGGAAGTTGGGACACGTATCTGCCGTTGGCTGAGTTTTCTTATAACAACAACCACCATTCGAGTATTGGTATGCCTCCCTTCGAGTTGTTGTACGGGAGGAGATGTCGGACTCCCATTTGCTGGGGAGAGGTAGGGTAGCGCGTGATGGGCAGCACTGAGATAGTGCTTCAGACGACCGAGTAGATACAGCAGGTTAGACAGAGGTTGTTGACGGCTCAGAGTCACCAGAAGATTTATGCGGATAGGCGATGATCCGAGCTTGAGTTCCAGGTGGGAGACTTCGTACTCCTGAAGGTGTCTCCTTGGAAAGGAGTGATCCGATTCAGGAAGAGGGGCAAGCTGGGGCCCCGGTACATTGGTCCGTTCAAGGTGACCGCGAGGGTGGGCAGGGTAGCATATCGGTTGGAGCTACCTGTGGAGTTGAGCCAGATTCATGATACCTTCCACGTGTCTCAGTTGAGAAAGTGTATAGCCGACGAGTCGGCGGTGGTGCCGCTGGAGGATATTCAGGTGGATGCGAGCCTGAATTATGCTGAGAGACCAATCGCGATCTGGGATCGGAAGATCAAGGTTCTGAGGAACAAGGAGGTGCCCCTGGTTCAGGTCCAGTGGCAGCATAGGAGAGGGTCCGAGCTGACTTGGGAGCCGGAGTTAGAGATGCGGGAGCAGCATCCAGAGTTGTTTGCCGAGCGAGACTTCGAGGGCGAAGTCTGATTCTAATGGGGGAGAATTTTAACATCCGGATTCCCAGGTATTCTACATTATTCATTAATTTTGAGTCTTGAGGAGGGACTCGACAAGTTGACGCCTAGACTCGTCGAGTAGGATCGCGTTTTTGCTGACTGAATTAATGAAGGGACTCGATGAGTCGATGGGTGGACTCGACGAGTCCGCGCTGTGGATTGAAACCCTAATTCTCGGGGTCTGTGCCTTATTTAAAGGCCTTTATGGCCTCCATTTCCGGCCACTTCACCCCTGAGAAACCCTAGAGAGCAGAGAGATCGTTTGTGGTGCAAGAGGAAGGCTAATTCACCATTTCTTGTGTGTTTTAGCAAGAAGGAAGGAGGTAGAACAAGCTAAGCGGGTTGAGGAGCTTGGATCCACTTCTATTTGATCAGAGGAAGCTATTTGAGGTAACAATCTGTGCCATTCTCGTGTTTATAATGATTCTAGTGAAATCTAGGGTTTTCTTTATGCCTCTTTTAGTTGAATCTGGAGTATGTGAGGTCCCAAGGCGAAATGGTTCATAGATATGGACCTTAAGAGGTCCAGAGAGTCCTTACCACTCTGCTTTATGCCATACCTTTTGAGTTATGAACCTAGGAGGCCATTTTAGAGGTTATTTCACCAAAAGAAGCTTTGGGTGTGTTGCATGTGCACCAAAATCCGACCTTTACGTGATTATCATGCTTGGGAAGGTCAGATCTATAGATTAGAGAAGCAGATCTGACCTTAGAAGGTCATTTGAGTATGAACA
Source organism: Lactuca virosa (assembly GCF_052849685.1). NCBI lineage: Eukaryota > Viridiplantae > Streptophyta > Magnoliopsida > Asterales > Asteraceae > Lactuca > Lactuca virosa. Next base: position 27,940,209 of record NC_136430.1, on the reverse strand, counting down.
TGAAAGCAACTCGCCGAGTTCATAAGTGGACTCGACGAGTCGAGTCGGGGTTGCCCCGCGATTCGCGACAGGAGGAACCCGTCGAGTGGAAGGATGACTCGACAAGCCAAGAGAGGCTAGAAGGATTCAGAGGACCCGCATGGACTCGCCGAGTCGCCCGTGTGCACTCGACGAGTCGGGTCAAAGTTTGACCGTTGACTTTCGTTGACCTTAGGGTTCTGGTCAAGACTGATTCAAGAGAGTTCAGGGAGGGGTAGAATAGCCTTCTACCCAATCTTTAGAGATGAGACTATGAGAGAGTATTGACCGGGGATGTTATTTGAATGATAGGAGGAGGCTAGGTCGGGACATTGAGCACGAGAGTTATTCGACTTCACTGAGGTGAGTCTTCTCACTATACTGTACCTGGAAGGGTACCTATGTGTGACCGGAAGGTCTTGTATGTTATGAGATGTATGTGCTATATGTTGTTATGTGATATGTATGTGTTATGTATGTTATGTATGATAAGGACCGGAAGGTCAAGATGTTATGGACCGAAAGGTCAAGATGACATGGACCGGAAGGTCAGGAGGTTACGGACTGGAAGGTCAATATGGGTAGGACCGGAAGGTCTACCAGGATTCGGGACGGAAGTCCCCTAAGACACTTGGGTCGGAAGATCCTACAGAGTTATGGCCTGGAAAGGCGTATGTGTTGTATGTGGTATATTGGGGAACTCACTAAGCATTTATGCTTACAGATGTTGTGTTATGTGTTTCAGGTACTAGCGAGGATCGCGGGAAGGCGCCGGCATGATCCGTACACACTCATAGAGATTATGTTTTGAGATTCTGGGATTTGTTGTTATGATGACATTGGATACAGTTTGTTTGATATTGTTTTTGATGATTGAAAACATAATTTAAAAATGAAAAATTGTTTTGAAAATTTACGTTGTTACAAGTTGGTATCAGAGCCTTGGTTTGAGGGATTCGGATGCGCCTTCGGGTGTATTTGAACTCAAACTAAGGGTTTGAGGAAGTTTTTCATAAAATAAACAATTTTTCGAAAGAAGTAAAAGGATTTGAGAAAAGCATAAGGAAGCAGTGTGTACGATCAGCCAGCGCCCGAACGGTAATTTCCCAAAATACCCTTACATTATGTGTTATGGGATAAGTTATGATATGTTATGTTATGCTAAAGTAGGCTAGGTATTCATATTAGGACTAGAGTGGCCTGATTTGTGATGCCTTAGCCTAGGAAGATTTCTGCTGCTATGAGATGCTTGATAGTGAGTAGGTAGCAGTGAGGAGCTTATGAGAGGCCTATCGAAGGGTAGCCTATGCTAGCGAGATGTAGAGTACTTGGGATCTGGGATCCAAGGAGGAGGACTTGGGGTGAATACTTATGCGGTGTGGACGGTAGTATAGGGCCCGTACTACTGAAGACACCGGATCAGTGCGCACTCCAAGTAAGAATCCTTAAGGTACTAGGGAACAAGTAGGGTTGAGTTATCGAGTGCGAGTATGCTCGAGCAAGTCCCTGATATTATTATGTTGTATTTCAGAGACATCATGGTTGGGACACGCCACAGACCTGAGACGAGCGGCGTGAGTTACGAGGAGCTTCGTCAGATGATCCACGATGAGGTGGCAGCGGCGATTCGAGCCGAGATTCCGGAGATGTTTGGGTCTATCAAGACCATATTAATTGAGACTTTTGATGAGCGGTACGCAGCGGTGACTGAGACTGCGGCTGCTGCAGCTACTGCAGCTGTGGCTGCTGCCAGGCCTCAGGGAGGTGACTCGTTGTTGTTTCGAGAGTTCAGCAACACGAAGCCACCAGAGTTTGACGGGACGCAGGATCTGATCGCTGCGATGAGATGGATTTCTGGTATTGAGGGATGCTTCTACACGTGTTCATGTCCGGAGCATCTGAGGGTACGGTTCGCGCTGAACCAGCTTCGCTTGGGAGCGAAGGACTGGTGGAAGTTCGTGACGGCGAGCTTCACTCTTACAGAGATTTCAGAGGTGACCTGGGAGAGGTTCACCACCATGTTCAGAGACGAGTATGTTCCCCCGGTGGAGAGGGAATGGCTGGCTCAGGAGTTCTTGAACCTCAAGCAGGGTACTGATTCTTTTACTGTGGTTACCAGGAAGTTTCATGAGAGGGTGATGTTCTGCCCTGAGTAGGTGTCTACTGAGCATGCACGCATGAGCCGGTATTTGGGCATTTTAAGAAGGGATATTCGGGAGTTCGTGTCGAACTCGACTTACCGGACATTTTCTGAGCTCCAGGAAAATGCCCGGAAGAGGGAGATTGAGTTGGAGACTCAGGCCAGGGAGGAGGCCGAGTCTCAGGGGATGGATCGGCGGCCGGCACAGTCTCAGCCGGCAGCCAAGCGGGCAAAGCCCGCCGATTCGAGATCTGGAGGCCAGAAGGGCCGCACTTGCGGGAAGTGCGGAAAGGGACATGACGGGGTGTGTCGATCGGGTGCTTGCTACAAATGTGGCAAGTAGGGGCATATAGCCAAGGATTGCCCCAAAGGGTTCATGGTTTGCTTTCATTGCAACCAGACAGGCCATCGAAAGGCCGAGTGCCCGCAGCTGCGGGGGACAGCACAGGGAGCACCGCAGGGATCTGCCCTTGCCGCCGTGCGAGCTACTGAGGTTTGGCCGATGAAGGCCGAGGCACCGAAGGCTCGCGGGAGAGCCTTCCAGTTGAGATATTGTGCTTATATTATGATATGCGTAGGTACATTTCTTGTGAGTTATGTACCTGCTTTGGTGTTATTTGACTCGGGTGCGAGTCGATCATTTGTGTCTTTAGAGTTTAGTTAGCATATCAGTATCCAGCGTAAGGCGTTGAGTCGACCTCTACGAGTTTCCATAGCTGACGAGCGAGCCGGGTATGCTACGGATGTGATTCGAGGATGTGTACTCGAGATCTTCAGGGTTGAGTTCCCGATAGATCTAGTCCCGATTGCGATGGGGGACGTGTGTGTCATAGTGGGCATGGATTGGTTAAGCCGATTTGGGACTGTTATAGACTCCGAGCGACAGTTGGTGACGATACGAGACCCTAGTGGGGGAGTACTTACGGTGTACGGCGAGGGTACCCGATCTGGGTCAGCATTCTGTTCGGCAGCTAGAGCGAGGCAGAGTTTACAGTAGGGCTGCAGCGGGTTTGTAGCTTATGTGATGGATACACGAGTAGCCGCAGGGACGCCGAGTTCGGTTGATGATGTTCCGATAGTGCGTGAGTTCCCGGATGTTTTTCCCGAGGAGTTGATGGGTGTGCCTCCCGAGAGGCAGGTGGAGTTCCGCATTGATTTGGTTCCGGGAGCGGCGCCTATCGCCAAGGCGCCCTATCGCCTTGCGCCACCAGAGATGCAGGAGTTATCCTCACAGCTTCAGGAGCTGTTGGGGAAAGGATTTATCAGGCCGAGTAGCTCACCTTGGGGAGCGCCGATCCTTTTTGTCAAGAAAAAGGATGGTTCACACCGGATGTGCATTGATTACCGGGAGTTGAACAAGTTAACGGTCAAGAACCGTTACCCACTACCGAGGATTGATGATCTGTTCGATCAGTTACAGGGAGCATCTTGGTTCTCCAAGATAGATTTGAGATCTGGATATCACCAGATGAGGGTGCGCGATGAGGATATCCAGAAGACGGCGTTCAAGACTCGTTATGGGCATTACGAGTTCGTGCTGATGCCTTTTGGGCTCACCAACGCACCGGCAGCGTTCATGGATCTGATGAACAGGGTGTGCAGACCGATGTTGGATCGTTCGATGATCGTGTTCATCGACGATATACTGGTGTATTCGAGATCCAGAGAGCAGCATGAGGAGCATTTGAGAGAGATCCTCGGAGTATTGAGGTCGGAGAGGCTTTACGCCAAATTCTCCAAGTGTGATTTCTGGCTACGAGAGGTCCAGTTCTTGGGACATCTCGTTAACCAGAATCGGATATTGGTCGATCCGGCCAAGATTGAGGCTGTGATGAGTTGGGAGGTGCCGAGGTCCCCCACCGAGATCAGGAGTTTTCTGGGGTTGGCCGGCTACTATCGGAGATTTATCAAGGATTTCTCCAAGATTGTCGTGCCCCTCACCAAGTTGACCCGGAAGGGCGTTGCTTTTTCGTGGGGTCCGGAGCAGCAGACCTCGTTTGAGACTCTTCGCCAGAGACTGTGCGAAGCCCCAGTTTTATCCCTTCCAGAGGGAATGGAGGATTTTGTGGTGTACTGCGACGCATCGATATCGGGGTTGGGTGCGGTGCTTATGCAGAGAGGGAATGCGATAGCGTATGCATCGAGGCAGCTGAAGCCTCATGAGACGAGGTATCCCACCCACGATTTGGAGTTGGGGGCAGTGGTGTTCGCCCTCAAGATCTGGCGTCACTATCTGCATGGGGTTCGGTGTACCATATACACGGACCACAAGAGTTTGAAGTATTTGATGGATCATCCCAACCTGAATATGCGCCAGAGGAGATGGTTGGATGTGGTGAAGGATTACGATTGTGAGATCCTGTACCACTCGGGCAAAGCTAATGTTGTAGCTGATGCTCTGAGCCGTAGGGCAGAGAGTGCCCCTATTCGAGACACTTGTATGCAATTGACGGTGATGACTCTGGTGTTGGACACCATTCGGGAGGCCCAGGAAGAGGCCGTAATACCATAGAACCGCAAGAGGGAACGGGTGATCGGGCAGGTGTCTGAGTTCGTTACCGATAGCCGAGGGCTGATGACCTTTCAAGGTCGGATTTGGGTGTCGTATGTAGGTGTGGCACGTACCATTCTGATGGAGGAGGCGCATAGATCGAGGTTCTCGATCCATCCCAGAGCCACTAAGATGTATTTAGATTTGAAGAATGACTATTGGTGGCTCTGTATGAAGAGGGATGTTGCGTGATTCGTTGAGAGATGCTTGACCTGTCACCGGGTTAAGGCCGAGCACCAGCGTCCGCATGGCAAGTTGCAGCCACTTGAGGTTCCCCAGTGGAAGTGGGAAGATATTTCCATGGATTTTATCACCAAATTGCCAAGGACCGCGAGGGGTGTCGATGCAATTTGGGTGATTGTCGACCGGCTGACGAAGAGCGCTCATTTCCTTGCTATCAGTGAGAGCTCTTCTGCAGAGAGATTGGCAGAGTTGTATGTGAGGGAGGTGGCATATTACCAAAATACCTAACTTACAATTTCCCGAAAAGAATCCAATTTCCATAAAAGCCCGAGCTGACATATTACCAAAATACCCTTTGGCTCCAAAACACAAACCGAACACCTGGATCATCTAAATTACATCATCCACTTCCAAAGGAGTCTGGATCTCAATTCCTCAAGGTTCCTAAGTCTTCTAATACCCAATCCTTGATCACCGCCCGAATTTGGAAACGATTCGGAACAAGTCGTTACAACTCTCCCCCACTTAAATTAGATTTCGTCCTCGAAATCATTCCTTACCTTCCCTGGCATGCCAGACAACCTGAGCAACACGACCACAACCCCGAGCATACCACAACCTTCCTAAGGCAACCAAAACGAACCCTAGCAGAACTATCCAACCCGAAGAAGAAAGGATCCTTAATCCCATGCAAAAAACCACCTCTACTTTCCCTAAAACCTGAAATCTCGAATTGGTCTGACTCCCCAACAGACCGCGCATACTGAACCGCTACCGGGTCAAATCCTCATTGAAGTCCAGACTTTAAACAAAATGCTTCCAACCCTTGATTGACTTGATGCATCTATAGGGAACAAAATCCCTGACCATTTTTTGTTGCAAAAACACTTATACTTGACAGAAGGCTCAGATAATCCTTCAAGTAGAAGACTCATCCCTGCAACGGTTAGACTCAGACGAGTGTTGCGCAACAGGGTGAAATCATTTACTTTGAGATTATTTAATCCAAGCTGCAAGTGACTTAGCATATTCTCCAAATAACAAGTGACTCCACACACGAGTTCAAAATCACTAATACCGCATTCACTTATCGTGATGCCCCTCATAGATAGAACCAATCCAGAACACAATCAAAAGAGCCTGGTCTACCATCAAAACTGAATCCATTTCTTAACCCTGAACCCTTCAACTGATGCCCATGACATACGAATTCCTTAATTTAATTCTTACTGAAATAAATATCTTGCACATAAACACTCGCGATTCCCAACGCGAGTTCTTACCCAAAACCTACCCGGTACTCAACTCATAACCCGAAACAAGGATCTACACTTGCATTTCACCCGAAACCCTATGATTCACAACAACCCCTCACTAAAACAGGATATAAAAGGTCCCCAAACCATCACTGCGTCTACCAGTCTCGCACCTGGTCCAGCCAACAGGTTCCCAAGAGTCGAAATGACATGGCTACCCAACCTAAACATCCATCTGCGCCACTTGCTGACCACACACTCAATCCTGAAACCCAAGATCCAATACCTTGACCCAACGGTCTCTTCCAGGTCCCACCTGTATTTCCATATACATACGGGCCTTGCCCACAAGTCCCACCCAACTATACCACAGAACGGCCCTTGCCTACGGGTCCCACCCATCTAGAGCTACACAGGCCCAACTCCGCCCCGGACCCCAATGGCTCTCAACCTAAAACAAAGGAATACTCCTCGACAATCCTACTCGTCATGCCCAAAGAACGAACTGATACCCCCTTTACGCTCATGACCACCTCCAACGATAGTCTACCTCAAACTGTTGAATGCTACGATCCCATAACAGTCTTACAACACTTCTAACCAACCATGGTTACCACACCCAAACCATCACAACCCCACGCATCCTGAGCCGAAACCTGCATCCAACTACATCCAATAAGATGTTCGGGTTATGCTTCAAACCCCAAAGCCTTCATCATACAAGAACAGGCAGCCAAGAACAGACTCTAACACAACCCTTGACCTGGATCCATCCACAAGCCTGCTATGCATAACAAAGAAGGCGCCGACCAGCTTTTGGAAGTTTCCTGAACTTCCAACTTGCACAACTTCAATCCAGACGGTCACTTGGGTCGTCTCTCCTCCTGACTGGGATGCGAGACTTACCCTAGTTTCACACCCGATCCAACTCCCGGAAATTTCTGATCGATACTCCCCCACTTGGACTCGTCGAAGCTCTCCTGCCCATGAAACCTGATGGATTCCCAACCCATCTTATCTTCACACAACATGAACCGACTATGATCTGAGCCTACCAACACTAGTGTTCCATTATTAGCCAAACTCAATGATCGCCCAACTCCTGAAATTCAGATAGATACTCCCTGAGATCCCAACTTCCCGATAACCCCAAATGATTACCATGATACCACACCAAATCCTTAAGTTCTTATGTTGGAGACTAAAAACCATAACCCTTGCTCTGAACTGGCGAATCTTCGCCCTAACTTCCATCCTCAAAGAATCACTGAATTCTAACCATCTACAATCCTTGCCATAAAAAAATCCCCTGGAACTTCCAAAGACCCAACGACTCATGCGACAGCCACCACTATCCTCTTGCTACTACTCCTTCCCTAGCAACGGTAGTGATTGAACCCAAAGGTTCTTCCATGGAAAACTGTTGATCATACCAGAACAAATGATAATATGACTGAACCCTGAATTCATTGGAGAACTAACCAACAATTCTGATCGTAGACCCATCAAACAATACCCATGAATTGATCCCGAAAAAGACTCGGAACAGCAACCAAACATGCAGAAACCCTCTCAGCAAGATACAGCCCACTACTGATTAATGACATGCAAAATGCCATATAAACATCCTTGATAATATAACCCAGACAATAGCAGAGAACCAAACCAAAGATTATGCTTACCCCAATACAAAATTCCAAAGCAATATAAATTATGACAATAAACGAAAAGAATTCTAAAGATAACATACCCGCAGAAGCATCTGCTGGAATCCTGACCTCCTTCTCTTGATTTACCCCGACCATCCTATTAAACCTCTGAACAGCCTAGGTCCGACCCTCGAACCTGGCGACCAATCTATCAATGATGTACCCAATGATGTCGGGTAACTCCTCGCGTAAGGCTCGCGAAACCTCCACAGAAATCCAATCATGGCGTCGACCCTCCAGTGGAAATGGTGCATAACCCACTTCCGATCCCAAAGACGAGAACTAGCAATAGGATCCTCCTTCCTGAAGGATTCAAGGGATCCACAAGCTTTGGGCTCCAGAGGAGCCCCCAACTACCCCGCTACAATCTCGGCCCGAAGGCCACATGACGACCATCCAAGAGCTCCAAAATCCTTTCCTTGACTGAACCAAAGATCATCGGGGGTCCATTCCAAAATACAGCGGGTAATCTCCAATGAGATGAACTCCCGCATCCGCGCATCGATCGGCTCAGTACCTGCACCTGATCAGGAACCAGAACCTGAACTCCATTCCTGAGTGCTTAACACCATACCGAAAACAACATGCAAAAGATGAGAACATACCCAAGAATCCTCATCTCACAGGCTTCCTAGATTCTCCAAGACTCTCCCTGGTTCGAGTATGAATCATGTGATTTCAGTAGTACGGGCCCAATACTACCTTCCACACCTATCCACACTTTCCTAAAGAATCCTCTCGAATCCTCTAAGTCACCTTCTCAAATCCATACATCAAACACTCGCTAACCAGAGCAACGAAACCCACTGAAGCAATCCCTAGGCTTTCCTAGGTTCCCGATCTCCCCCTGTCGTCAGCTGCTGAAGAACTCCTCATAATGTCAGTTAGCAACCTCATGAACACAATCACATGCAAAAAAGATTAGATAATCCTTCGAGTAACAAACTCATCCCTACAACGGTTAGGCTCAAACGAGAGTTGCGTAATAGGGTCAAATTCGTCACTCTGAGATTATCCAACCTTCACCACATGTGACATTCTAATCCATAGAGTTCCACAAAGCACAAAGCAAGCAACATTCATTCAGTAACATTCTAATACATAGAATAATCACGAGCATCCAACCCCACATACTACAACTCATACTAGGATCTCCCACTCCCGCTACTGATTGCCTTACGCATACAAATTATACCCAATCTAGCATCCCATGTTTCTTAGGCTACAAGGAATCACATAACAGGTCAATCTATCACTGAAAAAACAGAACTAGCGTGCAAGTCTACAAGCTCATACAATTGGCATACAAGGCATCTAGCCTAGCGTTCTACCATGCAAAAACTGATCAGATCCTTAGCCCTAACTAGCATGCGATTCACAGATTCATAAATCAAATCATACCAAATAACATGTATGGGTATTTTGGGAGAAACATACTTGAGCTCGGTCGATTGCATGCACCACACCCTTTCTTGTATCAGAACACTTGTTTTTCCATTTCAAATCATTTTTCTTTCATTTTTGAAAAACTTTACCCAAATCCTCAGTTTGAGTTTAGACATACCCGAGAGTGTGTCTAAATCCCTCAAACCAAGTGTAACATCCCAAGATTTGAGGCCAAAAATTTTGTTTTTAAATTAAGTAAATCATAATTTATGTTACCAAAACATTGTCACTATTTCATCATTCATAAAATCATAAAATCATGTCTCGAAAACCATATCATCAGGAACAATGAAAATCATAGTACAATCCCAGAAAATCCGATGCGGAAATCATGTGTGTGATGCGCTGCTACGCCGCCGGCTCTTTCCCCTTAGACGAAGAGGTACCTGAAACCAAAACTGAAACTGTAAGCACAAAGCTTAGTGAGTTCCCCCATCATACCACATACCACATAACACCGTCGGTATCTTTCAACCGGTAACTGCCATCGGTATCTTTCAACCGGTAATCATCATCAGTATCTTTCAACCGGTACACACCATCGGTATCTTTCAACCGGTAACTGGGGACTGTTTCACCCCTAGCACTAGCATACAGTAACGAGAGGTAATCATACAGTCAGGCATAACTGGGTAGGGACAACTAATCCCCTCTACACACATAGCATATCACACAGGCATATCTCATGACCATAACACATTAACATACCAAGATAATTATCACAAAGACAATCATCTCAACCATAACTACCTATTGGTGGGTCGGCATTGGTGCCTTAGACCCACCCCTACTGGAAGGTAACTCACCTCGTAGTAGTATCTGCCGATCTGTGCGGGAACTCTCTGTCTGATGCTGCTGCTCCGGAAATCCTCCGGCTATAATTCCGACAAAACACCCAATCAGAGTCTGATAACTACTCTTATGGTGGAATGACTATTCTACCCCTGACCTAGTCAAAGTCAAGCCAAAGTCAACTTCCAGCTGACCTGACTCGCCGAGTTGGGCCGCCAACTCGTCGAGTCCTTATCCATCTAATTGTCCTCATTCCCGTCCCTACTCGTCGAGTTAGGCAATGACTCGACGAGTTCTCCTCCTATTCGAACATCGAATGATCCTTCATCCGACTCGCCGAGTTGTATGAACAACTCGTCGAGTTCATCTTCATCTGAAGAACAAGTCCTGTCCTTGACTCGCCGAGTTGTATGAACAACTCGTCGAGTTCATCTTCATGTGCTGGGAGATTGCCTTGGACTCGTCGAGTATGTTCATGTACTCGCCGAGTCCCATGAACTCCAGGTCTAAGGCTAAGTCCAATACGTCTAAACAGCTATGGGGCTCTCTTTTCTAACAACTGACCATCGCAGAAGGGTTTAAGATGGCTGAAGGCGCACCAACTCGCCGAGTCCAACCTTGACTATTTCTATACAGTCGATCTAAAAGGGACTTAACACACCAAAACCATAGATTTGGCCTCCAAATGTCCATTTTATACGTAAAGTTCCAAACTTGATGCACATGCATGGGGTTTTTAGCTCAAAAGTCCATAGAAGGTGCTCTACAATGTGCATGGGGCTCTCATGGCCATAAAGTTGGCACCTTTATGCCATGAGACCCCTCCAATGACTCATATCTTGAAGTAGAACCCCATGAATCACCTTACAAATCCGAAAAAGGATTAAGAAGCCCTAAATGCATCATGACCATAGGCCCTAAAGATGAACAACCAAAAAGGAAGACCAAAACAGGGGGCATTTACCTTGCTTGAGCTAAAGATGAAGCAAGATCTTTGGATCTACAAGTCCCAACTCGAAATCCCAAGCTTCCTCTTTTCCTTCCAAGCTTCACAAACCAACCAAGAACACCAAAATGGCCTTAATACACACACAAACGGCTAGGGTTTCGATATCCAGCTCTAAGGGAAGGTTAGGGACAAGGGAGGATGAGTTAAGGTGTTTATATAGGGTGTAAACCCTCAGATTTAGGGTTTTACTCGCACAGCACCTACTCGCCGAGTCCGTCTTCCGACTCGTTGAGTAGGTCACTTAAGATGACTGCGGACTCGTCTCTACTCGACGAGTGGGTCCTCCGACTCGTCGAGTCCCAGGGAAAAACATAAAAATGCTTGAATTAAATGCGTACCAGGAATTGGGTGCTGCAAATCTCCCCCACTTATTCTAGACTTCTTCCTCGAAGTCTGCTGCTCATTCCTGGAAAAGTTCTGGGTAATGCTCCATCATCTCATCCACCGGCTCCCAAGTCCATTCCGAGCCCTTCCGGTGCTGCCATTGCACCTTCACCAGCTCGACCCTCTTGTTCCTCAAATCCTTCGACTTCCGGTCGAGGATTGCTACAGGTCGCTCGATGTAATTCAGGCTGTCATCAACCTGAATATCCTCTAAGGGTACCACTGCTGAGTCGTCCACCAGGCACTTCCACAGTTGGGAGACGTGGAAAGTGTTGTGGATCTGGCTGAGTTCGGCTAGCAGATCCAACCTATACGCCACCTTGCCCACCCGGGCTAAAACCATGAACGGTCCAATGTACCTGGGGCCTAACTTGCCCCGTTTCTTGAATCGGATGACGCCTTTCCATGGCGACACCTTCAGGAGAACCATATCCTCGACCTGGAACTCCAGGTCTGATCGGCGCCTGTCGGCATAACTTTTCTGCCGACTCTGAGCAGTCTGAAGCCTGCTCCGGACCTGCTGAATCCTCTCCGTCGTCTTGAGCACCACTTTGGTGCTCCCCATGACCCTCTGGCCAACCTCACCCCAGCATATCGGGGTCCTGCACTCCCTCCCGTACAACATCTCGAAGGGAGGATGATCGATACTCGCGTGATAGTTGTTGTTATACGAGAACTCAGCCAATGGGAGGTAAGTATCCCAGCTACCACCGAAGTCTAGCACACATGCCCGCAACATATCCTCCAAAGTCTGGATGGTCCGCTCGTTCTGACCATCCGTCTGCGGGTGAAATTCAGTGCTAAAGTGCAAACGAGTACCCAACTCGTCGTGGAATTTCTTCCAGAACCTGGAAGTAAACCGCACATCTCTGTCTGAAATCACGGAGACTGGCACTCCGTGCCGTGCCACCACTTCCCGAATGTAGATGTCGGCCAACTTCTCGGCCGAAATACTCTCCTGGATCGGTATAAAATGGGCACTCTTGGTCAACCGATCCAAGATGACCCATATGGAATCCACTCCCCGTGCGGTCCTGGGAAGTTTGGTGATGAAGTCCATAGTAATATCTTCCCACTTCCACAGAGGAATATCCAACGGCTGCATCTTGCCGTGTGGCCTCTGGTGCTCGGCCTTGACCTTCCTGCAGGTCAAGCACCGCTCCACGTACCATGCTACATCCCGCTTCATGCAGGGTCACCAATAGTCTAGACGAAGATCTCTATACATCTTTTGTCGCCCCGAGATGAATGGAGAATCGGGATTTGTGCGCCTCCTCCAACAGCACCTGGCGCACACCCCCGAGGTACGGTACCCACACCCTACGGTGTCATATCAATAATCCTCGGCTATCATAGTCGAAGGAGGAAACCTGTCCCACAATCCGCTCACTCTTCCGATGTTCCTCCTTCATGGCCTCCTGCTGGGCCTCCCGAATCCGCTCCAACAGCGGAGTCACCACTGTCATCCTCATACAGATATCCCTGATCGGCGCTGCCTTGTGGCTAAGCGCGTCGGCCACCACATTGGCCTTCCCCGGGTGGTAGAGGATCTCACAGTCATAATCCTTTACCACATCAAGCCACCGACGCTGCCTCATATTCAGATTTGGCTGGTCCATGAGATACCTCAGGCTCTTGTGGTCCGTGTAGATAGTACAACGAACCCCATATAGGTAATGGCGCCAAATCTTGAGGGCGAACACAACAGCCCCCAGCTCCAAATCATGCGTCGGGTAGTTCGCCTCGTGAGGCTTCAGCTGCCTCGAAGCGTAAGCAATAACATGCCCTCTCTGCATCAATATTGCGCCCAAACCCGAGATGGACGCATCACAGTATACAACAAAATCCTCCATGCCCTCTGGCAGGGCTAAGATTGGCGCCTCGCATAATATCTGTCTCAATGTCTCGAATGCAGCCTGCTGCTCAGGCCCCCAACGAAAGACCACGGATTTCCTCGTCAGCCTGGTCAGGGGCACGGCTATCTTGGAGAAGTCCTAAATGAATCTCCGATAATATCCTGCCAATCCCAGGAAGCTCCGAATCTCGGATGGAGACCTCGGAACCTCCCACCTCATCACGGCCTATACCTTGGTCGGGTCAACCGAAATACCGTCCTGGTTGACGAGATGCCCAAGGAACTGCACCTCGCGCAACCAGAACTCGTACTTGGAGAACTTGGCATACAAGCTCTCCCTCCTCAAGGTATCCAGAACCTCCTGCAGGTGTTCCTCGTGCTGCTCTCTCGTCTTGGAATATACCAATATATCGTCAATAAAAACTATCATAGACCGATCCAACATCGGTCTGCATACGCGGTTCATGAGATCCATGAACGCGGAAGGAGCATTGGTGAGCCCGAAGGGCATCACCACGAACTCATAATGGCCATAGCACGTCCGGAAAGCAGTCTTCTGCACATCCTCATCTCTGACCCTCATCTGATGATACCCCGAACGCAAATCAATCTTGGAGAACCAAGATGCTCCCTGTAGCTGATCAAAGAGGTCATCGATCCTCGGGAGTGGGTAACGGTTCTTTACCGTTACCTTATTCAGCTCCCGATAATCTATACACATCCGGTGCGACCCGTCCTTCTTCTTCACAAACAGAATCGGGGCTCCCCAGGGTGAACTACTCGGTCTAATGAATCCTTTGTCTAACAGCTCCTGCAGCTGTGTAGACAACTCCTGCATCTCAGGAGAAGCCAACCGATACGGTGCCTTGGCTATCGGAACCGCACCAGGGACTAGGTCGATCCTGAACTCCACCTGCCTCTCCGGAGGTATCCCAGGCAACTCCTCGGGGAATACATCCGCAAACTCTCGCACCACGGGTACATCGCCCACCGTCACCTGACCCGCCTCTCGGGTATCCATAACATAGGTGACATATCCTGCGCAACCCTGCTGGAGGTAGCGCCTAGCCCTCGCTGCCGAACATAAAGCTGGTCCTTGATGTGGCCTCTCGCCCTGAACCACCAGCTCTCCCCCACTTGGGGTCCTGATCCGCACCAACTGCTGCGTGCAGTCAATCACTGCCCCATTGGGGCTTAGCCAATCCATTCCAATAATAACTTTGTTCCCCTGAAAGGGTATGGGAACCAGATCTACCAGGTAACGCTCCTCGGACATCCTCAAAACACAATCTCGGTAGACCTCTGATGCTCGCACTGACCGGTCGTCCGCAATCTCGACCTCAAGGGGGCAATCCAACATGCCCGAAGACTCGGGAAACTTCTTGCGAAGCGCAAGAGAGACAAACGATCGGGTAGCACCCGAATCAAACAATACCTGAACTGGGATGCCGTTCACATGGAACGATCCTAAACAGAACACATACATTTAACATATCAAAATCAAGACAACATAACGTAAAAGATCTGAGAGGAGAAATCATACCCGTCACCACATCGGGTGCAGCGCGTGGCTCCTCGGCTGTCAGCTGAAATGCTCGGCTCTGCACCACTGGAGCCTCCGTCTTGACCTTCCGGCCATCCGTAACCCGCGCAGTCGCCGGAGTTGGCACCACTGTCGGCGCCGCTGCTGCTGTCAATCTGGGGCAATTGGCCTTTTTATCCTCTGATTGCAATGAAAGCAAATCAGTTTTGATGTCTGAATCGCAGGAGTAGGGGCAGTACAATCTCTGCCAAAATGCCCAATCTTGCCACACTTATAGCAGTCGGAACCCGGCCCAGTGCGGCAAACCCCCTCATGTGACCGACCGCATTTCCCACAGCGGTCCCGCCCTGACTGGCCTTTCGGCCTAACATCGGATCCCTTGGTCTACTTCCCCGAAGCCCCTGTCGTCTGTCCCTCCTCTACCTTCCTCTTCCGTATGTGCTCCAGATCAATCTCCCTCTCCCTTGCCCTAGCAATCATGGAATCCAGGGTGGGACAGCCTGAAAAACTGACATGCTCCCTGATATCGGCTCGTAGCATGTCATGGTAGCGGGTCCTCCTCATGTCCTCATCACCCGCATACTGGGGCACCAACAAATCCGTCTCCCGGAACTTGGCGGTGATCTCCGCCACAGTCTCCGTAGTCTATCTCATATCCAAGAACTCCCTGGCCAGCTGCTGGAGCTCCACAGCTGGTGCAAACTCGGCCCTGAATCGGGTCACAAAATCTGACCACGTCATAGCCTCAATGGCTGGGGCTCCCAACGTATCACCAATCAACTCCCACCAATCTCTGGCTCGATCCCTCAAACATCCCGCAGTGAAACGAACCTTCGACCCTTCCAGGCAGAAGCTCGTCAGCTGCGCAGATTCAATATCTGCGATCCATCTCCTAGCAGCAATGGGGTCCTCCCCCCCATGGAAATCCGGCGCACCACTCCCTCTGAAGTCCTTAAAGGACAGTGTGCGCGTACTCGCCTGGCTAGACGCCAAATCACTCCTGAATGATCAGAGACGATCCTCCATCAGCTCGAGGATCCCTTCCTTGATCGACCCGAAGATGACCGGGGTCGACTCAAGGGTACCTCTCGTGATCTCCGACGCGATGAACTCGCGTATTCCAACCATCCACCTACTCGGATCCTTCCCCCGAGCCCGAACCTGATCCTGACCCCGAGCCTCCCGCTACATGTCACGTGGTCACCATACTGAAAGTAAACATACAAACAACAGGATCATACATACTCTCGAGAAGTCTCACACACTCTCCAAGTCCCCTGGTTCCATCTCAGCCTTCCTTGACTTGAGTACGGATCCTCTGCTTTCAGTAGTACGGGCCCATACTACCTTCCACATCTATCTGTACTTTCCTCAAGGATTACTTCGACTTCACCGAGTCCCCCTTTTTTTCCGATACCCTTTCCACTGATCTCATCCTAGAATTTCCTAGGGCACTCTCCGACCTGCTCTCCGCCATCAGCTGCACTAGGAGTCCCTACCAACATTCCCTAACTAGCTTGCGGATACTGTTACATATCCGCTTACTAGTTAGTTAAAGTTAGTCAGAACTCCTATAGCACAAAGCAAGCAGCATTCGTGCATCGAGTAACAACTTCAAGCATAACCTAATCAGGCAATCCTACCGCTGACTAGATAGTCCTAGCATACAGCTCATACAACAGGCATATAAGGCATCCTTCCTAGATCCTTAGCCCTATTCTAGCATGCAGTCCTCAGAATCATAAATCATATAACATATAAAGTATGGGTATCTTGGGGAAAACTTACTTGAGCCCGGCCGGTCGCACGCATCACACACCCTGTCTTTCTCAAAATTCCTTAACTTGGATTTTAGAAAACCATTTTCCTTGTAAAAATCTTTTAGTCCCTCGGTTTGAGTCCAGACACCCCCGAGGGTGTGTCCGAATCCCTCAAACCAGGGCTCTGATACCAACTTGTAACATCCCAAGATTTGAGGCCAAAAATTTTGTTTTTAAATTAAGTAAATCATAATTTATGTTACCAAAACATTGTCACTATTTCATCATTCATAAAATCATAAAATCATGTCTCGAAAACCATATCATCAGGAACAATGAAAATCAGAGTACAATCCCATAAAATCCGATGCGGAAACCATGTGTGTGATGCGCTGCTACGCCGCCGGCTCTTTCCCCTTGGACGAAGAGGTACCTGAAACCAAAACTGAAACTGTAAGCACAAAGCTTAGTGAGTTCCCCCATCATACCACATACCACATAACACCGTCGGTATCTTTCAACCGGTAACTGCCATCGGTATCTTTCAACCGGTAATCATCATCGGTATCTTTCAACCGGTACACACCATCGGTATCTTTCAACCGGTAACTGGGGACTATTTCACCCCCTAGCACTAGCATACAGTAACGAGAGGTAATCATACAGTCAGGCATAACTGGGTAGGGACAACTAATCCCCTCTACACACATAGCATATCACAGAGGCATATCTCATGACCATAACACATTAACATACCAAGATAATTATCACAAAGACAATCATCTCAACCATAACTACCTACTGGTGGGCCGACATTGGTGCCTTAGACCCACCCCTACTGGAAGGTAACTCACCTCGTAGTAGTAGCTGTCGATCTGTGCGGGAACTCTCTGTCTGCTGCTGCTGCTGCTCCGGAAATCCTCCGGCTATAATTCCCACAAAACACCCAATCAGAGTCTGATAACTACTCTTATGGTGGAATGACTATTCTACCCCTGGCCTAGTCAAAGTCAAGCCAAAGTCAACTTCCAGCTGACCTGACTCGCCGAGTTGGGCCGCCAACTCGTCGAGTCCTTATCCATCTAATTGTCCTCATTCCCGTCCCTACTCGTCGAGTTAGGTAATGACTCGACGAGTTCTCCTCCTATTCGAACATCGAATGATCCTTCATCCGACTCGCCGATTTGTATGAACAACTCACCGAGTTCATCTTCATCTGAAGAACAAGTCCTGTCCTTGACTCGCCGAGTTGTATGAACAACTCGTCGAGTTCATCTTCATGTGCTGGGAGATTGCCTTGGACTCACCGAGTCTGTTCATGTACTCACCGAGTCCCATGAACTCCAGGTCTAAGGCTAAGTCCAATACGTCTAAACAGCTATGGGGCTCCCTTTTCTAACAACTGACCATCGCAGAAGGGTTTAAGATGGCTGAAGGCGCACCAACTCGCCGAGTCCCAAGAACGACTCGCCGAGTCCAACCTTGACCATTTCTATACAGTCGATCTAAAAGGGACTTAACACACCAAAACCATAGATTTGGCCTCCAAATGTCCATTTTATACGTAAAGTTCCAAACTTGATGCACATGCATGGGGTTTTTAGCTCAAAAGTCCATAGAAGGTGCTCTACAATGTGCATGGGGCTCTCATGGCCATAAAGTTGGCACCTTTATGCCATGAGACCCCTCCAATGACTCATATCTTGAAGTAGAACCCCATGAATCACCTTACAAATCCGAAAAAGGATTAAGAAGCCCTAAATGCATCATGACCATAGGCCCTAAAGATGAACAACCAAAAAGGAAGACCAAAACTGGGGGCATTTACCTTGCTTGAGCTGAAGATGAAGCAATATCTCTGGATCTACAAGTCCCAACTCGAAATCCCAAGCTTCCTCTTTTCCTTCCAAGCTTCACAAACCAACCAAGAACACCAAAATGGCCTTAATACACACACAAACAGCTAGGGTTTCGATATCCAACTCTAAGGGAGTGTTAGGGACAAGGGAGGCTGAGTTAAGGTGTTTATATAGGGTGCAAACCCTCAGATTTAGGGTTTTACTCGCACAGCGCCTACTCGCCGATTCTGTCTTCCGACTCGTCGAGTAGGTCACTTAAGATGACTGCGGACTCGTCTCTACTCGACGAGTGGGTCCTCCGACTCGTCGAGTCCCAGGGAAAAACATAAAAATGCTTGAATTAAATGCGTACCAGGAATTGGGTGCTACACCAAGGCTCTGATACCAACTTGTAACGTCCCAAAAATAAGATCGAAAAATTTCATTTTTAAATTAATAAAACCAGTATTCCCAAAACATCATCATATAAATCCAAATAAACAATTGTATTAATCACCATTTCTTATCAGCGTAAATCAAGAAAATGCGGAACAAGGTGTTGTGTGCTCTACAATCATCCCGGGCTCTTCCATTTGAAAATCGAAGTACCTGAAACATAAACTGAAAACCATAAGACAAAGCTTAGTGGGATCCCCAAGATACCACATACCAAACATAATAAATCACATATTGGGCCCCCACCCTCAAGCGGGCCCCGCCCGGTATCTAGTCCCACTCGGCTTCATGCCCCGCCCTGCATCGAGCCCCGCTCGGTTTACAGATCCGTCAATCACCAGTCCCCGCCAGATACATATAATCATACTAACACATGCGATAATCATAAAGACAATAGCATACCATACGACTAGCTTGGAGAGTAAGTCGTTGCCCTAGGGTTTCCAAGAGTTGGCCCATGTGGGCACCTTTTCTGCCTTCTAGGGTTTCGATGCCTATAAATACAGCTCCATAAGAGCCATATTCGAGGCTCACAAAATTTGAAGCTCTCTTCCTCTCTCTACGATTTTCTTCCAGTTTCCGAGTATTCACTTTGCGTTTATCGTTTTCCAGTGTTGTTGGAAAATCGATAGATCTGCCTTAAATCTTGGGGTTTTACTCTGTTTCTTACAACCAATAGAAGCGAATTAAAAACCTTTAAGGACAGGAGTCCGAACCATTGAGTTATTCCACGTTCAATATCAACCGTCAACATATCAGTTTTACATTATTGTTTTGTTTTTAGTTTCGTCCAATAACAACACACTCTCCTTCTACCTTTCTTATAATCAAATTTAATCGAGAAGGATTAATCTGTTTTCTGGACAAAACTTGGTAATCATATTAATAATAACTGTATCTATTATTCACAACTAATTGACATATAATTCTCAATATTATTTGTCGGTTTCCTTGCTTGTCTATTAGTTTGATTTACAACAATCTTAAAGGTTTTTACTTGTGTTTATAATTCAACATACTAATGGAAACTCAAATCCCAACTGCTAGTCTCCACTACATGAACCAAGAATTTTCCAAGCTTGACCGATTTGATGGTCAGAACTACACTCGTTGGGATGACAAGGTCAAGTTCATGCTTCATGTTCTGAAGCTTGCCTTGTGTTTTGGACCCAAAACAGGCCCCAATTCCTGCTGATCAAATTCCCGAGGCGGGGAAAAATGTGGATCCAACTATCATCTCTGACCTGGAAAAGCAAAGGGGCATGCGTAGAGAGTCTGAGGAATTGTGTGTGGGTCACGTCAAGAACACCTTGTCTGAGTGGCTATATGATCTTTACGCGCCAGTCAAAGATCCGAAAGAGCTATGGAGTGCTTTGGAACTCAAGTACAAGGCACATGAGGAAGGTACCAACAAGTACCTAGTGTCAATATACCTAGAGTTTCAAATGGATGATGACAAACCTATCATGGAGCAAGTGCATGAACTCCAGGTCATGGTCAACAAGCTGAACGCGCTCTCCATCTCGATACCAGAACTCTTTCAGGTTGGTGCGATCATCGCAAAACTACCACCCTCATGGAAAGACCTCTTTAAGAGAATGATGCACAAATCTAAGGACTAATCCTTAGATGATCTGATGAACACTTTCGCATAAACGAGGAAACTCGCATCAGGGACAAGCGTGGTAAAGTCGGGTTGGGTGTGCATCATGTATCAGTGGGGGTTCTGGTCATAAGACCAAGTCTGGGGAACAAAACAAAAGGAACTTGGGACCCAAGAAACAAAGTTTCAAGAAACCAAGTCATCAAAATCCTAACTCAAATCCGAAGAGGACCGGACCTTGCCACGTCTGCTGAGAGATTGGGCATTATGCGAGAGAATGAAAGGATCACAAATCAGGACCGGTATCACATGCAGTCGAACAGGTGACTGTCATGGTGGCAAGTGTGAACATTAGAGAGATTTATATGATCTCTTCACTTACCCGAGCAATCTGTGCTCGAGGATGGTTCATAGACACTGGATCCATTGTGCATGTTTGTGGGCAACGAGAGAGCTTCTGCACTTACCGTCCAACGCCACCAGGAATGGTAGTTGTTTGTGTTGATGGTCATAGAGCTGAAGTTCGTCTAAAATTCATGTGTGGTGAATGGTTTACCCTTCGAGATGTTCTTCATGTTCCTACTATCTCTAAAGGGTTGGTTTCTACGGAAAAGTTTGACAAATGTGGGTTCAAGATGGAGCTTGAGAAAGGCAGGATTGTGATCAGTAAGGGAAGAAGATATGTTGGAAGGGCGAACAATTGTTCAGGAATGTATCGTCTTTTCCTTAGTGATGAGGGTAGTGCATGTAGGTCAAGTGTTGAGAGTGGTGGTTCTAATGTTGAAAATGTGTCTTGTGTGGGTATGAATGACGTAACTACTGGAATTATTGCTAATGTGAATGAAGTGAACTTTTCTGGTTACTTTTTTTGTTCAATTTCTTTATGGCATAAACGTTTAGCACACACTAATATTAAGAACATTGAAAAAAATGCAAACTAAAGGAATGTTAAAATATGACTCAAAAGATTTTAATAAATGTGAAACTTGTGTAAAATCAAAGTTTACAAAGAAACCATTTCCATCAGTTAAGAGAAATACATCATTACTTGAGTTGATTCATTCTGATATATGTGATTTAAATGGAATACTTACTCGAGGAGGAAAAAGGTATTTCATCACATTTTGTGATGACTCTAGTTGATATCTACATGTTTATTTGCTGAGATCAAAAGATGAAGTGAAACATCCCAAAAATCATGACCAAAAATTTCATTTTTAATTAATAAATAAAACCATAGTCATCAAAAACATCACATCAAAACATACGTAATAGTATCCCATATCAAAAAATCTATCAAAATATCAGAGTAAATATCCCAGGCCATAAACATAATGGTGTGTCCACTACAGTCATCCCGAGCCCTTCCCCTTGCTACCGGAAGTACCTAAAACCAAAACTGAAAACTGTAAGCACGAAGCTTAGTGAGTCTCCCCAACTACCACATACCATACACATCTCACATAAACATATCTTGGGCCCCTCCCCTGCTACATCGAGTCAAGATCGACATCGGACCCTATTCGGCATCGGGCCCCGCCCGGCATCGAGCACATCTCTGAATACAAATGAGCATAATCAATAATACACATAGACCTAAGCATATATCATAAACACTTAAACATTCCTCGTGCCCTGCCAGGCATCGGACCATAATCCGGTAACATACTAACATTCCTCGGGACCGCCCCAGCATCGGACCGAGGTCCGGAAACATACAATACAAACACGTGCAAGAATCACGAAGACGTCAAGCATACAAGCATTCCTCGGGACCGCCCCGACATCAGATCGAAATCAGGAAAATCATATAATCCTACATCGGGCCCCGTCCGACATCGAACCGTAGTCCGGAACTACTACTAACTAAACGGGCCGGCCTTCGTGCCTTAGACCCGCTGCAACTGGAGGAAACCCACCTCAAATGGTAGCTGTGAAATATCGTGTGAGGAATATCTGAAGGCTGCTCCAACGACTCCTCGGCTATCAATTCCACAATAACACTTAATCAAAATATGATAATCCTTCTTAGGGTAAAATGACCATTTTTGTAACATCCCAATTTTCGAGGCTAAAAATTTCATTTTTAATTAAGTATTCATATAAAATCATTTGTCAAACATTGCTAACATTATACTAATTCATATAACCATTACGTCGTGTCTCAAAAGCATATCATCGGATAGTAATAATAATAATAATGATCAGAGTACAAATCCCAGAAACTCAATGCGGAAATCATTCACTGAAGAGGTACCTGAAATAAAACTAAAAACTGTAAGCACGAAGCTTAGTGAGTTCCCCCATCATACCACATACCATACTGTAACATACTGTCAGCATATCTGGGTGCCCGACCTACCCTGCTGAGCATACCGGCGTGCTCAACCTACCCCTATCAGACATACCGGGGTGTCCGACCTACCCCTCGGTCCTAACACCCGAACTTGGGGACTATTCCCCTCGTACTACCACTACCACATAAAACATAGCATACTAGCACATAAACATCATAGGTAGTAGCACACATAGATGAATATCACAAAGATAATCATCCAACATAACTCCTACTGGTGGGCTGACATTGTGGCCGTAGACCCACCGCTACTGGAAGGTAACTCACCTCGTAAAGCTGAGAGTCGAATCTCACCAGAAGAAAACTCTAACAACTGCTCCAATGACTCCCAGCTATAATAATAATAATAATACTCAATCAGAATCCACAACACTGCTCAGGGTAAAATGACCATTTTACCTCTTGGTCCAATTGGAACATACATAAGTTCCAAATTCTAGCTCATGAAGTCCAACCCTCATATGGCCTAATAAGGGCTCCCTAAGGGCCCACTAATTGCCCAATTTCTGAATTGGGCCTTAACCCCCAAATGGGCCCAAAAGTTCAAGTCTTAATATAATGGTTCCAAGGGGTCCAATTGTGGCCCAATAGGCCCAATACCCTAAATTCAGATTCCGAAGTCGAGAATTATACTTTCCAGTGGGCCACTGGGCCCAAACGTTCAGGCCCATTTCCTTAAGGCCCCAAAGCCCAAAACACTCATTCTGCATGCGTACGTGCAGCGTACTTGGCATGTACGCCCAGCATACGCTGGCCTTACCAGATCGGGGAGTTGACCTAGTACGCGCGGCATACCAGGGAGTACGCCCAGCGTACTGGCCAGCTTCTTTAGGACTTCATCCATGACTTAATCAGTTAAGTCTTTACGTCCAAAATGCAGATCCAGGTCCTTTAAGACCTCCTAGACCATAAAGTCACAAACTTTATGTGCTTGCATGCAAGGTTGGGGTCAAAACATGATTTTGGTCCTTTGAACAAACTTTAAGACCCAATAACACTTGCATGGTTGTGGCTTAACCATCAAGGTCCGATTTTTATGGTTCTTAGTGCCTCTAAGAGCCCAAAAGGACAGTGTCTGCAATCCTTTTAACAAACTTTAATACCCCATAACACTCCATGTCTGCAATCCATCGTCTGGCGGCAATGGGGTCCTTAGCCCCATGGAAATCCGGCGCACCACTGCCCCTGAAGTCCTTGAAGGACAGTGTGCGTGACCCTGAATGACTGAATGCCATATCGCTCCTGAATGCTCTGAGGCGATCCTCCATCTGCTCTATGATCCCTTCCTTGATTGACCTGAAAATCACCGGGGTCGACTCAAGGATACCTCTCGTAATCTCAGACGCGATGAACTCGCGTAGTCCCTCATCCACTGGCTCAGAACCTGCCCCCGAGCCCGATCCTGTACCGGATCCTGATCCTGAACCTCCTCCTCCATGACGTGTGATCATCACCATTCGGAAACATAACACATAACAGTCAGAATCATACATAAACCTCGGGAGATATCATACACTCTACAAGTTTCCTGGTTCTATCTCGGCCCTCCTTGGTTCGAGTACGGATCCTCTGCTTTCAGTAGTACGGGCCCATACTACCTTCCAAATCTATCCGTACTTTCCTCAAGGATTGCTTCGACTTCACCAAGTCCCTTCTACTACTGCTGCTCTCTTTGCTAATCCCATCCTAGGCTTACCCTAGGGTAACTCTCCAACCTACTCTCCGCCATCAGCTGCATAAGGAACCCCTGCTACCTTGACCTAACTAGTTTGCGAATACCATTACATATTACTAAGACCAGATAATTCTTTGAATGAAAGGTCCTACCCCACAACGGTTGGACTCAAACAAGAGTTGCGCATTAGGGCTAGACCTAACCTTCTGGAATTATTTCGTCTTCGCAATATGTAACTTAACGTATTCGTTTACTAGTTAGCTAAAGATAACTAGGACTCCCAAAGCACAAGGTGTCACACCCCCAAACCAAGGATGGCGGAAACGTCCGGGGGTGGAGGACTTCATGTATAGTATCACAACAACGAGTATAATAGTGCTCAAAGTAAATACAACCATCATAAATATAATTGAAAAGGTTACATCATAGTATATGTTTACATGTTTCAAAATCAATTACATTATGATGACAAAATGAACTGTTTGACGATTTAACGTCCCATCCTCAAAATGCTGTTGGTTTCTTGTATCATTGATTTCCTGAGACTACAAGTAGTTTTGAAAAGTGTCAACAATTAAGTTGGTGAGTTCATAAGAGTTTTGTTTGAGGAAGAAATCGTTTTCCTTGTAAAAGCGACAGAGTATGTTTCCAGAAAATCCAATATTTTCTTTATTAAGTGTGAAATGAATGGTCCTATGTTATGCGGTAATGTACCCTAGAAAGACCCATAGATTCCTTCTATAATCACCCAGCGTATATAAGTTATATAAAATTTAAGTTAAATAAACCGTTGAATATAATGGGTCTGCCCTAGGTCCACAACCAAACAAGGAACTGGAGATAAGGCGGGCCCACCAATTCTAAGTCGATTTCAATTTAATTTTATATAACTCTAACATGTACACTTAGCGATTATAGCTGAAAACTAACAGTTCTAAAAGATATGTAGTTTTAATACCCTAAAACTATTTTTGTGTAAACCCGGTACTTTGTATTCGTACCCCGTTTATATGAAAACCTGGTACTTTGTAATGTACCCCTTTTTGTATAAACCCGGTACTTTGTAATGTACCCCTTTTATATGAAACCCAGTACTTTGTAATGTACCCCTTTTTGTATAAACCCGGTACTTTGTAATGTACCCCTTTTATATGAAACCCGGTACTTTGTAATGTACCCCTTTTGTATAAACCCGGTACTTTGTAATGTACCCCTTTTCATATAAAAGCGGGGTACATTAGCCGAACCCTCTTAAGTAGCCGAACCCTCTTAAGGAGCCGAAACCTCTTAAGGAGCCGAACCCTCTTAAGGAGCCGAACCTCTTAGGAACCGAACTTGTCAGAAGCGAAGATGTCAGAAGCGAACTACACCCTCTCGGACCGAAGCTCAGTAGACTGAACCGAGACCTCGGACCTTCGGTCCCTCCCCCTCGCACCTTCGGTCCCCTCCTCTTCCTCTCGGTTCCTTCCTTCCCTTCTCTCGGTTCTCACTCTCTTAGAGCCGAACCTCGCAGGTTCGGTCCATATTGCCGGTTTTTTACCCAACTTCGTTTTAAGCTCGTTTTTCGTCTAATTCGAGGGTCGGGATGCCCCGAGTGATTATAAAAACTTGAGAGAGATTTTGAGAGAGATTTGGGAGAGATTTCACATACTTAGAGAGATTTCTCATACAGAGAGAGATTTGGGAGAGATTTCACACACTTGAAGAGATTTCTCATACTTGGAGAGATTTGGGAGAGATTTCACACGCTTGGAGAGATTTCTCATACAGAGAGAGATTTAGGAGAGATTTCTCATACAGAGAGAGATTTGGGAGAGATTTCACACACTTGGAGAGATTTCTCATACAGAGAGAGATTTGGGAGAGATTTCACATACTTGGAGAGATTTGGGAGAGATTTCACACGCTTGGAGAGATTTCTCATACAAAGAGAGAATTGGGAGAGATCTCGTTTGCGACCTTTTTGAGTGTTTGGCTTCGTAACGCAAGGTTTGTACATCCTGTTAAGTCTCGTTATGATTGTTATATGCCCCCGAGGATTAAGGAATAATGTTTTATCGAGTAGTTTCATCACTTGCCCTGATTAGGGTTTAGAATTTCCGAACACGTGAAAACTCTAAGTGATACTTTGTATTAAGATTTCCGAGTTGTACAATAAGAAGCATAACGGAAACCCTAATATACAAGGGTTAGATAAGTTGACCGGTTTGCCTTGTTGACTTTAGTTGACTTTGACTTGACCAAAAATTGACGGTTGTCACACAAGGCAACAGCATTCGGGCATCGAGTAACCCAATCCAATCATACTCTATCCAAGCTATCATATAGTTGGCTAATCAGTAACATCTTACAGCTCAAAAACACATATAGCAGGCATATCAGGCATCTTCCTAGATCCTTAACCCTAATCTAGCAAGCATTTCTCATACATATACAGTAGGCATACAAGGCATCCTTCCTATATCCTCTAGCCCTAATCTAGCATGCAGTTCTCATAATCATATCATATCATAACATAACATGTATGTGTATCTTGGGGAAAACTTACTTGAGCTCGGCCGGTCGCGCATATCACACATCTGGTTCTTTTTCAAAGTTCTTTTTTCTCCTTTCAAACTTCTTTTCATAAAAGTGATTTTCTTTTTGAAAAATTTCATACCAAGTCCTCAGTTTGAGTTCAGACACACCCGAGAGTGTATCCGAATCCCTCAAACTAAGGCTCTGATACCAACTTGTAACATCCCAATTTTCGAGGCTAAAAATTTCATTTTTAATTAAGTATTCATATAAAATCATTTGTCAAACATTGCTAACATTATATTAATTCATATAACCATTACGTCGTCTCTTAAAAGCATATCATCGGACAGTAATAATAATAATAATGATCAGAGTACAAATCCCAGAAACTCAATGCGGAAATCATGCGTGAGTGTGATGTGCCACTACCGCGCCGGCTCCTTCCCCTTCGCTGAAGAGGTACCTGAAACAAAATTGAAAACTGTAAGCACGAAGCTTAGTGAGTTCCCCCATCATACCACATACCATACTATAACATACTGTCAGGCATATCTGGGTGCCCGACCTACCCTGCTGAGCATACAGGGGTGCTCAACTTACCCCTGTCAGACATACCGGGGTGTCCGACCTACCCCTCGGTCCTAACAACCGAATTTGGGGACTATTCCCCTCGTACTACCACTACCACATAAAACATAGCATACTAGCACATAAACATAACAGGTAGTAGCACACATAGATGAATATCACAAAGACAATCATCCAACATAACTCCTACTGGTGGGCCGGCATTGTGGCCGTAGACCCACCGCTACTGGAAGGTAACTCACCTCGTAAAGCTGAGTGTCGAATCTCACCGGAAGAAATCTCTAACAGCTGCTCCGATGACTCCCAGCTATCATAATAATAATAATACTCAATCAGAATCCACAACACTGCTCAGGGTAAAATGACCATTTTACCTCTTGGTCCAATTGGAACATACATAAGTTCCAAATTCTAGCTCATGAAGTCCAGCCCTCATATGGCCTGATAAGGGCTCCCTAAGGGCCCACTAATTGCCCAATTTCTGAATTGGGCCTTAACACCCAAATGGGCCCAAAAGTTCAAGCCCTAATATAATGGTTCCAAGGGGTCCAATTGTGGCCTAATAGGCCCAATACCCTAAATTCAAATTTCCCAAGTCTAGAATTATACTTCCCAGTGGGCTACTGGGCCCAAAAGTCCAGGCCCATTTCCTTAAGGCCCCAAAGCCTAAAACACTCATTCTGCATGAGTACGGGCGGCGTACATGGCATGTACGCCCAGCGTACGCTGGGCTTGACCAGATCAGGGAGTTGACCCAGTACGCGCGGCGTACCAGGGAGTACGCCTAGCGTACTGGCCAGCTTCTTTGGGACTTCATCCATGACTTAATCAGTTAAGTCTTTACATCCAAAATGCAGATCCATGTCCTTTTTTCCTAGACCATAAAGTCACAAACTTTATGTGCTTGCATGCAAGGTTGGGGTCAAAACATGATTTTCGTCCTTTTAACAAAGTTTAAGACCCAATAACACTTGCATCGTTGTGGCTTAACCATCAAGGTCCGATTTTTATGGTTCTTAGTGCCTCTAAGAGCCCAAAAGGACAGTTCTTATGCCCTGCGGTTCATTCTCACGAGTACGCTGGGCGTACATGGATGTGTACGCCCCGCGTACATCACTTCCTCAGTCCACTAATAAGGCCCAAAGGTCAAAGCCCAAACCAAACCATTCCATTCTTCCATTTAAAATGTTTAATAATACCTGGAAAATCCCGGATGCTATAATTTTACCCCTGGTCAAAGTCAACATCATGGTCAAAGTCAAAGTCAAGGTCAACTCCCAGTCAACTCAACTCGTCGAGTTACCTCCTAACTCGGCGAGTTTTTGTACTACTCAGACTCGTGGTCCACCTAGTCAACTAGCCGAGTCCCTTCACAGACTCATCGAGTTCTACCTGGCATACAATCGAGACAACCCAACTCAAATTGTCGAGTCCCTTACTGGACTCGTCGAGTTCCCCTATCTGTTTGGGCTATCTAAATAGATTAAGCCCCTATACTTCAGATCCAAGCTTCATACTTCACATCAACCCTGAAAACGTCCTTTTAAGGGTAAAGTTTATGACTTTACCCATTAATACCACTTCTCAAAGGGTTTATCTCAAACCCTAATTCCTTGGGACCTAGAACTTGGTCCTTATACCATCCATACACCAAACTAAAGCTTACAACCTCAGATCTAAACCCCTAACACTACTTGGAGACGTAAAGTTCCCACCTTTCCCCACATGCATGGCCTTTTGGGGCTAAAAAGGCGAATGTGACACACTAGGGCTTGCATGGGGGCTCCAATGGCATAAAGTTTGCACCTTTATGTCATAACAGCCCCTCTAGATCCTAGATCTGGAACAATACCCACTTGGGTCGATCATTGTAACACCTGTTCCAGGTAGTTATTTGATTTAGTTAATTTCAGGGTTTTGGTGCATGGACTCGGTGAGTTGGGAGTGCAACTCGTCGAGTAGGGGCATTTAATCATGGATGCGGATCAGGACCAACTCGGCGAGTCGGAAGACCCGACTCGGCGAGTTGGAGCTGTAAAGAGAAAACCCTCATTTTGGGGTTTGCCCCTATTTAAGGATCATTATCTGCCTTTGTGGCCTCCCTTAGAACTTTATCTCCCTACAGAAAGCAGTTTGCGGCCGTGAACACGCTTGAGTGAGAGTAAGAGCATTTGTGAGTGATTTTGGTGGATTGTGAAGGATTTTTAGAGCTTGAAAAGAAGGAGCAAGGAGAGAAGTAGTAGATCCAACATCTACACGGTATTGGCCACCATCTTGAGGTATAAAGTCGTGACCTTGAGCTTTAGTTACTTGGATCCCTCTTCTTGGAAGTAAATGGCCATTTTTTGTGCAAAATGGAGTAATACTCAAATCTGGACTTATCACAAGGATATGGTTCCAGATCTGGACCTCTTTAGGTCCCCAATGACATAAAGTTGTCTCCTTTAGGAAGTTCAATCTCTTTCCATGCATTAAAACCTTGTATGAAGACTAGTTTTGGTGTTATGGCTATGCGAGGCCTTGGATGCACGTAAAGTTTGCTACTTTAGGTGACATCTACACTAGGAAGGGCTAGATATGAAGTTTGGGACTCTAGATCCCATTGGAAAAGGCCGAAAATGAGAAGGACTAAAGGGACTCGCTGAGTCCTTCAATTGACTCGACGAGTCGGCCAAAGAGTTTTCGGCCAAGAGTCTACGGCCAAGAGTCTACGGCCAATGATTTTACGGCCATGAGTTTGCTGTTGAGGGTTCGAAACCACAAACATTATGGGACTCGACGAGTTGGCGAGTTATGTAAGGAACTCGATGAGTGGTTGGTTGTACTCGACGAGTTGAGATCAACATGGACTGTTGACCTTGACTGTGAACTTTGACCTTGACCTTGATTTTGACTAGGGTTGATCTGAGAGTATTATGGAAAGTTGTTTAGCTAATCACTTGATGATTATAGGCAGTTGAGAAGAGGCAACGTGGGACATATCTGATTTCATTTTAGCAGTTCAGCATTCCATAGGTGAGTCTTCTCACCATACCAATGGGTCTAAGGCACCAAGGCCGGCCCATTTCATACTAGTTGATATACTCGTTATGTAGAGGTGTGTGACATGATTTTGTTGTATTATGCGGTAGATATAGCCTTCATGGCTATGGTAGAGATAGCTTTTATAGCTACGGTAGAGATAGCCTTTATGGCTAATGGTAGAGATAGCTTTTACAGCTAACGGTAGAGATAGCCTTTATGGCAAATGGTAGAGATATCTGTATAGCTAAGATATTATGTGGTATGTGGTAGAGGTAGTCTTTATGGCTGTTATGATATGTGCTATGTGATTTGTGCTTGAGGTATGCTCTAGGGGAACTCACTAAGCATCAGCTTACAGTTTGTGGATTTGTTTCAGGTACATCAGAGTCCAAGGGCAAGGGCAAAGCTTGATGGCGCGGCGTGCACTCTCTTGTACTTTTGTGGGACACTATGATGTTTGGAATAAAAGTTGTATTTGAATTATGTTTTGAAAAGAATACTAACTGGATTTCTTGATATTGGAAATGTGTTTAAGTATTCAAAAATGAAAAGTTTCTTTGTAAAAATTGGGTCGTTACAATCATTCTCCAAAAGCTATCATTCTTGGACCAAAAACCCACATAAAGAGGACATAAAGAGATCTAATGAACTAATAGCCAAGATAGAAACTTGATTACCAGAAAATGTAGCAGTTGGAGTGTAGTTTATGGATCTACTCTTTCCCTCTTGAGCCCTCTATCTCCTTCTTCTTCCACAAGCTTCAAAAGCACACAAAGATCACTCAAAATGGCTTACACTGTCAAAGAAAGTTCTAGGGTTTCGTGGATTACGATTTGGCACATGGAGGATGGAAATGAGGCCCAGTTGTGGGGGTTAAGGAGCTTACATAGGGTGCAAAACCCCGAAATTAGGGTTTCATTCTGACCGATCTACTCGCCGAGTTGAGGGCTCTTGACTCGTCTAGTAGATGGCTCAACCCCCGCGCATAAACTGCCCTCAACTCGACGAGTTAGGGCCACCAACTCGTCGAGTTACCCTTCTAAAATAAATAAATAATAATGCATACCAGGAA
This sequence comes from Lactuca virosa, assembly GCF_052849685.1. Taxonomy (NCBI): domain Eukaryota; kingdom Viridiplantae; phylum Streptophyta; class Magnoliopsida; order Asterales; family Asteraceae; genus Lactuca; species Lactuca virosa. The sequence goes on along the minus strand of NC_136430.1, from coordinate 27,908,431 downwards.
CCAGGCGTTACAATTCTCCCCCACGTGTCTTAGACTTCGTCCTCGAAGTCTGTTGCGTCTGAAAACAACTCTGGATAGTGCTCCCTTATCTCCTCCTCAGGCTCCCACATCCACTCAGAACCCTTGTGGTGCTGCCACTGCACATTCACTAACTGAACAACCTTGTTCCTCAAGGTTTTCGTCTTGCAATCCAGAATCGTCACCGGCCTCTCAATGTAGTTCAGGCTGTTGTCAACCTAAATATCCTCGAAGGGCACAATCGTTGAATCATCCACTAAGCACTTCCGCAACTGGGAAACATGGAAAGTGATGTGTATTTGACTGTGCTCTGCTGGTACATCCAACCGATACGCCACCTTGCCCACCCGGGCTATAACCCTGAAAGGACCAATGTACCAGGGGCCCAGCTTGCCCCGTTTTCGGAACCGGATGACACCTTTCCAAGGTGACACCTTCATGAGGACCATGTCGCCCACCTGAAACTCCAAGTCTGAACACCACTTGTCGGCGTAGCTCTTCTGCCGACTCTGAGCAGTCTGGAGCCTGCTCCGGACCTGGTGGATCCGCTCTGTAGTCTTGAGTACTGCCTCAGTACTCCCCATGACTCTCTGACCGACCTCGCCCCAACAGATTGGGGTCCTACACTTCCTCCCATAGAGCATCTCGAAGGGAGGTCGGTCTATGTTGGCGTGGTAACTGTTGTTATACGAAAATTCTACTAACAGAAGATACGTATCCCAACTACCACCGAAATCCAAAACGCATGCGCGCAACATGTCCTCGAGAGTCTGTATCGTCCTATCACTCTGACCGTCTGTCTGAGGGTGGAAGGCGGTGCTGAAGTGGAGACGAGTACCCATCTCCTCATGAAACCGCTTCCAAAACCTGGAAGTGAAACGAACATCTCGGTCTAACACCACCGAGACAGGCACTCCATGTCGTGCCACTATCTCGCGTACGTATATCTCGGCCAGCTTCTCAGCCGAGATACTCTCCTGGATTAGGATAAAATGAGCACTCTTGGTCAACCGATCCACGATGACCCATATCGAATCTACTCCATGTATGGTCCTGGGAATGGTGATGAAATTCATAGTGATATTTTCCCATTTCCACATGGGAATGTCTAACGGCTGCATCTTGCCGTGGGGTTCCTGGTGCTCAGCCTTAACCTTCCTGCAGGTCAAGCACCTCTCCACATACCACGCTACGCCCCACTTCATGCAGGGCCAACAGTAATCAGGGCGAAGATCTCGATACATCTTCGTCGCCCCAGGATGGATGGAGAACCTCGACTTCTGGGCCTCATCCATCATAACCTACTATACTCCGCCCTAGTATAGAACCCAGACCCTCCCATGCAGGGTCAACAACCATCGGCTGTCATAATCAAACGAAGCCACCCGGCCTACAATCCGTTCACACTTCTGGCGCTCTTCCTTCAGGCCCTTAACCTGCGCCTCTCTAATCTGCTCCAGCAATGGAGTAATCAATGTCATCCTCAAACATATATCTCTAATCGGAGTTGTCACCGCCTTGCGGCTCAGGGCGTCGGCCACCACAATGGCCTTGGCCGGGTGGTAAAGGATTTCACAATCGTAGTCCTTCACCACATCTAACCACCGACGCTGCCTCATGTTTAGATTCGGCTGATCCATGAGGTACCTCAAACTCTTGTGGTCCGTTTAAATTGTACAACGGACCCCGTACAGGTAATGCTGCCAAATCTTGAGTGCGAAAACCACAGCCCCCAGCTCTAAATCATGCGTCAGATAGTTAGCCTCGTGGGGCTTCAGCTGCCTCGAAGCGTATGCTATAACATGACCCCGCTGCATCAGCATTGCACCCATATATGTGATCGACGCGTCACAATAGACTACGAAATCATCGACTCCCTCGGGCAGAGTCAAAATTGGTGCCTCGCATAACCGCTGTCTAAGAGTTTCAAAGGCTGCCTGCTGCTCAGGCCCCCAGCGGAATGTCACCGACTTCTTGGTCAGTCGGGTCAAAGGAACAGCGATCTTGGAGAAATCCTGGATGAATCTATGATAATAACCCGCTAGACCAAGAAAACTCCGAATCTCAGTTGGAGACCTCGAAACCTCCCACTGCATCACGGCCTCAATCTTGGTCGGATCGACCAGAATACCCTTCTGGTTGACAAGATACCCAAGAAACTGCACCTCGAGCAACCAGAACTCACACTTGGAGAACTTTGCAAAAAGTCTCTCCATCCTCAGTGTCTCCAACACCCCTCGTAGGTGCTCCTCATGTTGCTCTTGAGTCTTGGAGTAGACCAAGATATTATCAATGAAAACGATCACAGACCAATCTAGCATCAGTCTGCACACTCGGTTCATGAGATCCATAAACGTGGTTGGAGCATTGGTGAGCCCAAACGGCATCACCACAAACTCATAGTGACCATAGTGAGTCCTAAAAGCCATCTTCTGCACATCCTCCTCTCTGACTCGTATCTGGTGATAACCCAATCGCATATCAATCTTGGAGAACCAAGATGCACCCCGTAGCTGGTCAAACAAATCATCGATCCTCGGGAGGGGATAACGGTTCTTCACTGTTACCTTATTCAGCTCCCGATAGTCTATGTACATCCGATACGACCCATCCTTTTTCTTCACAAATAGGATCGGGGCTCTCCATGGTGAACTACTCGGCCTGATTAATCCCTTGTCTAGCAGCTCTTGCAGCTGCGTAGACAACTCCTGCATCTCGGGAGGAGCCAACCGATATGGTGCCTTGGCTATCGGAGCCACACCAGGGACTAGGTCAATCCTGAACTCGACCTGTCTCTCCGGAGGTATCCCAGGTAAATCCTCCGGGAATACGTTCGGGTATTCTCACACTACCGGTACATCATCCACTGTCGCCTTACCCTTATCCCGGGTATCTATAACATAAGAGACATAACCTGCGCAACCCTACTGAAGGTAACGCCTCGCCCTCGCTGCTGAATATAAAACCGGTCTGCGCTGCGGCCTATCGCCCTGGATCACCAACCCTCCCCCACTAGGAGTCCGAACCCTCACTAGCTGCTGCTCGCAGTCGATCACTTCCCCATTGGGGCTCAACCAATCCATACCCACTATAACCTTATTCCCTCGCAGGGGAATAGGAACCAGATCCACTGAAAACTGCTCATCGAATAACTGTAGTGTGCATACCCGATGCACCCTCACAACCCTAACGGTCCTGTCATCTGCTATCTCCACATCTAGTGGGCAATCTAGCTCCCCCGGGGCTCCTACGAATCGCTTGCTAAGCGCGAGCGACACAAAAGATCGGGTTGCACCCGAATCAAATAGTACCAAGGCTGATATACCGTTCACTAAGAACGATCCTATAACAAACACATAAACATAAGCAATAATCATAACAAATAAAGAGATAAAGAGAGATTACATACCCGTCACAACATCGGGGGCCGCACGTGCCTCCTCTGCAGAAGCTAGAAAGCCCTGCTCCTCGCTGTAGGCGCCTCTAGCCGGCCCTGACGGCCATCTGTAATCCTCAACATGGCAGGAGCGGGTGCCGCCACCTGTCCTGCTGCTGCCAAAATTGGACATTGGGCCTTATTGTGGCCCCTCTGATTGCACTGAAAGCAAATCAGGTCTGAAATTGTTGTGGTGGTGGTAGTATCTGTGCAATCCCTGCTCATATGACCAGTTCGGCCGCACTTGAAGCAGCCCAAACTCCCCGCCCTGCACGCCCCCTCGTGCATCTTGTCGCACTTGTCACACCGGCTGCGACCCTGTTGGCTCCTCGATTTGTGATCCGATACCTTGGGCTTCTTGCCCGAACTGCATGTCTGAACCCCATCTGGTTTCCTCTTCCTCTCCATCTCCAAATCCAACTCCATCTCTCGATCCCTAGAAATCATGTCCTCCAGCGTTTTGCAGCTGGAGCAGCTCACAAACTGGAGGATATCACTCCGCAACATCTCATGATATCGGGCGTTTTCCATCTCCTCGTCCGCCACATACTACGGAACGAGAAGGGCCCTCTCCCTAAACTTGGCGGTGATCTCCACCACAATCTCTGTCGTTTGCTCAAGATCCTGGAACTCCCTCGCTAGCTGTTGCACCTCAATCACGGGTGCAAAATCGGCCCTGAACCTGGCTGAAAAATCAATCCTTGTCATAGCATCTAGAACTGTATCATCCCAAATGGCTCGTCCGACCTCCTCCCACCAGTCACGTGTCTTGTCCTTCAGAAGACAGGATGCAAGACAGACCTTGTCCCCCTCAGGACATCTGGTCGTACGGAACGCGTTGGCGACATCAGCCACCCATCTGCTGCTAACAATGGGGTCCCGAGCCCCATGATAGTCGGGAGCTCCACAAGCCCTAAACTCCCTGAAAGTCAGTGTGCACGACCCCATCATGGCTGCCACCTCAGTCCGGAAAGCGCTCAGCTTCTCATCCAGAAGCTCCAAAATACCCTCCTTGACCGATCCAAAGATCACAGGAGTCTGGTCTAAAATGTTGTGTATGATCTCAAACGAGATGAACTCCCTCGTTTGCTCATCCAGCTGCCCAGTTCCAGAGCCCGAGCCTGATCCCTCACCAATGCATGAAGTGCCAACTGGTCTAGTGCGTAGCATCACCATACTGAAAATACACCATAACAAACATCAGTATACTCATCATATCTCGTGGGATCTCACATACTACAAGTTTCATGGGTTCATCTCAGCCTTCCTTGATTCAAGTACGGATACTCTGTTTTCAGTAGTACGGGCCCATACTACCTTCCACATCTATCCGTACTTTCCTCAAGAACTGCCTCAACTCCACCAAGTCCCTTCTACTGCTACTGTTGATCTCATGCTAATCTCATCCTAGGCTTGCCCTAGGGTACTCACTAATCCACTCTCCGCCATCAGCTGCATAAGACGTCTCTGCTATCTCCCCCTAACTAGCTCGTGAATACTATTACATATCACTAAGACTATATAATTCTTCGAATGAGAGATCCTACCCTACAATGGTTCGACTCAAACAAGATCTGTGCAATAGAGCTAGACCTAACCTTCTAAAATTATTTAATCCTTATAATATCTAACTTAACATATTCATTTACTAGTTAGTAAAGGATAACTAGAACTCCTAAAAGCACAAAGCAAACAGCATTCGAGCATCGAGCAAACATAATCAAGCATATCTCATTCAGGCCATCACTGACTAATCTGTACTAGCATGCGGTTCATAAAGTTGAGATACATATAACAGGCACATAAGGCATCCTTCCTAGATCCTTAGTCCTAATCTAGCATGCAATTCTCATAAAGCTGATACACATATAATAGGCACATAAGGCATCCTTCCTAGATTCTTAGTCCTAATCTAGCATACAGTTCTCATAAACATATCATAACATAAACTTGTATGGGTAATTTGGGAGTACTTACTTGAGCTCGGCTGATTGCATGCACCACACCCTTTTTCTCTTTTCAAAGTTCTTTTCTCTTTTCAAAATTCTTTTTGTAAAAATGATTTTCTTTTGAAAATTTTCATACTAAATCCTTAGTTTGAGTTCAGACACACCCGAGAGTGTGCCTGAATCCCTCAAACCAAAGCTCCGATACCAACTTGAAACATCCGAAAAATCATGACCAAAAAATTCATTTTTAATTAATAAATAAAACCATAGTTATCAAAACCATCACATCAAAACATAAGTAATAGTATATCATATCAAAACATCTGTCAAAATATCAGAGTAAATATCCCAGGCTATAAACATAATGGTGTGTGCAATGCAGTCATCCCGAGCCCTTCCCCTTTCTACCGGAAGTACCTGAAACCAAAACTGAAAACTGTAAGCACGACGCTTAGTGAGTCTCCCCAACTACCACATACCATACACATCTCACATAAACATATCTTGGGCCCCACCCCTGCTACATCGAGTCAAGATCAGCATCGGCTTTCCTGATATCTAACCCTATTCGGCATCGGGCCCCTCCCCGCATCGAACCCTATTCGGCATCGAGCCCCGCCCGGCATCGAGCACATGTAACGACCGTCTTTTGAGGTATTATTTATTAATTATTTCTTAAATTATTGATGGGCCAAATACAGATAAAAAGGACTATTGGATTGGACTAAGCAAATGGGCTAAAAGATTTGGGTCGCCCATAAGACGTACGCTGGGTGTAGCCTTGGTGTACGCGGGGCGTAGAGGTGTGCATTGGATTCGGGGGGCGCGCACGTACGCGCAGCGTACCAGGAGTACGCGCAACATACGTGAGCAGATACCAAAACTCTAATTTTTAGGGTTTAAGACATATAAATACCCCACTATAGCCACCCCCTGGCCTCCTTACCAGCCCCTCACCCTCAGAAAACCCTAATACGCCTCATACTCCATTGTTGTGTGTGTTTGACCTCTTGAGCTTGTTTTTGGTGAAGAAAAGCTTGGAAGAAGTGAAGAGCAGTTGGAGAAGAAGAACTTGAGTATCTTGAGCTCAAGGATCTGAGACTATTTCATCTTTTGGCACTCAAAGGAGGTATAAAGCTCCTAACTTTCCTATTAGAAGCTTAGATATAGGATTATGGAGTTTTGGACCTTTTTAGGTCCAAAGGTTGGATCTTTATCATGCAACTTCGTTTTTTAGCTTATGGTTACAACCCTTGGAGCTCAAAGCACTCCTTTAGCAGTAAAGTTTCAATCTTTGAGGCTTTTATGGAACCATGCATGAGATCTAGCCATTTCCATGGAGTTAGTTGCTATTTTTCTATGTTTGGGCTCATTTGGTGGGTTGCAAGCCACCAAGTTATCGAATTTATGGATTAGGACGTTAAAAAGGACTTGGATCTGTAGTTATAGCCTCTGGAGTTGAGTATTAAGTGCTTAATGGGAAAACTAGCTTAACAAGGTAGTATGCTGGACGTACCAGCCAGTACGTGCAGCGTACAAGCCATGCAGCAGGTACGCCATGCGTACAGAGGAGTACACCCCGCGTACTCAACAGTATTGGGCTTTTACCTTTTGGGCCTTTGTTTGGGCCAACTATTGGACTTATCAGTTATTGGGCCTTAGTGGTCCATCAGAAGTCAGATTTGGGACCAAGGACATGATTGGGCTTAGGGAAGGCCCATTTGTGAAGTTGGGCGCAATTTAGAAAATTGGGCCATTAGTGGGCCATGAGTGGACTTATAAGGATTAGTTGGAATTGGGCCTTGAAAATGGTCCAAAGTTAGAGCAGGGGTAAAATGGTCATTTTACCCTTAGTGGGATTCTCAGTTTTCTGACTAAGTCTTATTGTATAGAGTTAGTCGGGGAGTCGTGGGAGCAGCCAGCAGAGATTCCTTACACACGAGTTCAGCATCCATTTTGAGAGGTGAGTCTTCTCCTATAGGAACGGGTCTAAGGCACCAAGGCTGGCACGTTTATGTGTGACAGTATGTGTCGGGGTTAACCCGAGGTAGATTTTATGTTCCGGACTTCGGTCTGATGTCGGGGCAAGCCCGAGGAAGTTAGTATGCTTGATGTCTTTGAGATTCTTGCATGTGTCTGATTATGTGTTTCGGACTTTGGTCAGATGTCGGGGCAAGCCCGATGAATGTTAGCTTTCATGTTATGTTTATGTTTATGTTCATGTTATGCTTGTTGATATGATATGTATACCGGACTCTGGTCCGATGTCGGGCGGGGCCCGATGCCGGATTCGTCTGATGCTGGGTGGGGCCCGATGCAGTGGGCTAGGCCCAGTATGTGATTATGTGTATGGTATGTGGTAGCTTGGGGGAACTCACTAAGCTTCGTGCTTACAGTTTTCAGTTTTTGTAAGTCCCTAAAAACTAAGAACCAGCTATTGATCAATACAAAGAGCAAGCAAAAATGATAAAACCAGAAGGAGTAGAAGCAAGAATGATCCAAATTGCACATGTTTATATTGGCTGCAAACGTCAGGTACAATGGACTCAAAACACACACATACGACTATAAACGGCTACCGTACTCTGACACCTACTGACACTATATATATGGAACAGTGGTTGCAAACACGTTTACAGCCGTAAACGTGTTTACAGCCGCAAACGGGTTTACAGCCATAAACACACCCAACCGAAAACACCACCCAACCGTAAACCCTTACAAATACATGAACAAATACTAACACAGCCTATACAAAAGAATGCCTAGCTCAAACCAACAAAATATGACCTAACAGTCTCCCCCTTGGTTTGAGGCTAGCATGAACTCATTCTTTCTTAATGATCAGCACGTCGGATCCTTCCATAGCCCCCGACCACATCTTCTTGTTTATAATCTCGACGATCATACTCGTAAACTCTTTAGCGGCGGACTCGAGAATATCATTCTTCACCACGATTTGATGTTGAGCCAAAGTGTGAATTTCACGTTCACCAAACTTTAGTAGATCCTTTGCCTCAATAACACGAAAGACACCAGTTGGGAATTTGATTACAACAGTGGCTGTGGCCTCGTCAAATACCCAATACTCCATATCGTGAAGAGATCCATCTCGGAAATGTTGAAGAATGGGAATTTCTTTCATTTGTTTTGTAGGAGGCCACATCATAGTTTTCATGGCCTAGTTGGTTTTTGGGTCAAGAACATCTCTAGCTTTCTTCACAAAGGATTCCGTTGTCTTCATTCCATCAAACTTCCTCTTTACTTGATTCTCTAAGTAGAGTTTGAAGTCACTCCCTCGAGGATCATTTGATGGATTGTAGAAGGAGCTTTGGAAAGTTCAGTAAGATCCACTCTTGTCCAAGAGCTAAAATCATTCTTGTGCTTATAGTGTTCCGTGTTTCCGCTCTTCCTTTTAACCACCCAAATATTTAGTTTATCATGAAATCCCCACATAAGTATTCCTGACCGGTCACCATATTTATTTCCAAACCGCTTCTTTTGAAGATCAGTCACAGTCAATTGAGGCTGGTTTCCACGAACATTCTTGTCAGAATTCTTCATGAAGAGCCATTTCCCTTTCTTTTGACTAGAGACTCGTCTCTGGACTAGCTTCAAAGTAACTCTGGGATTAGCTTGAGCAGGTTCAACTTCAAAGCGGTCAACAATATGAGTGGTTCTCACAGGTGGAGGATCATCAAGTGGATCTTGTTGGGATGATTGGGCAGGGGCACTGGGAGAAGTCTCGACTGCACTGGTCTCTCCGCTGGATGTTTTGAATTTGTCTCCAAATTCACTAATCAGCTTGTTCTTTAAATCAAAGTATCCAGCTGATAGAGCGCCAAAATTGAGTTGCAGAACTGAAATTTGTGCAGATTTTTCAAGATTTTCTTTTTCAAGATCAGAAACTCTAACGTCCAGAGTTCCTATCAAAATATCTTTCTCGATAATCTTCTGATTTAAGACTCCAATCTCTGCACGAAGCTCGGAAATTAATGGATCAACTCCCCCGGAACTCCCTGCACCTATATATACTCCTTTGCCTCGGGGTGCAGGGTCAGAATCTTGTTGAGCTAAAAACCTGTCAAGCCTCTCCGAGGCAACATCATGCGCATGTTGGGGAGTTGATGAGACACCAGGAGCTGAAGAACTCCCGATTTCAAAAAGTGAGCGAGCAGTTTTGGGCTCCTCATGCACTGTTTGGCTGTCAGAGTGAGTTGGTTTGGTTGGAGTGTCGGCTGTAGCGGACTATTGAATATCCTGAGCTTGTTCCCTGATAAGCACTCCCGGCCTCGGATTGGATCTTCTCATTTTAAGTGGTGGCTGGGAGGCTGGTGTCTCATGAAGATCACTCTCAGATGGCGTAATGGCTGGAGTAGCATCTGCTCGGGGAGGAATCCTTGCAGAAGAATCCAGATTAGCAATAACCTCGGCCATCTGATCAGCTGTTCGAGGTGGCACTTTAGGAACGTTAACATTGATGAAGTGTAGAATCAAGTATGAATCAAATCAGAGTTAAACGAATGTAGTTTGAACACACGATGTAAATATGATCTGGTTTCAGCTCTATTATGCTTTCAAATGTTACAGAGAGAAAATAGACAAGTTCATACAAAGACTCTTATCTAACTCTAAGTAATGTCCCTATTTATAGGAAACATGAAAGCGCACACAAAATTACAAGGACTAAACATCTAAGCTTCGTTACAAATATGTCTTGTAAAATAACATTAAGTCTTCGACATATTACAACAGGTCTTCGACCCTTACATTCTCCCCCTTTGTAATAATGCCGACCTTCTTCAGTTCAAAAGAATCTGTATAGCATACAGCATCACCCTTCGGATTTCTGAGTACCAGGAAATAATCCTCTTCAACTCTTTCTTGTCCCCTTCGTTATTCTTCTTGCAGCTGTTCATACGAACAATAAAGTTCGTATACTGGGACGTCGAATATCTCTCTACTTCGCATGCCTGGAATAAGAATCTCTTGGCCTTCCCATTTTTATCCTTCCCTGCGAAGACCAAACCGAATGGCTTCAAGAAAATCTCCCCATCGGCATACTTCTTTAACTCAGGTTGAGTCTTCGTTGGTTCCATGGGTACTTTCACTTCCAATCCCTTCGCAGTTGCCAACTCCACATCAGTTAGGGCCAAACAGTCATAGTAGTTATCTATGAATACTTTGATGTGGGCAAGACCAAGACGAAAATCTTCTGGATCAGTTTCACAAAGATACGAAGCATCTTTATCTTTCAAAAGTAATGCAACTTGCATAAGATCATACAAGTTCATTAATGGAAAATCAGCTATAGAGAAATCACATTCCTGACCATTCGCCCTTGCAACATAAAAACGAAGGTTCTGCATCATGTTCTCGAACAGAACATCCTTCTTAATGTTGATCACCTTCTTTATTTTCACAAGTGACCGTATTTCCTCTGGAAGTTTCCCAAGAACAGCATGAAACTTGAGCTTCATATATGTGTAATCATCATCATTATCAAATTTCTCAGCAATCTTGTACTGAGCCATGATGAACATCATTTCATTCACCAGAAAATCCAGTTGTTTCATATCAGAATTAACGACAGCATAGCTTTGCTTCGGCTTCTTCTCAAAAGCATACATATGATTATATGCAACCTTGCTTCGATTGTTTCGTAGTTGTAATGCTTCGCAGGATCACCCTTGTTCATTCCAGGTGGATCATTTGCACGAAGACTCAAAATACTTTGAACCACTCTTAACTTCTCCAACTCAGCTTCAGTTTCAGCTTTCTTCTCTTCTTTCGACTTTTCGACCAAAATTGTTTTCCCTTTATCTTTGATCGAAGAGCTATCAACAACTTCTTATGGCTTCGAACTAATACCACCTTCAGCTGAAGAACCAATCACAATTCCTTTAGAAATTAGCCTTAGAATTGGCAGCGTGGAAATTGGCATCGTGGTAACAACTGTTGAAGTAACATGCCCAGCAGTTGAGACTATTGGCTTTGATGATGGAATCTTCGTATGAAAAATTTTCCCAACAGTCTTAACAGCTGCATGCGAAACCTCACCAACTTTCGCATTACCAACCTTCTTTTCTCCCCCTTGCACCCCTGTGACAACAGGTGGGGCATCTGTTGGTAGAAGACTTGAAAACTTGGACAATGGAGCCAACTGTTTATGAAGAACAGCTTCGAATTGAGAAAACTTTTGAGATAAGAATTTTGGGGTAATAATCGACGAGGAAACAGGCTTGCCAGATAAGTCTTTTAACTCCTTTAACAAAGTACTTAGCTCCACAAAACTTTGGCTGTTATCCGTAGAAAGTTGAGTTACTTGAGGACTCAAACTTTCATACATTTTAACATACTTTGTGACAGCATCACAAATAATATCCACCTTTTGATTGAGAGATGCATAGTCATGCTGAGCACTAGCAATCTCTTTGAGCATATCTTCACGAAGTTCTTGAAGCTTAAAGTTGACATCTTCGCGTACTTGTTTCACATCTTTAATAAACAAGACATGTCGTTCTTTAGCCATCCTTCGTAAATATTGAACTTCACCCACAAAATTCGAAGATTGAGATTTCACTCGTAATTCATTACACTTATCATTTTGGTCCACCTTCTCCAAAATTCTAGATTCAGAATCTTGAATCATTCAAGAAACTTTACTAACCATCCTGGCTTCGAATGCTTTGAGCATAACATCAAGTTCCAAACTTGAAAAATGTTGACTTCCACCCATGTCAGCTTGAGACTGAATGATCGAATTCATCTTTTTATTCAGAATCTTGAACTGCTTCATCGTCATTAGCATATTATCTGGGAAAGTTTCTTCTTCTTCATCAAATTCCATCTCGTCAAACGTTCCTCCAAATCCCCCTTCTTCAATATCAGTGTCCTCAGTAGATTGAAGTGGATCAGTGGTTTGTGATGAGAACAAAGTAGTGATTGGTTGAGTGAGAATTGTTTCAAAAGTGGGTGAATTGGTAGTGTTCAAAACAGGAACAATAAACGGAGGTAAGGAAAAAAGTATCAGAAGGTGCAGGAATACCTTGAGTTGTAACAGAAATTTCTTTATTGGATTCTCCTTCACCCATGTTGACAATTAAAACCGTATCAGATACGTGTGTATAGATGTCTGAAGTTCGAACCTCCTCAGTAACTGATTCAGTTACCGAAACTTCGGGTGGTGTGACCTTAGTCTTCTCAGGAGTAGATGTTGATTTAAGAATAGTAGCTTCAGGTGTTTCAGGAACATTCTCCCCTTCGGATAATTCCTCTTGAAGAACCAACTTTCTTTTCTTTGACTTCTTCTTTGAAATACGTGAAGCCACATCTTCAGCTCTTCGTTTCTTTGAGGAAGGAGAAACAAGAGCTAGAACCTCACGAATAAGAATTCATTGGTGATTCAGATATGGTTTACGAACCATAGTAGAATAAGACTTAAACGAACCATCTGAAAGCTTTCGTGATCCACGAGAATTCTTTTTAATTCTTCGAAAAATACCTGATTTTGATGGGATGGTTTCCTTTGCTTGGTCATCAGGAACAGGCTCTACTGGCTCAACCAAAATAGTCGAAACTTGTGTTTCTGGCTTAGTCTGTTTCTTTGGTGATTTCATTTTCTTTGGCTCCTGAACAGGTTTCTCAGGAGTAATTGTTGCATCCTTCTTTGATTTGCGTGACTTCTTCGAAGGACCAGCTGTTTCTTTTGGCAACAACTTCCCAGACCCATCATCAGGATGGATTGTTTCTAAATACTCCATAATAACTAAGTTTGTTGGATCAACACGCTGTAACATTGCATCTGAAATCCTTGCAATATGCGTAAAGATTTCAGCATCATCAGGAACCTCCTTCGGAAATTGATACTTCATGAATTCAGTTGTCTCCTCACCAGCAGGCACCTCAATTCCTTCTTTGGCATAAAAGTAGCGAAGAATCAAACTCCAATACCTTGCACACGAAATTCCTTGGACAACATTCGTGTTTTCAACACTCTTCTGAAATTCCTTCCACGGTTGTGTAGAGTAATCCACTGAGATATCATAGTATACAACAGCTACCATCGCATAAACCTCCATTCGACCTTTATCCAATCCAACACTGCGACCAGTCAAGCAGCGTAGAAAAATTCCGAATAGAAAATTCCATACAGTTGGAAGTCCAAACTTCTTGAAATCATTGATCTTGGTGAGTGGGGGTTGATGACCCATCTCATTAAACATGTGGATGCCTTGAGCAGAAGAAAGATCAGTATATATTGGAGAATTAGGGATATCAAGAATCTGACAAAAAATCTTCTTGGACAATCGGATCTTCTTTTCATTCACCAGTTGGAAAGTGATGATATCCATTGCATTGCTGTAAGTAGCAGTGGATCCTGCTTGTGAAAGCCATGAAAGTGGAACAGCAAATGAATTGAACATGGCAGTCGAAAGAACAGAGCTTTTCAATGCGACTACAATCATCTTCAATTCATCTGGATAAAGAGAAACATCCTCTTCGACTTGATAGTTCGTGCCTTGAATCTTCATTATCGGTTGTGAAGTAACATCTTCAGTACAGAATTGGCCATGATGAGGGTTTGTTGAAGCTTTGAAGAACAATCGGAAATTTGCAGAGAGAATTTGGGAATTTTACGTTTGAAAGCGTAAACTAATAAAACCCTTTCACTCCCCTTTTATATGTAACCCTAGAGTTTGAATTTGAAGCGGGATTGACATTAAATGAGATCCGACGTGGCACCTTGAATCTCGCACCACTCTGCCGAGAAAGTAGCCATGCGTCAAAAAGTAGCTGTCACATCGCCTTGAAACCCGGACTGAATACAAAACGTCTTTTCAAACAGTCTGATCGTTTATCCCAATTGAATTGTAACCGTCAGGAACCTTCGGATGGAGGTAAGGCTTTTTCACTTTTGGGATGAAAAGTGAAGTCATGTGCCAGATGTTCGAAATCATCAGCCTGAGTTGGTATTATTCAGAACCTCCAGGAGTTCGTGAGTGCAGTGTGCCAAAGATAAGATAAGAAGCAAATTAACGAAAATTTGGATTTGTGATGTTAAACAAATAAATGTTCGACACAAAAGCAGATAAACCCCGGGCAAAGGTTACTTCGTTAATTATCAAGAGAGATAATCAATTGCTTGTAATATGTTCCCGTGAATTACAATCGAATACTTATAGAGAAGTATCGAAGGGCTTTTTTTATAAGGCTTCATGGGTGGTTTCCAATTTCGTTACGTATCAACCTAAACATAAGGTGAGTAAATGTAACCGAAATTACCTGTTTGACCAGTGTAGTCAGTGACAAGTATGCTTTGAATTATTTTGAAAGTGACATAGAAAGCAAATGAAACTCACATGGAAATCATATTCATGAAAAAAAAATTAGACTTGATCCTGTTGGGTAACAAACATCCTGGGCTTCGATAGTTTGATCAAGACCACACATAAGAAATGAATATGATTTTGAGTTTCGAAAAGCGGTACTGAAACAAATGTTTCGTTAAAACTGGAACAAAGTTCCCCGTCAATTCGTTACAAAGTTAGAATTTTTGGGTTTCACTTTCATCACGGCCTCATGATGTCAGATCATTAACGTAGAGTTTTGACATGTCTAAATCTTGATGGGTTGAATCAAAGATCTCTTGGACATATGTCTTCGTGTGTGAAAGTGTAAGAAATTTTAAGATGAAAAAGATTGGTTCACGAAATCAATTGTACCTCTGTTATTTTTGGACCAAACAGAAAACTCTTAACTCAGTTGAGAAGAGTAAGGTAGCTCATTTGACTAATGTGAATATAAGCCTGACTAGGGAAGAAATTTTCGTATGAAAAATTTCATTAAGGCTTTCGTACACACACATTGAGTCTATGGAGGCTTCGGTCAACATGCTGCAGCATGCTTCTAGGGACAGTCTAACTAGTACAAAGTTTGACGAAATTGTACCTTCCCATAGAAACACAAGCATGTCCGTTGTAAAACTTTTCGTGAAATCTGCATCAAGGAAAGACAAAGAACAAAATAACAAAAATCTTTTTGATATATTTGAATTTTTCAAAAGAAAGAAAATGTTTTTGTGTTTTTGTAAGTTTTTCGAAAATGAAAACAATTAACAAAAGAAAATCTTTTGGAATTTTTTATTTTTCGAAAATAAAATGACAAAACAAAAATAAAATCTTTTTGGAATTTTTGATTTTTCGAAAATAAAATGACAAAACAAAAATAAAATCTTTTTGGAATTTTTGATTTTTCGAAAATAAAATGACAAAACAAAAATAAAATCTTTTTGTAATTTTTTTTATTTTTAAAAAATAAAGATATTATCCTGACGAAAATTTGAAGACTAACGAAAAAAATTGTTAAACTAACGAAAATTTGACAAACTAACGAAAAGTTGTCAAACTAACGAAAATGTGTATCCCAAAAACCAAAATGTGCAATGTGTCGAAGTCGAAGCGTGTCGAAGCGTTGACTATGAACAGTAACCTCTGAATGGTTAATACTATCAGCCTCTGAATGAATCATGATGACCTCTGAATCGACACATTTGTATAACACTTCGTTGTTATACATTCGAAATCATTCCTGGAACTGAACTTGCTTCGATCATTCCCAATCCTGTCAAAATTCGAACAAATGATTTTTCATCCAAAGCTTTTGTAAAAATATCAGCAAGCTGATCAGTTGTTTTTACAAAATGGACTTCAATGTTGCCATCTTCCACATGATCTTTGATAAAATGATAACGAAGAGCAATATGTTTTGTTTTCGAATGTTGTACTGGAGTATGACAAATGCGTATAACACTTTGTGAATCACAATACAATGGAATCTTTTTCATATTAATGGCATAATCTCGCAACTGACTCTGGATCCAAATAATTTGTGATGTACAAGCAGCTGCTGCAACATATTCAGCTTCAGTAGTAGAAATCGAAACACACGTCTGCTTCTTCGACTGCCAACTAACCAACTTTCCATCCAGAAATTGACAACCACCACTTGTGCTTTTTCGATCCAAAGTACATCCTCCTAGATCTGCATCTGAAAATGCCTGAATGAAGAATCCTGATTTTGAAGGATACCACAATCCTAACGAAATTGTTCCCCTGAGATAACGAAAGATATTCTTCACGGCAGTTAAATGTGGTTCTCGTGGATTTGCTTGATACCTTGCACAATTACATACAGAAAACATGATATCAGGTCTACTTGAAGTAAGATAAAGCAATGAACCTATCATGCTCCTGTATAAGCTAAGATCAACCGCAGGCGTTTCTAACAAAGGTGATAGCCTTGTGCCAACCGTCATTGGTACTCTTAACTTCGTGCTATTTGTCATTCCAAATTTTTCGAGCAAATTCCTTGTATATTTTTCCTGATTGATGAAAATGCCTTCTCTGCTTTGATAAATGTTTAAGCCAAGAAAATTATTGATTTTTCCCATCATGCTCATTTCAAATTGGCTTTTCATCAAATTTTCGAATTCACTAGACAAAGCAGGGTCAGTAGAGCCAAAAATAATATCGTCGACATAAATTTGAACAAGCATTAGATGATTCCCAACTTTCTTTCGAAATAATGTGGGGTCAACTGATCCTTGTTTAAATTTTGATTGTTTTAAGAAACTGGTAAGAGTTGCATACCATGCTCTTGGTGCTTGTTTTAACCCATATACAACTTTATCTAAAATGTACACATGATCAGGATGCATTTCATTTACAAAACCTAGAGGTTGTTCAACGTAAATAGTTTCTTCGAGTTCACCATTGAGAAACGCACATTTCACATCCATTTGATAGACATCGAAATCCTTATGATCTGCATAAGCTAAAAATATTCGAACAGCCTCGAGTCTTGCAACAGGGGCAAAGGTTTCTTCATAATCAATCCCTTCTTGTTGCGAATATCCTTTTACAACTAGTCGTGCTTTATTTCGTATAATATTTCCATCCTTGTCGGTTTTGTTTTTGAAAATCCATTTTAACCCGACAATCGAAACATTTTTAGGTTTAGGAATTAATCTCCAAACCTTGTTTCTATCGAATTCAGCCAGTTCAGATTGCATTGCAACAACCCAATCTGAGTGTTCCATTGCAACCTTAACTGTTTTTGGTTCAATTTTCGAGATGAAAACATTGAACATGCAAAATTATTGATGAGTATTTAATACCTCATTCTTTGCACGAATTTGAGCTCTTCTTAATACTTCATCTTGAGGATTCCCAATGACTTGATCTTTCGGATGAGTCCTTGTCCATTTCTTAAACGGTGGATATGCCGGATCAAATTCAAAAGGTGCATCTTCGTACATCTCTTCATTTTCAGATCCTGCAACATAAACATTATCATTTAGATCATGAAACTCATCATCTTGATTAAGATTTATTGTATTAGTTTCTTCATGCTCCTCCTCAACAAGATTATCATTTTGATGCTCCCCCTCAACTAGATGCTACCCCTCAACAACTTCATCCATTCTCCCATTCTCCCCCTCGAAAGAATGCTCCCCCTCAACCAGAGTATTCGAATCCAAGTGCTCCCCCTCCACTGGATTATTATGCATACTTTCGCGAACTCCTGGAGATTTCGTTGTTGAATTAACATCTAAAATTGTTTGAGGGATTTCCAAGTCATCAGTATGCTTCGAAGATTCAGAGTGATGATTATCATTCGCATGAACTTCAGCACCCACAGCCCTGTCAGGAATACCAAAAATTAAATCATAATCAAAGTCAGATGAATTTAATTCTTCAGTTTCATCAGATGATTCATTAATAATTGGTTTTTGTTCAAATTGCTTTTCAACTTGTTTGACATAATAATCATCAAAAGTAAGATTGAATATCTCTTCGACTTTCCGTGTGCGCTTATTTAACACTCTGTATGCAACCGAATTGTGCGAATATCCCAAAAATATGCCTTCGTCAGCCTTAGCTTGAAATTTTGAAAGGCTATCTTTAAGATTCATTACAAAACACCTGCAACCAAAAACATGAAATAATTTGACATTAGGTTTTCGGTTATTAATGATTTCATATGGAATGATATTGAATCGACGATGAATGAAAGATCGATTTTGAGTGAAACATGCTGTCGAAACTGCTTCAGCCCATAGATATTAAGGAAGATTCGCATATGTCAACATAGTTCTGGCTGCTTCGCAAAGTGACCTATTTCTTCTTTCAACCACACCATTTTGCTGAGGTGTATAGGGCGAAGAGAAGTTATGCGAAATTCCTTTTTCAGTTAAGTACGAATCCAACACTTTGTTCTTAAACTCAGACCCATTATCGCTTTTGATCTTTCGAACATTTTTCTTCAGACTTATCTCAATTTTCTTTATAAACTCGATCATTGTTTGAGCAACCTCAAATTTTAACCTGAGAAAATATACCCAAGTAAATCGTGAAAAATCATCAACAATAACCAAAATGTACCGTTTCTTGTTAAGAGTTTCAACAGTTGATGGTCCACAAAGGTCAATATGAAGAAGTTCCAACGGTTCCACAATTTTCAAATCTATCACAATTGGATGTCCTTTCCTATGCTGTTTCCCTTGTTTGCAAGCTGCACATAAGGTATCATTGTCAAACTTTAGGACAGGTAAACCTCGAACAAGATCATCAACAACCAATTTATTCAAATTTTGAAAGTTTAAATGTGATAAACGTCGATGCCATAGCCAGCTGATGTCATAGGAAGCTTTCGAAAGTAAGCATACTGAGGGTTTGCCGATGATCGGTTTGATATCAAGAGTAAACATGTCACCATGTCGTTTGGACTTGAGCAAAACTTCGTTAGTTTCAACATTCGAAATTATGTTGCCTTCTTCGTTAAACACCACTTGATTGCCAGTGCCCACAACAAGTTGTGAAACACTTATCAAGTTATGTTGAGGACCTTCTACATAAGCAACACGATTAACAGTGAACTTTCCATTCGTTACTTTGCCATATCCTTTCACCTGGCACTTGTGATTGTTTCCGAATTTCACAACACCTGCATTTTCCAAGCTTCGAAAATCTCTCAGATTTTCCTTTCGTCCAGTCATGTGACGTGAGCAACCACTATCGATATACCATTTCTCATCATATTGCTCGTCACATAGCACCTGCAACCAATGAAAGAATTTAGGTACTCAAGGCTGTTTGGGTCCTTGGAAATTAGCATTAAAAACAGAATGAAATGCAGAAATTTTAACCCAATCACAAACTTTAGTTTTGAGACTATCAATTAAGTCCACATCACTAGGTAAAGGAGCAGAAATATAAGTTTTCGAAGGCTTAGATTTGTCACTGACATTCTCCTTTTTGTTCTCAGTTTGTTTTCCAACTTGTTTATCTTTCGAAACTGGTTTCCATGTTTTCACAGGAACATTTGATTCTTTGGAAGAAGAACTACTATTTGAAGAATCATTCAAATATTGTTCATATGCTTCATGAATCTGTTGTTGGGAATATTTTCGAGATTGAAACATTTTCCCTTGTCCTTCAAGCCAATGATCTATATTCTTCACACTTGTCGAACCCTTTGTGTATGATACTTTCGAATGTTTCTTTCCAGGTGGATTTGGAAAATTTGGTTTTTGTGGAACAAAATCAACATTTGATTTAGTTCGAAATGCCATGGCGTATCGACTTCCATCATTGTTTCCAACGCTTATATATTGAGAAAATCGATTTTGAAATTTTTGTTTTTGAGAAAACCTTGTTTGTTGATTAGAAGAAAATCGTTGTGTTGAGGGTTGATTTTGAACACTCTTTGAGGTATTTTTGGAAAATGTTGTATTTGAAACTTTCAAATAACTTGGTTTTGGACAAAATTTAGACTTTGGTTTGTTTGATTGAGCGGGATTTTTCTTTTGGTCTGAATAAGATGCTGAATTTGAAGACTTGTTCTCAACAGATTTAGACTGTTTGTTTTTAGAAGTTTTCAATGTCAAACCATTTTGTTTCTTTCGATATTCAACAGTTTGCCAGAAAATTTTCTTTCGAGCTTGTCTTTTTGAAATGTCATTTTCTTTTGAAAACTTTTCTATTTGATCTTTAAATTCTTTTGAATTTAATTTGACAATACTTTCATTTTCCACAACAACTGGTTTTGTAACTTCTTTTTCAGCCTTTTGTTTTTCAACCCATTTTCGTTGATGTTTTTGTCTTTGAAATACATACGAATTCTTTATAAGATTATTTTCAACAGTGCTTTGATTTGAAAAGAATCCTTCATCTGTTGTTTTTTTGTTGTCATTTTCGACCATTTTGGTGAATTCTGGTTTAATGTTATCAACATTTCCAGTAGTGACAAACACCTGATTTGGAAAAAAAACATCATCTGTACACTTAAAGTTTGGATACACCACTTGATTTGTTTCCAAATAATGTGCTCCTTTTTTCAGACAGAACTTTGTCGAAATTTTCAGTGTCACCGATCACTTGATCAACAACAACACGTGGAATGATTGGTTCGTTTGAAACAAGTTTGTCAGGTTTAGATTCATTCAAAACTTGGGCTTCATCCTCATCATCACTACTATCTGTTTGACTAACTCTGACACTCACATTGTCGAAATCACAAACTTTCGAACTTGAGGGTTTGTCAGTGTCATTCTGAACCAACGAATCATTACATTTTTCTGTTCCTTTAGATTTTGATGCAACATTAATGACAGACAACTGAGAACAATCAACATCCTCAATATCACTAATTTCACTAATATTGTCAGAGTTATCTTCAATATCAGCAAAATTAGATTGAGAATCAGATGTCAAATTCTCAGTCTTTTTCAAAATTTTGATTCGTTCTGATTTTGTCAAAGTATCATTCACAATGTTAACTAATTCACTTGAATCAAGACATTCGTCAATTTTGACAATTCCATAAGCATATCTATCATCAAGAATTTTGTCAAACTCAACAATATTTTTCTCACAATCATATGAAATATTATCAACCTTCGCTCTCTCGTATGCTAGAAAAGGTAATAATTTCCTATGTTGTTCCTTGCTAATTTCACACGAATGATGCAATGCGGTTAACTTGCCATATAGACGTTTAGCAGAATTGCAGTATATATTTCGTTGAGCTAATAAGAGTTTTACATCACTAGACAACGAATCTCTATCACACATAATGTTTGTTATCTGTAATTCTAAACATTCTATCTTGACAACTTTCGAATCTAACTTCTTTTGAGTCTCTAACTATTGATTGCTTAATTTCTTAGCTTCATTGCTAGCAAAAACAACCAAATTATCAAAATAAGCAACAGTATCATCAAAAGCAACAATTTCAGAATCATATGCACTCAAAGGAATATTGAAAGATTGAAGAATATTACGTACCTTAGTTGTTATTGGAGACTTATCAGTAGACTTTGACACAAAGCATCAGCCTGTCACCTCTTCGTCCGAATCTTCCTCCAGCTTCGCATACATTGCTCCATGTGTAGGATTACGCATTTCCTCATCATCTGATCCCGAAGACCGAATTTGATACGTGCCATCATTCTCCTGTTCACCTTGAGCCACCAAAGACAAATTTTTCTCCTTCGTACGCACCTCTTCCAATCTCTCCACATAATACGCTTCGTCCTTTACTCTATTCTTTTTCTCATCCTTCTTACGAAGCATGCAATCATTTGCTAGATGATTTGCTCTGTTGCAATAATGGCAATCCATACCCAAATCTCCTCTCATTTTCTTCTCTTTCTTTTCCTCATCAACTTTCCCATCATTCTTCTCATACTTCTTCTTCTCCTCTCCTGCAGCCTTGTTCACGAAACTTCCTTTTCCCTCACTTTGCTTCGCCTTTGGATTAAACGGTTTCTTGAAAAACTTTTTGACTCAGTTGTTTGAGTAAAAAGCTATTGCCTCATCATCCGAATTCATGATAAACCCCTCTTCATTATCAGAATCACCTTTTTCGACTGCTTCCTTTTCAGACACTTTAGAAACAAGTGCTAATGGACCTCCCAGACTAAGCTTCGACACTTCTGCCATTTCGTTCACTTCACTTTCGTGAGTTTTCAGTTGATTGTACAAATCATTTAAAGAAGATGTGTCGAAACTCTGTTGATTTTTCACCATCATGCTAACACTCCTCCATTCTTTACGGAGTCCCATAACGAAGGTGAGATTGAATTCCATAGCAGATCTCGTGATTCCATAACGATTGCATTTGTAAATTAACTCATTCAACCTATCATAGTAACTTTCAATCGTTTCACCAACTTTTTGCTTGAAATCCTTCAATTAAATCAAACAGTGCTTAACTGAATTGATTTTCGTCTTCTCGCTACCTTGAAACTTTTCTTTGAGATTATTCCAGATATCTTTTGCAGTTGTACAACTTCTGACATAGTTATACACATTTGGAGGCAATGCACCACATAACTCCCTTATGCCTCGTTTTTCAAGTTTCTTCATTCGATCAGATTGAGCATCCACACTCGTAGTACCAGACAAAGATCCAATTGGTTGAAGATTTGTCAGAAGAGTAACATTCCCTGAGATGCAAGACCAGAGCTCTTCATCGAGTCCATTTAAGTAATACTGCATACAATCAGACCACTAATCATAGTATTCTGGAATGAGCATAGGAATCTTAGTTGAAGATCCTAGCAGATGAGAGTATGAAGTCATCGAGTTGAGATTGAAGTTCGCCATTGATGTACGGAAGAAAATTTTTGAGAATTTTTGAGAAATCAAAGAGAATTTGAAAGCAAATTGCTTAATTGATCAGAAATCTCAAGTAGAATACTCGATTCAACAAATCAGTTGCAGAATCAAATCACAACTGAAGATCTAGAACTTTTTCACGTCAAAAGGTGCGGAAACTTTTTGAACCAGAAATTTGATTCAAAAACCTTTTGAATCAGAGTGAAAATTAGATCACAGATTATGATTCTTGCTCTGATACCAATTGATGAGGTGTAGAATCAAGTATGAATCAAATCAGAGTTAAACGAATGTAGTTTGAACACACGATGTAAATATGATCTGGTTTCAGCTCTATTATGCTTTCAAATGTTACAGAGAGAAAATAGACAAGTTCATACAAAGACTCTTATCTAACTCTAAGTAATGTCCCTATTTATAGGAAACATGAAAGCACACAAAAAATTACAAGGACTAAGCATCTAAGCTTCGTTACAAATATGCCTTGTAAAATAACATTAAGTCTTCGACATATTACAACAGGTCTTCGACCCTTACAAACATCTCCCCCTGTCTCCGTTGAAGGATTTACAACATCTTTGATGTCATCAAAAAATGAATTGAGATACTCATTGCTAGGCACAAAATCAATATTCTGTTCGAAATCAAAGTTCAGATCATCATTGTCAAAACTTGATAAATCATCACCTTGAACCATTTCAGTTCCATCATCATCATCCTCTTGACCCATCTCATCATCACCTTCATCATCCTCATCATCATCATCATCATTGTCATCTTCATTGGTTACAGGCACATGTTCTTCTGCAATAATTGCAACAGGAAGAACAACATCTTCTTCATGATCAGAAACAATGACCTCATCATCTTCATCATTGGAGGAACTTTCTGATTCAGAAGCTTCACCAATCTCAGCAAACTGACCAAATTTCTCCAACGGGTACTTTCCTTGAAACACTAATTTTGTACCCTTGCGGTTTTGCTTCATTAAACCAAACGTGTTTGCACCCAAAATTTTCAAATCCAGGGAATCACCTTTCCTTTCTAAGTCCAGATATTTACTGTCAAAGATCATCTGAAGGAATCTTGGAAACATCAAAAATTTGTCCTTCCTTTTCCCTTGTAAGTTGATCTTCATCTCGTTCAACACATATCTTGAAAATTGAATTCAAGATCCATGATTAAAGCAACAATGGCGCCAGTGTTCATAAGGGAAATCTCATCAGCACTTGTTTTCTTGCCGGAGATGCAAATTACAAAGGAGTGAGCATGAAAACGCCAATACGGAATCAAAAGCTTCTTCATTGTGGGAGGGAACACTCCTTCATAGCCCATTCTTTCAAGAACCTCTTCAGTCTTTTCCACAGGAATTTCAATTGGAAATCCTGGCTAGTCCTCGATTTGAAGCACATCGCGAATAGTTTGTTCCGACACCACAATCTATCTTCCTTGGATGACAGATTCCACTATGCTTTCTCCATCTTCTCCTTCTATGATTGAAGCCTTTTACCAAAACTTCCTTACTAACTCCTGATAAATGATTGGATTTGTTTGATAAGCATGGGCAAGTCTGCAATTTCTAAGTCCATGGATCATGGACCTAAACTCTTGATGTCCTGCTAAAGGATCGAACATATAAGCAGCAATGTTATGACTTTCCGAAAAATTCAAGTAAGCCATTTGATCTACAACAAAACGAGCCAAGTGAGAAAATCAATAATTTAAGCAATTTAAAAAAAAATCTCAATTACAAGTTGATTTGGCCTTAAATTAATTTTGATTCATATGAAAAATAAGTGTATAGCTGGAAACGGGTTTGCAGCTGTAAACATGTTTACGGCGGTAAACGAGTTTACGACTGTAAACGGTTTAACGGCGGTAAACGCGTCTACAGCTGTAAACGGTTTAACGACGGTAAACGTGCTTATGGATGTAAACGGTTTAAACGGCGGTAAACGCGTCTATGGATGTAAACGGTTTAAAAGGCGGTAAACAGATCTATGGCGGTAAACGCTTCCAGATCGATGACGAACACCTTTTGGCATCTATAACCCTGCAAAACACGATCGAATCAAGTTAGATTTACCATTGTGGATCTCGAAATCACTATACCTTGATGAATCGATGATCAATTTTAGAAAAATGCACAAACAGATGATGAATCGAAATCAGAAGATGAAAGAGAGAAGGAAGAGACGTTTGTAGCTGTAAACGGATTTATGAGGAAAGTAGGGTTTGCAGCTGCAAACCCTCCCTTTTATACCATCTAGCAGATCCGACCCAAAACCCATGGGCTACAAACCAAAAGCCTTAAATTCAAAACCCAATACATCCAATTCTTAATTAAAATGAAAATATTTTGAAGACATAAAAAATAAAAATAAAAATAAAATAAAATAAAATCTAAAAAATTAAATTCAAACTAACAATTTTTAAATTTTAATTCTTTAGAAAATAAAAATAAAATAAAATAAAATACAATGACTCTAAAATCTTTTCACCACTTCAAAATTTTATATTTTTTGGGATCAAAGTTTTGAGACTACCTTAACCTGTTTTTCAGTACCTTCACCTTCAAGAATAGATCTGGTCAATCGCCGGTATTCTGGTCCACTTAAACACGAAAGATTGTGACAATATTTGACAAACTATAAGTGACAAGACTTTTGACCCTATATACCTAAATAATATTCCTAAAGGGACCATTTGGCTGACGACGACCAAGGATATTGGTCCACCTAAATTTAGCAGCGAGATCTACAGACAACCTATTAAATGTTCAATTTTAGATGTACTAGAATGTGTTTGCCACTTCCTGATATACCCCGGTAATCAAGAAATTCCAAAGTACTCCTCACTTTAGATGAGCAGACAATTATTAAGGAAGAAGATAGATTTAGAAATGCATATGTCTAATTCCCAGGTCGGATCTCTTCCAATCACGCAGAGGGATTAACATATGACTAACTGAATTAGAGGGATTGAGAAATAGAATGTTGCATATGTTGTGTTCCAGGTCGGATAAACTCTTATCACGCAAAGGAGACAACATATGAGTAATAGGCAGAAACAATTGCATATAGAAGGAGATGCATAGAGATAGAGTTGCATATGTTGCAGTCCAGGTTGAATCCCTTCCAATCACAGAGAGGAGGCAACATATGACTAACAGAAAGAAAGCAAGAAAATAATCTTCTACAGACCTACTTTATCGGAATTCCCCAGTCGCCCTATCAGTACCGAAATTAATGACATGAGACCATACATCGAGGAAAAGTTAATCCACAATTCTAGATACATATTACTTTAGTGTATCCCGTAAGTTCCTATGTATATCTCGCTGCTCAATCTACTCGAACGTTGTATTGTCATACCAAACGGAACTAACTAGGTCCACAAAGTCAAGTCCTTTCAATTGTCAATCTATTTCAAGTCCTTTTGAATCTTTCGTGCCTACCAATACATTGAGCACAGAGCCTAGACTATTTAGATTCAGTACTTTACACAAGTAAAAAATGCCCGTTATCACTTGCTTGATATCACTTCCCAAATAAGCACCTGCAAACGAACCATCATGAGACAATATTTTTTGGGGTTTTGTTTTTATAATTTTTTTGAGTTTTTATTTCTCCCCCTAAATTTATGCATGGGAAAGAAAAGAAATAAAATGCGCAAATTTAAACTAGTAAAGTCTATCCTAAAAAAATTAGTCTTCAAAACGGATCATTTTTAGAAAGCTCACAAAAACATCGAATCGAGATTTGTTGAAAGGTTTGGTAAACAAATCCGCCACATTGTTATCAGTGTGGATTTGTTCCAAACGAATGAGCGAGCGCTCATAACAATCTCGAATAAAATGAACCTTGGTGTCGATGTGCTTGGTTTTGGAGTGTTGGAATGGATTTTTAGCAATTTGGATAGCAGCATCATTGTCACAAAATATTGGAGTTTCAAGAAAATTCAAACCATAATCGAGAAGTTGATGCTGAATCCAGATGACTTGGGAGCAGCAGGCAGAAGCAGCAACATATTCAGCCTCAACTGTTGATGTTGACATGGTTTTTTGTTTCTTGCACTGCCAAGACACCAACCGGTCTCCCAAAAATTGGCATCCTCCCGACGTTGATTTCCTGTCAAGCTCACATCCTCCATAGTTACTGTCAGCAAATGCATATAAATCGAAATCGGGATTTTTAGGATACCAATGACCCAATTTAGGGCTACCTTTAAGATACCTAAAAATCCTTTTGACAACAATTAAATGAGAAAGTTTAGGATTATCTTGATAATGTGTGCATTGACAGACAGCAAACATGAAGTCAGGTCTGCTAGCCCTTAGATACATCAGGGAACCAATCATCGAGTGGTAGTCTGTCTGATCAACAGGCTCCCCCTCTGGGTCGGGAGACAACAACGGTCTTTCAGCCATTGGAGTCAGTGCGATCTTTGAATCTTTAAATCCAAACTTCTCCAGCATGTCTTCAACGTATTTGCCTTGATGTAACAAGATTCCGGATGAATCTTGTCGAACTTGAAGCCCTAAAAACATGGTCACTTCTCCCAACAAACTCATCTCAAATCTTTTCTTCATGACAGTCTCGAACTCTTTGCACAACTTGGAACTTGTCGACTCGAAAATGATGTCGTCCACATAGATTTGTACAAGAATCAGGTCTGCACCCACATGCTTGATGAATAAGGTCTGATCGATCGTTCCCCGTGTATACCCATGCGCAAGCAAGTGCTCTGTAAGAGTTGCATACCAAGCTCTGGGAGCCTGATGCAACCCATATAGAGCCTTGTCCAACTTGTAGACATGATTCGGAAACTTGGAATTGACAAACCCAGGACGTTTATCAACATGAATTTCCTCTTTCACAGCGTTGTACAAGAAGGCGGTGTTGACATCCATCTGATAAACAGTAAAGTTCATGTATGAAGCATATGCAAGGAATATACTGATGGCTTCCAAACGTGCAACCGGAGCATATACTTCTATGTAGTCTAGACCCTCGATCTGCCTGAATCCACAAACGACCAATCTAGCCTTATTGCGCACAATTACCCCGGAATCGTCTTGCTTATTTTTAAACACCCATCGCGTGTATAAAGACTTCTTTCCCTTTGGTAACTCAACCAGCTTCCAAACACCCAGTTTTTCAAATTGATTTAACTCTTCGTGCATCGTATCAACCCAACTTGGTTCATTTAACGCCATTGATACACTCTTGGGATCAATCTTAGAGATAAAGCAAGAATAGAGAAATTTATTGACATCTCCACTCTGACTTCTCGTTTTAACGCCTTCTCCCAGTGGGCCGATGACATTTTCAATCGGATGATCGTGGTGAATTCTTGTTGGGATATCATGGCTGATATCATCGACTGAGACTGGAAGTGTGTTGGTATTGAAGAATCTATCTTCAGCTGAATCACTTGCCTCAAACGATCTAGGATCGTGAGAGGTACTCGCCAAGTATTCGTTTCAAATCGGTTCAGGAAAGAGAAGTTCCATGAACGATTGAGTAGCAGTGGAAGTATCCCTTGACATGACTTCTCTTTCAACAGGAGTAAGGGGAGTGGCTTCAGCATCAGAATAGATTCCTTGAGTTGGAGAACTTGAGGAAGTACTTGGAGCAGCTTCATCCACTCTAAGAGACGCGGGAGTCACCAGGGGTGGTCTGTACACAACATCTTCCTCTTCATCTTCAACAACTGTACTTGAGCGTGAGCAAGAACCTGAAACATTATCAGAATACACGTTGAAAGATTTAAACAACGATGAATAATCAAATAACCAGTCAGGTCCAACTCTCGCATCTGTCTCATTCTCCTCCAGCCAACGCACGTCATAAGATTCCACAATTTTCTTGGTGGCTTTGCTGTATACACGGTAAGCAGTGCGTGCGGCGTATCCCACAAAATAGCAGTCATCGGCCTTTGCGTTGAACTTGGGGTTGGATTCGAGGTGAAGAAGGGTGCAAGGACATCTAAATATTCTGAAATGAGCAACCGATGGCTTGTGATTGTATAATATTTCGTACGGGGTGTTCATCTGAGCTTTGTTGATCAGGACTCGATTTTGAACGTAACAAGCCGTGTTCATCGCCTCAGCCTAGAAGAAAACCGACAATTTGGAATCACAAAACATCATCCTTGCAACGTCCATCAGGGTACGATTTCTCCGTTCTACAACACCGTTTTGTTGTGGTGTCCGAACAGAACTGTACTGACGCAAGATTCCCTTTTCTGCACAGAAGTAATCCAGAACTGCATTCTTGAACTCTGTGCCATTATCAGTTCGGACCACCTTCACCTTTTCATTTGTTTGATTCTCAATCATCACAATGAACTTCTTGATCAAGTCAGCAATCCCACTCTTGTTGGATAGAAAGAAAACCCATGTGAAACCAGAGTAATCATCAATCACAACAAGACAATAATAATTCTTGTTGATGCTGAGAACGTTGACTGGACCAAACAAATTCATATGCAAAAGTTGAAGAACCTTGCTGATTGAATTGACCGTCTTTGGCAAATGTGGCTTGCGATGATGCTTGCAGTGAGCACACGCCACACATTTTTCAAAGGTTATGAAGTCCTTGACGGGAAGACCGCGCACAATCTCATTCTTAGCAAGGCGATTGAGGTTCTTGGCATTAGCATGGCCGAGACGACGGTGCCAAAGCATGGCATTGTGTTCTGAGACTTTAGAGAAAAGACAGGTGACTTGTTTGGGAATGTTATGATTCATGTCAATAACATAGGCATTCCCTTGTAACGACCCAAAAATCAAGGGTAAAATTTTCATTTTTAATATAGTCAAAATATAGATATCATTTATTCCAAACATCTAAAACATCGTTAATTAAAAACATTTATCAGAGTTCATCCCAAAATCATTCAACGTGGAAAACATAGGTGCGTGCACTGCGATCAATCCGAGCCCTTCTTTTCCAATCGATGATACCTGAAACCAATAAACAAAACTGTAATCACGAAGCTTAGTGAGTTCCCTATAGCATACCCCACACACAATCCACATAACACATATCATATTAGCTATAGAAGGCACATATACCACATAAGCCATGCATTCATAAACCTCTAACGATACCGTGGGCTCCCCCCAGGGTCTTACACCATTGTGCCATGGGCTACCCCACATGGTCTTTACCTAGGAATGCCATGGGCTACCCCACATGGTCTTATATCCAATTGCCACGGGCTCCCCCCGTGGTCTTCCAAGCAATAACATACATAATCACATAACATATCATATATCATAGAAATATCTACACAAAACATAAACATAAACCTGTAAGGATGCCATGGGCTCCCCCTAGGGTCTTACACCATTGTGCCATGGGCTACCCCACATGGTCTTTACCTAGGAATGCAATGGGCTACCCCACATGGTCTTACATCCAATGCCTCGGGCTCCCCCGGGGTCTTTCATGCAATAACACACAATCACATAGCATATAAAATCACAGAAATGACTAACACATAAACCATAATCACATAATGGGTCAGCCTTGGTGCCTTATACCCATGGGTATGGTGAGAAGACTCACCTGGCATTGTTGAAGTCTCGCAGATAAAACTCCAGTGCTGGTTGACAGGTTCCCGAACTGTCAACATCAAACAATACCCAATTAATAACTGGGTTCCAACTTAAAATCATAAGTCCATGCTTCGGGGTAAAAGACTACTCTACCCCTAACTTGGCTTGATTCAAGCCCAAGGCCCAATCCAAAGGCCCAAAAGTCCAACTATGGCTCAAAGCCCAACATATGGTCCAATTTTCCAAATTGGGCCCGAACCTTTACATGGCCTTATTCTAAGGCCCAACCAAAAAGTCCAGTCCAACATTTGGCATTTCTAATGGCCCAATATCATATAATCATTAAGGCCCAAACTACGGCCCATCTACGGCCCAATTCTCCAAATTGGGCCCAACCCCTCATATGGGCCTTACCTTAAAGCCCATCTACATATTCTAGTCCATAAGATTATTCTTGGATGGCCTACTATTGGCCCAATCACTAAAATCCCAATAGAAAGGCCCAACTTAAGGCCCAAGTGAAATTGGGGTTTCACATAAAATGATGATTAGGGTTAAGTGTCCCTACTTAACCCCTTAAGGACTTAATCCATTAAGTCCCACATGGCCTTAGGTTAATTTGCAATAATTGTTAATTAATATTTTAAGCTCATTAAATAATCCCGATGCGGTCCCGATAAATCCCAAATTAGGGTTTCATGGCATTAGGGTTTTCCAAACCCTAATTAGGGTTTCCAACCCATCTTAGTCCAATAGGCCCAATAGTTAGGTCCTTTGATCAATTAGGGTTCATTAGGACCATTAGGGCTTCATTGGGCCCATTAGTGTTTCAAGCATCCCAAACAAATCATAATACAAACGAGGCACACCGCCACCCGACACGGCGGCAGGAGGCGGCAGCCACCACCCTAAGGTGGTGGTTTTTTGAGTTTTCTTTCCATTATTCAAGTCACTAACAATTTTTACAAGGAAATAATCCAAAATACACTCACACACAAAATAATTACACACACAACCACCCTTGCGGTGGCCGGCGGTGGCGCGAGGCGGCAGCCACCACCTCACGGTGGTGGTGGTGACTTCCTTGGTTTTCCAGCCTCACAGAACACACACACACACATACTCCCATTTGCAGTTAACACTCCAGCCACCCACCTGGTGGCTCACGGCGGCGACAGCGGAAGCAGAAACGGGAAAGCGGCGATGACAACCACCACCTCACGGTGGTGGCGGGGGTTCTCTTGATTCCCAGCCGAGCATCCACACGTAAACATGATCTGAAACACACTCATATTTGAAACGACCCACACAGCCGCAACCATCCTCTCGGTGACGAGCAATGGCCAGAGGCGGAAGCAACATGATGGCGGCGGAGAGAAGATGTATGTCACACCCCCAAACCGGAACGGCGGAAACGTTCGGGGGTGGTTGACGTCATGCGTAGTATCACAACAGTTGTATCATAGCAAGCATTGTAAACACAACCAAACATTGAATACATATATGAAAAAGGTTTACATTGTTTTAATACAAGGTTTTATTCATAACAAAAGTAAATTCGAAAGACGTGACTCTAACGCGCCGACTTCTCCAAAAGCCTGGAAGTACCTGTCTACTGATTTCCTGAGAATACAAGCAGTTTTGAAAGAATATCAGCATAAAGCTGGTGAGTTCATAAGCATTTAGTTTTTGTGGAAAATGTTTCTTTGATTCATTTTGAAAAGTGTTCCTCAAGAAAATCCTATATTTTCTTATGAAAAGTAGTGTTGGAAGAGTATCTATTAGTAGAAGATAAATCATCAGTTTTAGAAATGCCAGTGTTATCCTGGGAAAATCCCATATTTTCCCTAAAAACAAGTTATCCGTCCTAGAGGTAGAGATGTAAGTTTAGAAATCCCTGATTACTATCAGTATGTATAAAAGTAGTTTTATTACTAAAAATAAAACAAATGAAGGGTAGAGTCCGTAAACCAAAGTTAGTTTATACTTATTTGCAAGTCGTATAACCATACTTGATATGACCTAGAGACCTTTATAACATTCTTCAGGCGTTAAGTTAAATGACATTTGTCCACCACAGGCATGCCTGCCTAACTGTAGCTAGCAGTTCTGGTGTGGGATTGTCAGTCCCGAATAGATCTATTCACAAATCTCACGCTCTCCCTCCAGGAGACTCTGGTTATACTATGATAGGATTTAGTTCCGTACACTAAAGGGTACAGTTTTGAAGTAGAGCCTCACAATTCTGTATAATCTAGTTTACTAGCAAGAAACAGTATAAAACAGTAATTATTCTTGAATAAATGTACTTTATACTTCTGAGAAAACATATAACATAAACTAAATCGGCCATAATTTATATATATTCATCCATGAAATCTAATTTGGTAGAAACTGCCTAGAGGGTTATCACAAACTATACCCATTATAGTTTACTAGTGTTGTTATGGAAAATGTTTTGTAAATCCTTTCTGAAAGCTATGAAGTGAGATTTCCAAAATAAAAATTTCCCTTATGCTCAACATATTACAAAAGGGATAAAGTATCCGAGTAAGTTATTAAACATGAAAATCATTGAGTTGTATTAATAAGTTTAAAACTTAATAAAATACTTTGAGTTTGGCTTGTATTCCCCCCCCTGAAAACATTAAAAACACGGAAAATGTAGGGGTATGAACTCACCTGTAGTGAGTGGTTCTGACGTGTGGTTGGAAGAGGAGTGCAGAGTGTCAGGTGTAACCTTGAGCACACAACGATCCTAATAGACACATATAGACATGTATGTGTATGAATTTAGTGTATAGACGACTAAATAAGAAAGGTAACACCTTTATTGGCTAGGAAACTTTAAGATTTATGGAATACAATCACATATGATTGCATAACTAGGTATATGGCCACCCTATAGAGTTTACGGTCAAAGAGGTATGACCATTGGAGTTCACGTTCCAAGTGTTCACGGTCTTGGATTTCACGGTTTTAGTGTTTATGGTCGAATGACCTTACGGTCATGCAGTTCACGGTCTAATGACCTTACGGTCATAAGGTTTACGGTCCATGGGTTTACGGTTCCATGGGTTTACGGCCCATAAATATACGGTCTTTGAAGGGTGTACGGTCTAAGGAGATACACTAGACCGTAAACTCATCAATCTTGCACAAATGATGGTTTTCAAGGGTTTCATTCAAAGGCATCGGATTCTAGGGACCATGCTTAGCCTTAGGAAGGGTAAAGGCTATAAGAACACCCTTTATAAGGGTTTACAGTCTATGAAGATTCATAGGACCGTAAACTCTTTTGTTCATGAAAAGAGTGATGATCTTAAGTCCAAATGAAGGATTGTAATTAGATAGATGTAAAGGAGAATGGTACTTACGATTTGGAGGCAAATGGGGGTGTTTTCGGTCCAAAACACAACCGTGTTCTTGAGGATTCTCGATGAAGGTAGAGAGGGAGTAGAGAGAGAAAGCCTTTGAAGTGTTTAAAGTGTGAAATGAAGGCCAAATACTCTATATATAGGGTAGAGTTATCGGTCAAAAAGGGGTCCACCTGACCGTAAACGTGTTTACGGTCTACACGAGTTTACGGTCGTAAACTCGTCCTGACCGTGAACTCGGTGATTTTTGAGTGAAGGTTCGAGTTTTTCCGCGATTCTGGTTCAATCCGACTCGTATAAAATAAATATTATTTATTTAAAACG
Source organism: Lactuca virosa (assembly GCF_052849685.1). Taxonomy (NCBI): domain Eukaryota; kingdom Viridiplantae; phylum Streptophyta; class Magnoliopsida; order Asterales; family Asteraceae; genus Lactuca; species Lactuca virosa. Next base: position 27,874,076 of record NC_136430.1, on the reverse strand, counting down.
CAAAGTCTTTCTCAAACTAAGAAATTTGACGGAATTTAATAAAAACCCAAATTTTATTAACGGAACTGGGTAAGGATAATGGGAAAAGTTTCAGGTTGTCACAACGCAACTGTGGTGGCGATTGCCTCACCAAGGCGGTGTTTCGATGGCAGAGCTGCAGCGACATTAGGTAGAAAAGGAAGGAGAAGACTTGGAGGGTGGCAACAGCAGCGGCACGGCAGCAACAGTGGCTCTAACGGCCGGAGATGGCGGCTACAATCTGTTTCCCCTTCATTACCGGTTGAACGACGACATCACCAGGTGGCCCCCGTCTTCAGCAACGACGGAAAGCACAATGGCGGCTCGGTGGTCGGAGAAGCAAGGGAGAATAGGGTGGCGGCCGGTGGTGGGAGGCATAAGGGGAAGGTGACGGCTATAACATGGATTAGGGTTAGGGTTCCTTAAGAGATATATATATATATATATATATATATATATATATATATATATATATATATATATATATATATATATATATATATATATATATATACATACATACATACGGGATGCCCTTCAAAAGTCATTGCCATGATGGCAGAAATGGTCCCTCTCCAGAAATATCTTTTCAAATAAAATCCCATATTTACCCCTTTTAACCCCTGCCTTCAAAACTCTTTACAAATTGAGTCTGAAATTTACCATTTAGCCCTTAGTTTCCAACATCTCTTCATATTAAGTCCCAATAATTACCCGATAGTCTCGGCCTTCATAATTATTTACGAAGCCAATCTGAAACTTACACTTTTAACCCCCGACTTCTAAAATTGTGACAATTAGCTCTTCGAGACCAACCTTTGATATATAATTATTTATTTTAGGGCTACTGTTCGTTCATTAATTTTATCTATTTAATTATTTAATAAACGGGGTGTTACATCCCTTCTCTTTCAGATCGAACCAAAATCCATTCTTCAGGTATGATGATCCCCGGCTTTAGAATAAGACACTCTTTATTCGTAAAATGATTCGAGTAGCCTTTATCACAGATCTGAGATACGCTGAACAGACTGTGTTTCAGCTCATGAGCATAGTTAACGTTCTCAAAGCTAAGGACACCATTTGTCACTATACCCTTCTGAGTGATCTTTCCTCCTTCTCCTCCCGCAAAGGAAACAAACTCCCCGTTGAAATTCTGAATGTCTTGCAATTGGGAGATGTCTCCTGTCATGTTCCTGGAACAACGACTATCGACATACCAAGGTTTGACGATATTCCTCCGTAGTTGTTCCTGCACGATGTGCGGGATTAATTAGACTTAAGAACCCAGGTCATAGAAACACTGGGTTTTCCTTTGTAAGAAACATAATTAACTTTTTCATTTGACAAGACGAATTTATCACCAGATGCACACACAGAACGTTGAGGTGATTGGACATATGAAATTTTGGGCACCCATTTATACTTAGGTTTAGAAACATTAACAGGTTTTTTCGAAATGTTTTTCTTTGGTTTTGATCGTTTGGATTTTCGTCTAAGATTAGCCGAAGACCCAGATGATGACTTTGATGATACCGGATTTTCGTCTAAGATTAAAGTATATGTTGAATTTTTGTTTAAAAACCGTTTGTTCTTTTCAAGATCAGCCCTTTTCTTTGTTTATTAATTGTCCGATCACCATCAACTGAATGATATCTCGAGGATTTTCACTTAAGAGATCTTCCTCATGACTCATTCACTCCCCTTTGTGTATAAAAAGGAACAAATTCACGGTTTGGACAGTTTCGTGCAATATGACCAGGGGTTCCACAGTTGAAACATGTATGTTTCTTTACATGAAAATTGTTACCGCTCTTTTCTAGTTTAGTGACTTTATTTCGTTCTTTAGTTTTCCCACATGTGCATGTGCATGATTCAGAATGAGTGAATAGGTTAGGTGGCGTGCATGTGCCAGTGACAGATTAATGAGATTTAGATTTATCAGACACATCACCACACAGTTCAGAAACATCTGAATCATCAATGTTCACAACAACATCATTAGAAAACAAAACATTAGTTTTCAAATTTGAAACAAAAACATCAGTGTTTATAATAGAAACATTAGATTGCAACACAACATTATTATCAGAAAAACTTTCTCCAGCTGCTTGCTTGCCTTGGTCTAACAGTAAATCGGCATGTAAATCAGAAACATTAGTATCCTTTACCCTAGAACTACTTTCTGGCACCACCACAGCAGGTTTGCCATACTGAAGATATGCTTCTCTTTCTATTTCTTCTTTAGATAGAGGAATGTTAGTGTGAGTATGGTTAAAAGGAGGTGGAACATTATTTCGGCTTCAGGGGCTTCTGTTGTTGAAGATATGCCTCTAATTGTTCTTTCAGGGGCTTCTGACCTTTCCTAAGGGTATAGCCTTCGTACTTAAGGTCCTCATTTTCTCTACTCAATAAATCAATTTGTTCACGCAAAAACTTAACAGTATCAATGCATTTTTTAGAACAAGAATTGTCACTAACCTCGTTCTTCTCAGGCTCAGAAGTGGTAGATACCATGAAGGCAAACTGTAGCTGCATCATTTCGGCTTCAGGATCTTCTTTAGCATTTTATTTAGGAGTTTCACTAATCTGTGCCAGGTGAGCATTCTCAGGTCCTGAAATGTTCAATGCTTGAATTTGATCTTCCCAGCCAAATGTATGAGCCACTACTGCTAAATTTGCAGTTTCACTGTTGGATGTTGTTCCTATGTTGTTCATCACTGGTACCATTGTCCTATCATGGTTCTCTCTTCTATCTGGCTTCGGACAATCACGAGAAAAGTGCCCTGGCCCGTGACAGTTGAAACATCTCAGCTTTCCTTTGTTAAACCCAACCTTCTTATCAGCATTCATGCCCTAGTTGTTTTTCCCTGTCTTCTTGGCAAACTGTTTAGCCGTGAATACCGCCATTGCAATCTGCCGAGTAATATCCATTTCCTCCACATCCTCAGGGTGAATTTGGTCAAGATCAGCAAATGAAATTTGGGGAGGCAAGTCTCCAGCCACGAAGGCATTGTAGCAATTTACTAGACTAGAGGCTAGAGCCATATTCTCTTCAGCTTCTTTGGGAGCTAAAGTGGTGATAGGAGCTTTTGATGAAGAGGCGGGGTGTTGATAAGAGTGTTGATAAGGCATGGTTGGTGGAATGGTGTGGGTTTGAGGAATTGCATGATTCTGTGGAATGGTGAAAGCTTGATTTTGTGGGACAGTGAATGAAGAGAAGGCATTGTTTGATGAAATGCTCATATTTGCTGTGGAGTAGGAGTTCACATGGTTTATATCGCGTTGCTTATCATCCAAATCGCAAGCTTTAATGATAGACATCGTTTCCACCAGAGTGAGTCGGTTGAGATCTTTGGTTTTCTTGATTACAGAAACGTTCATGTCCCATGAATTGGGAAGAGAATTCAGTAGTTTCTTGTTAATCTCAGATCGTGGTACAGAAATTCCCGATGTACTTATTTCGGTGGTGAGTGTAATGAGTCGTTGGAGTTGAGCCTCAAGAGATTCCCCAAGAACATGGTTAAACAAGTTGAACTTTTGACGAAGCATGTCTTGTCTACTCTGCTTCATGTCATCATTACCCTCATAACCCTCAATCAATGCTTCCCACAGTTCCTTAGTTAATTCATATTCTCTGAAGCCTTGAGCAATATCATGTGATAGAGCCATAAGAGTTGCCAAAGCCTTTTCTTGTTCATCAATTTTTTCAAAGTCCTCATCTGTGTAGTCTTTCACTGGTTTGTCAATTATAACTCCATTCTCAAGAGTAGTGGTAATCCTAACAGGGCCTCTAAGAATGTTGCGCCAAACTTTGAAATCTTTCATTTTGATATATTTTTCGATTCTGTATTTCCATTCAGGAAATCCTTTGGCAGACAGTAGACGTGGAATTCTTGTGGTAGTTCCCATGATTGAATCCAACTCATGATGAATTGCACTGTTTTGTTGGTTCCATTTTTTTAATTTTTTTTTAATTTTAATCAAAAATAAACTTGTTAAAAAATCAAAGGGAATCCCAACCGAGAGAAGTTTACAGTTGTGAAAGGTTTACATTCGTAAAGGGTTTACACCTGAGAGAGGTTTACCGCCAATGAGGGTTTACTACCAATGAGGGTTTACTGCCAATGAGGGTTTATGGCCGTAAACAGGTTTACAGCCAGGAATGGTTTAAAACCGAAAATGAGTGTTTACAACCGTAAATACAAGGAGTTTAAAGCCGGAAATTAGTTTACAGCTGTAAACTGATGAACAAACTTCAACCGCAAACGTTCAAATTTTTGACAATAACGCAGATTTTGATTCTTTTAACTTTGAATTCTCAATCAGTAGCAGAAACAAAGCAGCAACAGCAGCAACAATGAAGATTTGCAATAAGAAGCTTGAACAGTCACCAAAAACGGATGTGTTTACAGCCGTAAACAAAGTTTGATCAGATTTGACACTAGATTGGCTCTGATACCAATTGTAAGTCCCCAAAAACTAAGAACCAGCTAGTGATCAATACAAAGAACAAGCAAAAATGATAAAACAAGAAGGAGTAGAAGCAAGAATGATCCAAATTGCACACATTTATATTGGCTGCAAACGTCAGGTACAATGGACTCGAAACACACACATACGACTGTAAACGGCTACCATACTCTGACACCTACTGACACTGTATATAGGGAACAATGGCTGCAAACACGTTTACATCCGTAAACGTGTTTACAGCCACAAACGAGTTTACAGTTGTAAACACACCCAACCGCAAACACCACCCAACCGTGAACCCTTACAAATACATGAACAAATACTAACACAGCCTATACAAAAGAATGCCTAGCTCAAACCAACAAATATGACCTAACAGTTTTGGTTTCAGGTACTTCAGCTAGCAAAGGTAAGGGCTCGGGATGATCGCATGACACACACCATAGTTTTTCTAGCCTGGGAGATTTACTCTGATATTTGTTATGAGTTCATGATATGTTTGTTGGGTTATGAGCATTCTAACACTCCTAAGTGTACATGCAACCCTAAATACCTTGGATCTATGTTTTCTCTATTATACATACAATTATGAACATCCAAGGTATTATCCTAATCTAGCATACAAAATAATAAATATAACAAGATAGAATACATACCTCTTTGATGTAGAATGTCTTCATGAAGCTTGAGTGCCTAGTGCCCCAAGTGTGACACCTCAAATGGTTCACACAACACCAAATACACTTGGAATAACTTGAGAGAAACTTGAACACTCCTTGAAATCGTCTAGCCCTCACACTCACACATTAGTGCACGATTTCTTGAGCCATGGGATTCTTTTATATGGTGGCTATTAGGGTTACACCATGTAACTCATAACTTTACCCATTCCTTATGCTCCATAGATTTTAACCTCCATGGAGTATCCATGGGTCACCCCATGGACTTAGTCCAACATAAGGAATCTTGGATCACAAGCCCACATATATAAGAATGAATGATTTACACAATCAACCCATATATTTAATTAGTCTCCTTTTGATCACTTAATTAATTCCAAATTAATTCTTGATCAATACTAATTAAATAACCTTATTAATATATTAGAACTTATAATATATTAACCAACCTTAAGTGTTATTTCTCTCATTATAGTCTATCCAAATGCATGATGCCATGCAACCCAAATGGACCATGCCGGGTCGGGTCAAGTCTTACCAATTATAGTTATGGACTTAGACATTAATCCAACAATGTTGACATATACTACGATATTTTGATATACCTTGTTTATGATTTTATATGATGATTATGATATTTATGGTTTATTAATGTTTTTAAAAAGAAATTTTTGGTCTGTATTTTTGGGATGTTTCAAGTTGGTATCAGAGCCTTGGTTTGAGGGATTCGGGCACACTCTCGGGTGTTTCTGGACTCAAACTAAGGACTTGGTATGAAAAATTTGAAAAGAAAATCATTTTTATAAAAAGAATTTGTAACGCCTCATTCCTGGTACGCATTTAATTGATTAAAATATTCTTTTTGTAAGATCCACTCGGCGGGTTGGTAGCCCTGACTCGTCGAGTAGGTGCCAGCTTGGTCGCGGGATTTAAATGGTCTACTCGACGAGTCCGAGCCTGGACTCGATGAGTAGGTCCATCAACATGAAACCCTAATTTTCAGGGTTTGCACCCTATTTAAGCACCACATCTGGCCTCCACCCCAGCCTCCATCACCTCCAAACCCTATTATCGAAACCATAATCCACCATAAGTGATCTTGAGCTAGTTCTTGCCATTTTTTAGTGTTTTTGTGCATTGTGAAGCTTGTAGAAGAAGTAGAAGATTGAAGACTCAAGAGGGAAGGAGTAGATCTAGGAACTACACTTCATTTACTGCATTTTCTGGTAATCAAGCTTCCAACTTGATCACTCTTCTCTTAGATCTAGTTAACCCTATATTATGAAAGTTTTGGGTCAAGAACCTTAGTCCTTGGGGTTGGGACGTCCCAAGCAACTTATATCTCAGATCTAGGATCTAGAAAGGGTTCCATGGCATAAAGGTGCAAACTTTATGACCATGGAAGCCCCATGCAAGCATATGAGTAAGTTTATGGTGTTTTTAGCCCTAAAAGACCATGCATGGAAGGAAAGTTCGAAGCTTTATGTGTCCAGCTGATGCTAAGACCTTAGATATGGGTTTGTATACGTGGATTTGGTATTATATGGCCTTTTGGACAAGATTCATGCTTTATAGGAATTAGGGTTTTGTCTAAACCCTTTTAGAAGAGCTATGAATGGGTAAAGTTGGAAACATTACCCTTAGGAGGGCCTTTCCAGTGGACAAACGAGCTAAGAACCTTAGATCTAGGAGTTAGGGGCTTAATCTGTTAAGATGGCCAAACAGACAGAAGGACTCGTCAAGTCCATAGGGGAACTCGACGATTCGTATCGTGTTGTCCCGATTTTATGACAGCAAGAACTCGACGAGTCTGTTAAGGGACTCGACGAGTTGACTCAGTTCACCACGGGTTTAAGCGTTCAGGAACTCGCCGAGTTAGGAGATAACTCGAAGAGTTGGATTGACTGGGAGTTGACCTTGACTTTGACTTTGACTTTGACCAGGGGTAAAATGGTAATTTTACCCTAAGAGAGGATTAACAGATTCTGATTAAGTGTTATTATGGAATTAATAGCCGGAGAGTCGCCGGAGCAGCAGACAGGGATTCCTCGCTCGAGTTTTCAGCAGTCAGTCTTGCGAGGTGAGTTTTCTCCTATAGGAACGGGTCTAAGGCACCAAGGCCGACCCATTTATGTGTGATTATATGTGCTGGGGTTAGCCCGATGTAGGTTTTATGTTCCAGACCTCGGTCTGATGTCAGGCGGGGCCCGATGCAGTTAGTATGCTTGATGTCTTTGTGATTCTTGCATGTGTGTGATTAGGTGTTCCGGACTTGGTCCGATGCGGGGCAAGCCCGAGGAATGTTAGCTTATTGTTACAGTTATGTTTATATATATGATTATGTTATGCTCATGATATGTATACCGGAATTTGGTCTGATGCCGGGCGGGGCCCGATGCAGGGGCTAGGCCCAAGTATGCCGGACCTCGGTCCGATGTCGGGCGGGGCCCGATGTCGGACTTGTCCGACGTCGGGCGGGGCCCGATGCAGTGGGCTAGGCCCAGTATGTGATTATATGTATAGTATGGGGTAGATTGGGGAGACTAACTAAGCTTTGTGCTTACAGTTTCAGTTTTGGTTTCAGGTACTTCCACTAGCAAAGGGAAGGGATCGGGATGATCGCATGGCACACACCACAGTTCCATCCTAGGATTTGTTTTAGACTCTGATGATTACCTATACAATTTGATACATTATTTGACATGATGTTTTTGATACTTCCACTAGCAAAGGGAAGGGATCGGGATGATCGCATGGCACACACCACAGTTCCATCCTGGGATTTGTTTTAGACTCTGATGATTACCTATATAATTTGATACATTATTTGACATGATGTTTTTGAGATACATGGTTCTTGTTTTATTATGACGATGGATGATTTGTGCTTTAAATATTGATTTTAAAACGAAAATTTTGGACCGTATTTTTGGGATGTTTCAAGTTGGTATCAGAGCCTTGGTTTGAGGGATTCAGGCATGCCCTCGGGTGTGTCTGAACTCAAACTAAGGAATTGGTATGAAAATTTCAAAAGAAAAATCATTTTTAAAAAGAACTTTGAGAAAAAGAAAAGAATTTTGAAAAGAGGAAAGAACTTTGAAAAAGAGAAAAGGGTGTGGTGCATGCAATCAACCGAGCTCAAGTAAGTACTCCCAAATTACCCATACAAGTTTATGTTATGTTATGATTATCAGTTTTATGAGAACATCATGCTAGATTAGGACTAAGGATCTAGGAAGGATTCCTTATCTGCCTATTATATGTGTATCAGCTTTATGAGAAGTGCATGCTAGATTAGGACTAAGGATCTAGGAAGGATGCCTTATGTGCCTGTTATATGTATCTCAGCTTTATGAACTGCATGCTAGTACAGATTAGTCAGGGATAGCCTGAGATAGATATGCTTGATTATGTTTACTCGATGCTCGAATGCTGCTTGCTTTGTGCTTTTAGGTGTTCTAGTTATCTTTTACTAATTAGTAAGTGAATATGTTACGTTACATATTGCGAGGATTAAATAATTTCAGAAGGTTAGGTCTATTTCTATTGTGAAGCTCTTGTTTGAGTCCAACCATTGTAGGGTAGGATCTCTCATTCGAATAATTATCTAGTCTTAGTGATATGTAATAGTATTCACGAGCTAGTTAGGGGAGGTGGCAGGGACATCTTATGTAGCTGATAGCGGGGAGTGGGTTGGTGATTACCCTAGAGCAAGCCTAGGAAGAGTTTAGTATGAGATCAGCAGCAGCAGCAGTAGTAGTAGTAGTAGTAGTAGTAGTAGTAGTAGTAGTAGTAGTAGTAGAAGTGACTTGGTGGAGTCGAGGCAGTTCTTGAGGAAAGTACGGATAGATGTGGAAGGTAGTATGGGACCGTACTACTGGAAGCAGAGCGTACTCGAATCAAGGAAGGATGAGGTGAATCCAGGGAACTTGTAGAATGTTAGATCCCTCGAGATTTGATGAGTATACTGATGTTTGTTATGGTGTATTTTCAGTATGGTGGTTCTACATCCTAAGCCGGCGGGCACTTCAGGTGAGGGATCAGGATCGGGCTCTGGATCCGAGCAGATGGATGAGCAGACGAGGGAGTTTATTTTGTCTGAGGTTACACGCAGCATCCTAGAGCAGACTCCTGTGATCTTTGGATCAGTCAAGGAGGGTATTTTAGAGCTTTTGGATGAGAAGCTGAGTGCTTTTCGCACTGAGATAGCGGCCATGATGGGGTCGCGCACACTTACCATCCGGGAGTTCAGAGCATGTGGAGCTCCTGACTATCATGGGGCTCAGGACCCTATTGCAAGTACCAGATGGTTGGCGGATGTCGCCAACGCATTCCGCACCAGCAGATGTCCCGAGGGGGACCAGGTCCGACTTGCGTCCTGTCTTCTGAAGGACAGGACACGTGATTGGTGGGAGGAGGTCGGACGAGCCATTGGTGATGATACAGTATTGGATGCCATGACCTGGGCTGGATTTTCAGCTAGGTTCAGAGTCGAGTTTGCACCCGTGATAGAGGTGCAATAGCTAGCTAGGGAGTTCCAAGATTTACGACAGACAACTGAGACAGTGGCGGAGATTACCGCCAAGTTCAGGGAGAGGGCCCTTCTCGTTCCGCAGTACGTGGCGGACGAGGATATGAAAAAGGCTCGATACCATGAGATGTTGAGGAGTGATACCAGACAGTTTGTGAGCCGATCCAGCTGCAAGACGCTGGAGGATATGATAGCGAGGGCTCGTGAGAGAGAGATTGATTTAGAGATGGAGAGGAAGAGGAAGCCAGAGGCGATGTCTAGCATGGAGAGTTTGGGCAAGAGGCCCAAGGTGTCTGACCACAGGTCTAGAGGTCAGCGGAGCCGCAGCCATTGTGGAAAATGCGGCAAGTTGCACGATGGAGTGTGCAAGGCAGGAAGTTCCGGCTGCTTCAAATGCGGCCGAACTGGGCATATGAGTAGGGATTGTACAGCTACTACCACCACCACTACAGCTTCTGATCTGATTTGCTCATTGCAATCAGAGGGGAAACAAGAAGTCCCGGTGTCCGAGTCTAGCAGCAGCAGGGCAGGTGGTGGCACCCGTTCCTACCACTTTGAAGATTACAGATGGTCGTCAGGGCCGGGCAGAGGCGCCAACGGCGAAGAGCAGAGTCTTCCAGTTGACAGCAGCGGAGGCACGTGCAGCCCCTGATGTGGTTAGGGGTATGTATCTTCTCCATTATCTCTTTATTATTTCTGATTATTACTCATGTTTGTATGTTTGTGTATAGGATCATTCTTAGTGAACGACATATCAGCTATGCTATTGTTTGACTCGGGGGCTACCCGATATTTTGTGTCGCTCGCACTTAGTAAGCGATTTAGTAGAGCTCCGGGGGAGATGGATTGCCCACTTGATGTAGAGATAACCGATGATAGGACCGGCAGGGTTGCGAAGGTTCATAGAGGATGTACGCTACGGTTATTCGATCAGCCGTTTTTAGTGGATCTGGTTCCTATTCCCCTACGTGGGAATAAGATCATAGTGGGTATGGATTGGTTGAGCTCCAATGGGGCAGTGATTGACTGCGAGCAGCAACTAGTCAGGGTTCGTACTCCTAGTGGGGGAGAGCTAGTGATTCAGAGCGAGAGACCACAGCGCGGACCGATCTTATGTTCAGCAGCAAGGGCGAGGCGCCAACTCCAGTAGGGTTGTGCAGGATACGTCGCCTATGTCATGGATACTCAGGATAAGGGTAAGGCGACCGTTGATGATGTACCAGTAGTGCGGGAGTACCCGGACGTATTCCCAGAGGATTTACCTGGGGTACGTCCGGAGAGAAAGGTTGAGTTTAGGATTGACTTGGTTCCTGGTGCGGCTCCGATAGCCAAGGCACCATATCGGTTGGCTCCTCCCGAGATGCAGGAGTTGTCTACGCAGCTGCAGGAGCTGCTAGACAAGGGTTTCATCAGGCCGAGCATTTCATCATGGGGAGCCCCGATCCTGTTTGTAAAGAAGTAGGACGGGTCACATCGCATGTGCATCGATTACCGGGAGCTGAACAAGGTAACGATGAAGAACTGTTACCCACTTCTGAGGATAGATGATTTGTTTGATCAGCTTCAGGGAGCATCTTGGTTCTCCAAGATTGATCTACAGTCAGGATATCACCAGATGCGAGTCAGGGATGATGATGTGCAGAAGACAGCTTTTAGGACTCACTATGGTCATTATGAGTTTGTGGTGATGCCGTTTGGGCTCACCAATGCTCCAGCCGCGTTCATGGACCTCATGAACCGCGTATGCAGACCGATGCTGGATCGGTCTGTAAAAGTTTTCATTGATGACATCTTGGTTTACTCCAAGACTCAGGAGCAGCATGAGGAACACCTGAGGGAGGTGCTAGAGACACTGAGGAGGGAGAGATTGTATGCGAAGTTCTCTAAGTGTGATTTCTGGTTGTGCGAGGTGCACTTCCATGGGCATCTTGTCAACCAAAAGGGTATTCTGGTCGATCCGGCCAAGATAGAGGCCGTAATGCAGTGGGAGATTCCGAGGTCTCCATCTGAGATTCGGAGTTTCCTGGGTCTGGCTGGGTATTACAGGAGATTTATTCAGGATTTCTCCAAGATTACAGTTCTGTTGACCCGACTGACCAAGAAGTCGGTAGTTTTTCGTTGGGGACCTGAGCAGCAGGCAGCCTTTGAGATGCTCAGGCAACGATTGTGCGAGGCTCCGATTCTCACCTTGCCAGAGGGTGTTGATGACTTCATAGTCTACTGTGATGCTTCGATCACAGGCATTGGAGCAGTTTTGACGCAGCGAGGTCATGTGATAGCTTATGCCTCGAGACAGTTGATGCCTCACGAGGCTAACTATCCGACACACGATTTAGAGTTGGGGGCTTGATGGGTTTTGAGCATTCTAACACTCCTAAGGTGTTCATGCAACCCTAAATACCTTGGATCTATGTTTTCTCTATTATGCATGCAAACTTGAAGTTTCCAAGGTATTACCCTAACTAGCATATAATCATATGTATTTGCATAACAAAAACTAGATAGAATACATACCTTTTCTTGTAGTTGATTACTTGGAGCTTTAAGAGCCTAGCACCAATAATGTGAATGCCTCAAGTGGAATCACAAATCACCATCAACAACTTGGAAGACTTGAGAGAGAGAGAGAGAGTTGCTACACAAAATCGACCAAGCTTCTTACACACCCACTAGTATCAATTTTATGAGCCAATGACTCCTTTATATAGTATGCATGATTAGGGTAAACCCTAATACCCATGACTTTCCACATTACTTAGGATCCATGGGTTAAAAGCTCCATAGACTATCCATGGACTTCCATGTAGGCTTAGCCCATCCTAAATAACATTAGCCCATACTATATGAGTCCATATTTAACTAGTCTCTTTTGATCACTAAATTAATTCCAAATTAATTCTTGATCAATACTAATTAAATAATATGATTTCATATTAATATATTAAAAATTATAATATATTAATAAATCATAAATATCCTTTTCTCATAAGTTTATCCATACAAATTGTCCCGGTGAAGTGCAACCCAAATGGACCATGTCGGGTCGGGTCAAGTACATACCAATTATAGTCTTGGACTTAGACACTAATCCAACAGTCTCCCACTTGGATAAGTCTAATAACTATTATTGCAAGTACGACTTCACAACCCAACGAGCAATCGTAGCTCTTAAAGTCGTTGTCGAACTCTGAACAAATCAATGACGCGTCCATTAGATAAGGGATCATATATTCCTCCATTCTACAAGATATCATATGGATTGAGACATGGATTATAATCATTCTCTCTGTCCATTTGTTGTTTCCCGATTTCCGATTTATGACGACCGACTAATTGAACAAATCAAATCAGTCCAGGCTTGGCCAAGTACTTAGGGGTGTCATCACTAAATCATCGAGGGGCCCACAGATATCTCTTTTATCCCTCCAAGGGTAAACGGAATGGATAAACTTCGACACATATGCTTGTACTAATTACTTGTTGAATCATACACAAAGGCATGTTTTATAACATCAAGTTACTGATGCGTTTTCGTACAATCAATGTACAACCAACTCATAGTGAACAACTCATATCTCTAGGTTTGAAGAATATAAGATATTATCGTCTCACTAATCACTCATGATAAAATCCATGAAGTGATTAGATGAGCGTGGGTTTAATCCAATACTCGAATCTTATTCCAGGAGCACTCATGAACACTGCAGCTATGTCTAAATGTCTAAAACACCCAGACAAACTACAGACCCATTCATGACAGTCTTGCTTCAATACCTACTTCCAAAGTATGATCGACTGTGGATGATTTGAATAACCTAGTTATTCGGGAAGTCAAAACATGCAAAGTGAAACACAAAAATAATACTAATCCTATATGGCCTCAAAACTTTTGAGCCATATTGATTACTCATTATTCATTGTTTAATGTTTCGAATAATCAACTTAATACTTAAATGAAAAAAATAGTTATGCCATGCTCCAAGCATGCACACTATGTTTACCTATGGTCCTATCTTTGTGAAATAGTTCAATTGACAACATTTCAATGATGCTCATTTCACAATTCCAAATCCTTATGATAAATGTAAGAATACTAAATTCTTACCATTTTTGGAAATCTGTTGGATTCTAAACTTATATGCATTGATCCTCTTGTAATGACTATGCACAAAAGTCACAAATACTTGGCAACAGACATTACAAAGTGTTCCAATGGAGAGCAATTCCATAGAAACGAAGTCTCATATTCAAAGTACATTCCTTTGAACTTCCTTCTTGCATTAAGTTTTCCTAATCTTACACATATTTAATGAACAACTTCCACATATGGAAACATTTCCATATTCCCCATTTTGACTATCACTTCTGACCAAGAGTTGCCTCTTTTCAGAATATGTCAATATGGTCCTTTCCAAAATTTACACTATACTTCCAACTATCCATGAGCAACCAATCCTTGGTAAGCCTCAGATTGTCCTCGAGAATTGCTTAATCATTTTAGTCATATTCAGTTCTGGTCCTTTTCCCTCTTAATGCCCTAGGCATTCGGAAAATTCAGAACACGTGGAAATATTATAGCATATGTAATCGATCCTATACCCGAAGCATATGGGATACGATTCATAATGTCTCACATAAAGACATGATACTAGATCAGTCTTTTGCTATAATTTTTCTATTTGCCATGTTCTCATAATTCGGACTATGAAGAGGGATGCTGTAATCATAATATGGGATACGATTCATAATGTCTCACATAAAGACATGATACTAGACCAGTCTTTTGCTATAATTTTTCTATTTGCCATGTTCTCACAATTCGGACTATGAAGAGGGATTTCGTAATCATAATCGAATTTTAGAACGCAAATAATGTTCCCATATATAGAATTTCCTTATGTTGAACCATTCCAACATAACATTTATATATATACTTGACTAAATTTGATTAAAACCTCAATCTAAGCTTTTAGAATTGGAATGAAGTATAATTTCTTCTCCTTTAATTATAGCAAAACAACTTTTCAAACCCTACAGCTTTGCAAATTTGAAACTTTTGTTTTCTATAATTAATATTGCTAACATTTAACAAAATAATAATGCTCCCACTAACATGATAATTATTAGCATAACACTTATGCTCCCACTAGCTTTGACATGTACCCAAAAATCATCTGGACCTCTAGAAATCAATACTGTATTGACTTTCTTACCAAAGTTCAGATTTCTGAAACGAGATGCTTTGATAAAACTTTATCAAAATCATACACCTTTCCATAATGTTTAGACCTTTTTGCCATTTCTCACAAGTCCATGTTAGTGTGGTGGTTAACCACACACGCTCCACTAACGACTTTGAGAATGCAAATATTACAACTGCTATCTACTTAAAATCTACTTAGTGAAAGTGTTTCCTCACCATCATTTTCATGAATCGGAGAGAAACCTTATGACACTTAGATTTTTATGGTGTATGTGTTCCTATCCATTTAAATTTGTCATAACCATAATCACAAGACAAGGTTAGTGACAAATCCAAACTCATATGGACTGAACTTGTTTAATCTTAATTTCTTGCCTCCTGGCAGCTCAAGGGCCTACCATTGCTTCCAGGTTGTTATGCAAACAATTAAGAACTCATAGAACTCACAAGCATAGTCAACTTTTAACTGGAATAGACATAGAAATAAGAATATGTCAACACGATAGGTTACAAACCTTAAGTCGTGGGCTAGTGATTAACAATACTCTTGATTAGTTCTTGAAACTATCTCAAGATCTTTTAAGACTCCCACTGATCTCTTGACATATAAGATTTTCTTTGTCAAGAACCATTCGTTGACAAAACAAATATTCAAGAGTTAGTGCGGATTCTTATCAAGTTAAACACTTCACACAATTGGTCTTAGTTGGTCTTTGTTTTATCCAAAACATCACAACTTACCAATTTCAAATGTACCAGAGTAGAAAACATTTTACTCTACGTTTGACAAGTGTTTTAAACCTTTTTAAGATTATGTCACTCAAGGCTCAGTCTTGGAATATGATTCTAAGATTTGATTTTGGAACAAAGTATGATTGATCTTTTGATTTAACCATTTCAACAATTCACGATTCCTATTCTTAGCCATACAAATGCACTAAGATGTCCTTAGAGGATCAATTGTGATATGGTTTCATAATCACTAAGATAATCATAAACCAAGATACTAAAGTACTCTCCCATCTCTTCAGATTGGAGAAACTTTTATCTTTCTGCCTAATTTGATTCTTCTCATTCGTTCTGCCTTGCATTGAAACTTTTCCAATGTTTTAGAATTACACTTAAACTTGTAAGCATAACCATATTTACCAAACTTTAGTAAATCATAACGAATAATCTTTTCATTCCTTGTGCTGGACTTGACCAGTGCACAGCCAAGTGTACCCAATCCTTTAGTCCTTCACTTGACTCACATTTACATGTGAACAAGGAATTAGTCTTAATTTCCCAAAGATGAAAATTCTCATTCATCATACAATACAAGTTGCATGACTCCAAGTTTCTATCCAACTGAAACTTGGGTGATGAGAATCTTTCCTTATTTGGTAAATTATGACACTACCACAAATTAAAGAATCAAATCCATTTTCCAATATTGCTATCAATGGAATCATACAAACAACAATTTTCCACTAATGCCATTGTAAGGATACTTAAAATAAATAAAATCAAAACTTTTCTTTTATTTTAAAACTTGCAGAAAAACTTATCCTTACAATGCAAAAACATATGAAAAAAACATGTTGTTATCTATTCCTAAGCAATATATCGTAGCTATTAAGCAGCAGCTCAAAATTCTAATCACCGAACCATGCGATCCAAATCCATCTCTTCGCGATCAGAATTAGCTTACTCTTTCTTTGAGCTTCCTTACTTTTACTTGATTCTTCAAAACATCAAAATGTAATTACATTACATCATGTATTAAGAATCTCCAAACAGGAACTTAATAGAGTTAGATAGTGGACTTTACCTGAAGTAGAGTCAAACTTTTTGACTTTACTATCTTTTAGATATCTTAGGTAGTCAGGGCAGCTTCCCTTCCAATGTCCCTTCTCTTGGAAAAAGAAACATATGGACTCTTTGGAAATGGTACACGAGACTATCGCAGACTTAGCCTCTCTTTACCATTGGGTCAAACGACTTAACCATGGCTGATCCCTTTCCATTGGGAAGAGAAATCTTTTTTGGACTTCTAATGTTACCATTGTAAATGTCCATGGAAGTTTGGGAAGTGGACCTTCAAATCAAATTTGCTTTACCAGTGCTCCAAATCATTGCTGATTCAGCAGCAACAAGCAAATAGGTAAGATCGATAAGGGTCATGTCGTGATCTGTTATCAGGAAGTGACTAAAGAACCCAGTCAACAGCCAGCTTCCTCGAGACTTCGACACCCAACTCTCCCGGCCTGTCAATGTGTGACTAGATCTCCAAGACTCGAGCACATATAGACTTTACTTGCCAATAGGGATTGAGTGACCTTGAACTTTTCAAGTCTTGAAACTTCTGGGATATGGAGATTAATTGGAGGAGGTGGAGGAAGTGAAGTATGATTTCCAGTCCCATTAATGCACAACAAAGGGATAAATCTTTCACCTTGATTGCCATGTGGGATATCATCTTCACTAGGAAGCTTGTTCCTAAAGATTCGGGAAGACCATAGTTGTCTAAAATAGACATCTATTAGGGAGAATTTCAAGTTAAGTTGATTTAAATCCTTAATATAACACCCAATATGAAATATTAAGGCTAGAATCCAACACAATATTTTATAACTTGGAAGAGGGATGTCGTAATCCAAGCTACAAAATATTTGAAGGTAGGTAAATGACGATTTACCAATTTCCACCATGAAAAACGAAATTTTTCATTAAGTTTTAATCGGATTGAAACTCTAGATCCTTTGAGATTCATTGAACTATTCAATGGCATGTTTAAATCTCGATTGTGCCCTTCAAGTTTGTGACTGGGATGCCGAGGATCACAAACAAGGAGTGAATAACCATGCAAATTAACTCGGTACACTTAATGTTACAACCATCTAATCAATGTGTCGGTTAACCACACACGCTCCATTGATCTATGATTAACATCAAGCTACCCTTTGCCACACATTGTCGGTCCCAGATTAGTGTTCCGGTTAACCACACACGCTCCACTAACGACTTAACAAGATGCAAAGTGCAATTTCATGGGTTAGCACCAAATTCACATTTTCCTAAGTAACTAAGATTGGGAATTTATAAGTGTTTAGTTACTTAGTATTTATGATTATACTTTTAATGAAGGAAGAATTAATGTCTTGTCCTACCCGTTCGACTAACGACCCTCCACCAGTCAAGGAAGCGGTGGGTGAGAGTGGACATCCATTAAACTGCCATTTTATAGGCAGTAACCTTATACCCCCTTATAGATCGGCTTCGTGAATGAGGCCTACTAACGGTAAGACTGACTTTGTTCTTATACATATATATATAAATATTAAACCTATAATATTATAATAGTATAAGGGTTGAATTTGAAACTATTAAAATTCTAATGGTTGGAATTAAAGTATACATGAGGGGTAACTTTACAAGTTTCAAAACTTGAGGGCAAGTTTTGAAAAATTCAAAAAAAACTTTTGGAATCCATAACATATGAGTTTAATATAGCTTTAATGGAGAGACTCTTGAAAATCCATAACTTGAGGACAAGTTATGGATATCATAAAACAATTTATGGGAAAAACTCTTCAAAAACATAACTCATGACTTTTAAAGACTCATTAACAAGAAAGACTTTTGGTTTTCCATAACTTGAGGACAAGTTATGGAATCCATTAAAGGCCATTTAGATCATCTAATAAAAAAACAAACATGTCAAGAAAAACTATGATCTAGATTAAACTCATATGAACAAGACAATTAAAATCAAACAATTTTCATGTAATTAGCCTAACCATTAAACTAATAAAAAACATGAAACTTTTGACAATTATCTTTTGAATTGGATTAGAATGATCATTACCACATCAAAAACAAGTTTATAAGTTCAAAAACAGCTTAGGGTAATGATTCTAGTCCAATTCCAGCCTAAAACATCGAAAATCTGCATTCTAGAGCACCAACTCGTCGAGTGTATGAACAACTCGGCGAGTTGGTCAGTTTTTGCCTTGGACTCGGCGAGTCCACAGTCCAGAACAACAGAAAATCGATTTTTAAGTCATTTCCAAGCCAATAGCATCAAGTATAATTGAAAACAACCCTAGTCTCTGATACCACTGATGGGTTTTGAGCATTCTAACACTCCTAAGGTGTTCATGCAACCCTAAATACCTTGGATCTATGTTTTCTCTATTATACATGCAAACTTGAAGTTTCCAAGGTATTACCCTAACTAGCATATAATCATATGTATTTGCATAACAAAAACTAGATAGAATACATACCTTTTCTTGTAGTTGATTACTTGGAGCTTTAAGAGCCTAGCACCAATAATGTGAATGCCTTAAGTGGAATCACAAATCACCATCAACAACTTGGAATACTTGAGAGAGAGAGAGAGAGTTGCTACACAAAATCGGCCAAGCTTCTTACACACCCACTAGTGTCGATTTTATGAGCCAAGGACTCCTTTATATAGTATGCATGATTAGGGTAAACCCTACTACCCATGACTTTCCACATTACTTAGGATACATGGGTTAAAAGTTCCATGGACTATCCATGGACTTCCATGTAGTCTTAGCCCATCCTAAATAACATTAGCCCATACTATATGAGTCCATATTTAGCTAGTCTCTTTTGATCACTAAATTAATTCCAAATTAATTCTTGATCAATACTAATTAAATAATATGATTTCATATTAATATATTAGAACTTATAATATATTAATAAATCATAAATATCCTTTTCTCATAAGTCTATCCATACAAATTGTCCCGGTGAAGTGCAACCCAAATGGACCATGTCGGGTCGGGTCAAGTATATACCAGTTATAGTTTTGGACTTAGACACTAATCCAACAGGGATGTGGTGTTCGCCCTCAAGATTTGGCGACATTACCTCTATGGGGTCCGTTGTACCATTTACACGGATCACAAGAGTTTGAGATACCTCATGGATCAGCCGAATCTGACATGAGGCAACGTCGGTGACTAGATGTGGTTAAGGATTACGATTGTGAGATCCTTTACCACCCGGTCAAAGCCAACGTAGTGGTCGACGCACTGAGCCGCAAGGCGGTAGCGGCCCCGATCTGAGACATCTGTCTGAGGATGACGGTGATGACTCCACTTTTAGAGCAGATTAGAGAGGCACGGGCTGAGGGCATGAAGGAGGAGCATCAGAAGTGCGAGAGGATTGTGGGCCGGGTGGCCTCATTTGATTATGACAGACGAGGATTGTTGACCCTGAACGAGAGGGTTTGGGTTCCGTACTGGGGCGAAGTCTGATAGGTTTTGATTGATGAGGCCCATAAGTCGAGGTTCTCCATCCATACGGGGGCAACGAAGATGTACAGAGATCTTCGACCCGATTACTAGTGGCCCTGCATGAAGCGGGATGTAGCTTGGTACGTAGAGAGATGCCTGACCTGCAGGAAGGTCAAGGTAGAGCACCAGAGGCCTCACGGCAAGATGTAGCCGTTAGACATTCACGTGTGGGAGTGGGAGGATATTACTATAGATTTTATCACTAAGCTTCCCAGGACCGCACGTGGGGTTGATTCGATATGGGTCATCGTGGATCGGTTGACCAAGAGCGCTCACTTTATCCCGATCCAGGAGAGCATATCGGCCGAGAAATTGGCCGAGATTTATGTACGAGAGGTAGTGGCGCGTCATGGAGTGCCAGTCTCGATGGTGTCAGATCGAGATGTCCGTTTTACTTCCAGATTTTGGAAGCGGTTTCACGAAGAGATGGGTACTCGTCTCCATTTCAGCACCGCTTTCCACCCCCAGACCGACGGACAGAGCGAGAGAAAGATTCAGACTCTCGAGGACATGCTTCGTGCATACGTTTTGGATTTCGGTGGTAGTTGGGATACGTATCTTCCGTTAGCAGAATTTTCGTATAACTTCAGTTACCACGCCAGTATAGACCGACCTCCTTTTGAGGTGCTACATGGGAGGAAGTGTAGGACCCCAATCGGTTGGGGTGAGGTCGGTCAGAGGGTCATGGGGAGTACGGCGGTAGTACTCAAGACCACAGAGAGGATCCAGCAGGTCTGGAGCAGGCTCCAGACTGCTCAGAGTCGACAGAAGAGCTACGCCGACAAGCAGCATTCATACTTGGAGTTTCAGGTAGGTGACATGGTCCTCCTGAAGGTGTCACCTTGGAAAGGTGTCATCCGGTTCCGGAAGCGGGGCAAGTTGGGCCCTAGGTACATCGGTCCTTTCAGGGTTATAGCCCAGGTGGGCAAGCTGGCATATCGACTGGATCTTCCGGCAGAGCTCAACCAGATCCACAGCACTTTCCACGTTTCTCAGCTGCAGAAGTGCTTAGTGGATAAGTCAACAGTTGTACCTTTAGAGGACATTCAGGTGGATGATAGCCTGAACTATATCGAGAGACCAGTGGCTATCCTCAACAGGAAGACGAAAGAGCTGAGGAAAAAGAGAGTGGAGTTGGTGAAGGTGCAGTGGCAGCACCGCAAGGGCTCGGAGTGGACCTGGGAGCCCGAGGAGGAGATGAGGGAGCACTACCCAGAGTTGTTTCAGGATGCAGCAGACTTCGAGGACGAAGTCTAATTCAAGTGGGGGTGAATTGTAACGACCGTCTTTTGAGGTATTATTTATTAATTATTTCTTAAATTATTGATGGGTCAAGTACGGATAAAAAGGACTATTGGATTGGACTAAGCAAATGGGCCAAAATATTTGGGCCGCCCATAATATGTACACTAGGTGTAGCCTTGGTGTACGTGAGATGTAGAGGCGTGCATTGTATTTAGGGGGGCACGTACGCGCTGCGTACGTGATTAGATGCCAAAACCCTAATTTTTAGGGTTTAAGACATATAAATACCCCATTATAGCCACCCCCTGGCCTCCTTACCAGCCCCTCACCCTCAGAAAACCATAATACGCCTCATACTCCTTTGTTGTGTGTGTTTGACCTCTTGAGCTTGTTTTTGGTGAAGAAAAGCTTAGAAGAAGTGAAGAGGAGTTGGAGAAGAAGAACTTGAGTATCTTGAGCTTAAGGATCTGAGACTATTTCATCTTTTGGCACTCAAAGGAGGTATAAAGCTCCTAACTTTCCTCTTAGAAGCTTAGATCTAGGATTATGGAGCTTTGGACCTTTTTAGGTCCAAAGGTTGGATCTTTATCATGCAACTTCATTTTTGAGCTTAGGGTTGCCACCCTTGGAGCTCAAAGCATTCCTTTAGCAGTAAAGTTTCAATCTTTGAGGCTTTTATGGAACCATGCATGAGATCTAGCCATTTCCATGGAGTTAGTTGCTATTGTTCTATGTTTGGGCTCATTTAGTGGGTTGCAAGCCACCAAGTGATCGAATTTATGGATTAGGACGTTAAAAAGGACTTGGATCTGTAGTTATAGCCTTTGGAGTTGAGTATTAAGTGCTTAATAGGAAAAGTAGCTTAACAGGGTAGTACGTTGGGCGAACCAGCCAGTACGTGCAGCGTACAAGCCATGCAGCAGGTACGCCATGCGTACAGAGGAGTACGCCCCGCATATTCGACAATATTGGGCTTTAACCTTTTGGGCCTTGGTTTGGGACAACTATTGGACTTATCAGTTATTGGGCCTTAGTGGGCCATTGAAAGTCTGATTTAGCACCAAGGACATGACTGGGCTTAGGGAAGGCCCATTGGAGAAGTTGGGCCCAATTTATAAAATTAGGCCATTAGTGGGCCTTAGTGGGCCATGAGTGGACTTATAAGGATTAGTTGGAATTGGGCCTTGGATATGGTCCAAAGTTAGAGCAGGGATAAAATGGTCATTTTACCCCTAGTGGGATTCTCAGTTTTCTGACTAAGTATTATTGTATAGAGTTAGTCGGGGAGTCGTGGGAGCAGCCAATAGAGATTCCTCACACACGATTTCAACATCCAGTTTGAGAGGTGAGTCTTCTCCTATAGGAACGGGTCTAAGGCACCAAGGTCAGCCCGTTTATGTGTGATAATATGTGTCGGGGTTAGCCCGAGGTAGATTTTATGTTCCGGACTTCGGTCTGATGTCGGGGCAAGCCCGAGGAAGTTAGTATGCCTGATGTCTTTGTGATTCTTGCATGTGTCTGATTATGTGTTCCGGACTTTGGTCCAATGTCGGGGCAAGCCCAAGGAATGTTATCTTTCATGTTATGTTTATGTTTATGTTCATGTTATGCTTGTTGATATGATATGTATACCGGACTTCGGTTCGATGTCCTGCGAGGCTCGATGCAGGGGCGGGGCCCAAGTTATGTCGGACCTCAGTCCGATGTCCGATGTCGGGCGGGGCCCGATGCAGTGGGCTAGGCCCAGTATGTGATTATGTGTATGGTATGTGGTAGCTTGGGGGAACTCACTAAGCTTCGTGCTTATAGTTTTCAGTTTTGGTTTCAGCTACTTCAGCTAGCAAAGGGAAGGGCTCGGGATGATCGTATGGCACACACCATAGTTTTTCTAGCCTGGGAGATTTACTCTGATATTTGTTATGAGTTCATGATATGTTGACAGATACTACGATATTTTGATATACTTGGTTTATGATTTTATATGATGATGATGATATTTATGGTTTATTAATGTTTTTAAAAAGAAATTTTTGGTCTGTATTTTTGGGATGTTTCAGCACATCTCAGAATACATATGAGCATAATCAATAATACACATAGACCTAAGCATATAACATAAACACTTAAATATTCCTCAGGCCCCGCCCGACATTCGACCATAATCCGGTAACATACTAACATTCCTCGGGACCGCCCCGACATCGGACCGAGGTCCGGAAACATACAATACAAACACATGCAAGAATCACAAAGACATCAAGCATACAAGAATTCCTCGGGACCGCCTCGGCATCGGATCGAAATCCGGAAAAGCATATAATCCTACATCGGGCCCCACCCGACATCAAACCGTAGTCCGGAACTACTACTAACTAAATAGGCCGTCCTTGGTGCCTTAGACCCGTTCCTACTGGAGGAAACTCACCTCGAATGCTAGCTGTGAAATCTCGTGTGAGGAATCTCTGAAGGCTGCTCCAACGACTCCCCGGCTATCAATTCCACAATAACACTTAATCAAAATCTGATAATCCTTCTTAGGGTAAAATGACCATTTTACCCCTGGTCAAAGTCAACATCCTGGTCAAAGTCAAAGTCAAGGTCGACTCCCAGTCAACTCAATTCATCGAGTTACCTCCTAACTCGGCGAGTTCCAGTACTACTCAGACTCGTGGTCCATCGAGTCAACTCGTCGAGTCCCTTCACAGACTCGTCGAGTTTATCTGGCATACAATCGGGACAACCCGACTCAACTCGTCGAGTCCCTTACTGGACTCGTCGAGTTCCCCTGTTTGTTTGGGCTATCTTAATAGATTAAGCCCCTATACTTCAGATCCAAGCTTCATACTTCACATCAACCCTGAAAACGTCCTTTTAAGGGTAAAGTTTCTGACTTTACCCATTAATACCACTTCTCAAAGGGTTTAGCTCAAACCCTAATTCCTTGGGACCTAGAACTTGGTCCTTATACCATCCATACACCAAACTAAAGCTTACAACCTCATATCTAAACCCCTAACACTACTTGGACACGTAAAGTTCCCACCTTTCCCCACATGCATGGCCTTTTGGGGCTAAAAAGGCCAATATGACACTCTAGGGCTTTCATGGGGGCTCCAAGGGCATAAAGTTTGCACCTTTATGTCATAACAGCCCCTCTAGATCCTAGATCTGGAAGAATACCCACTTGGGTCGATCATTCTCCAAAAGCTATCATTCTTGGACCAAAACCCACATAAAGAGGACATAAAGAGATCTAATGAACTAATAGCCAAGATAGAAACTTGATTACCAGAAAATGTAGCAAATGGAGTGTCGTTTCTGGATCTACTCTTTCCCACTTGAGCCCTATATCTCCTTCTTCTTCCACAAGCTTCAAAAGCACACAAAGATCACTCAAAATGGCTCACACTCTCAAAGAAAGCTCTAGGGTTTCGTGGATTAGGGTTTGGGACATGGAGGCTGGAAATGAGGCCTAGGGGTGGGGTTAAGGAGCTTAAATATGGTGCAAAACCCCGAAATTAGGGTTTCATTCTGACCGATCTACTCGCAGAGTCGAGGGCTCTTGACTCGTCGAGTAGATGGCTCAAACCCCGCGCATAAACTGCCCTCAACTCGACGAGTTAGGGCCACCAACTTGTCGAGTTACCCTTCTAAAATAAATAAATAATGAGTTAAATGCATATCAAGAACCAGGCGTTACATGAAGCTTTTGATGCATTTAAACGGTATAAGGCTGAAGTCGATAATAAACTTGAAAGACACATCAAAATTCTTTGCTCGGACAGAGGCAGAGAATATTTCAACTAAGAGTTTGACACATTCTGTGAAGAGAATGGAATGAAACATGAGAGAACTTCACCATATACTCCCCAACAGAATGGTTTGGCTGAAAGAAAGAACCGAACCCTTTGTGAGATGGTCAACTGTATGTTGAACCAATCGAGTCAACCAAACAATCTATGGGGGAAACGCTATTGACTGATTACTATGTTCATAATAGGATCACTAGTCATGTGATTCCTACAAGCCCTTATGAGTTGTGGAAAGGTAGAAAGCCTAACCTAGACTATTTGAAAGTGTAGGGGTGTGTTGCTTATTATCGGACTCCCGATCCTAAGCGAACCAAATTAGGAGCATGGGCTAATAAGAATATATTTATTGGATATGATCACAATAGTAAGGCTTACCGATTATTAGATATTGAATCAGGTGTATCCTTGCCTTGTCTCTTATTGTTCCCACAAGCACAATTACAACAGGCACTCTGTTTCACTGGAATTGGTGGCCTGTATTTCTCAACAGCAGGTTGATCAGAAGCAGCTGAGTTCGAAGCAACAGATTCAGAGCTCAAGGAGATGTTGGTTTGTTCAATGGTGTTCTCCTTGTTCTCATCCTCTGCTACTTTACCTGCACATGAAGTAGATGTGCTAAAAACAGGAACATCAGTATTTTCAAACAAATCATCAAATATGTCAAAAAAAAAAATTAATTCAGCAGGAGCAGATGCGGAAGTATCACAAAAACCATTGTCATTTTTAACATCAGAAACACAAGATTTTTCTTGAGAAACAAAAACATCAAGTTCAGACTCAGTTTTGTTATTATCAGAAACAGATCCTTCAACTTTGTGCTTTGACTGATCTAAGGATTGATCTGCAGGGGAAGTAGAAACGTTAGTATTTTCAACATTAATAAATCCTCCGGAAACAAAACCAGATGGCTTGCCATAAACCATGAATGGTTCATTGGCAATCTCCTCTTTAGACAAGGGTTGATACTAATATGTATGATTAAAAGGAGGAGGTACATTATCGTATCCTAAACCCTTTTGATGGTTTCGTTTGAACTGCATGCAATGGTCAATCATGTTGGCAACTACCTCGCTTGATACATCAAATCTTCTAAAATCAAAATTTGCAGTTTCAAATTGTCTCTTTAATGTATCAAGTTCAGTAATTAACTCATCATTCTGTCTCTTGATGTAATCATAATTTTCACATTTTTCACTGTAGTCCTGCTGAATTCTCTTAAAGTCCTTTATTTTTGTTTCTAATTGGGCCTTTAGGGGTTTCTGTCCTTTCCTAAGTTGGTATCCTTCATATCTCAGGTCCTCAACTTCTCTTTTTAATAAATCAATTTGTTCCCGAAGAAATTTAATCATATCTTCACAAGATGGAGTACATGAAACTTCATTGACTGGGATGTTTGCAGAACTCATTGTTTTTCCACACTTCAAAGCGTCAAGTTCTTCAATTACAGCAGCAAGACTAAGACGATTGAGATCTTTTGTCTTCTTGATGACATCCACGTTCATATCCCACGACTTTGGAAGTGCATTCAGCAGCTTTTTGTTTATCTCAGATTTAGTCAAGAAAATCTCAGCTATATTCATCTCAGTAGTAAGTGTAGTAAATCGCTGCAACTGAGCTTCCAGGATTTCTCTAAGGATATAATCGAACATGTTGAAATTTTGTCTTAACATATCCTGACTCTCTGTCATGTCTTCATTTCCCTTGTTGACCTCAAAAGCAATTAAAAACACAACTAGAAGCCAAAATCAAACTTAAAAGTCAAACTTAAATTTAAAAATGTCATTTGACTATAAACCTCAAAAGTCAACCTTAAAAGTCAAATTTAAAAAGTCAAACTTAAAAGTCAAACAAAAAAGCCAAACTTAAAAGTCAAACCGAAAATCTAAATTTGAAAATTTAAAAGTTAAACGAGAAAGTCAAAGTTTAAAGTCAAAGGTCAAATTTTAAAAGTCAAAGTCAAAATTTTAAGTAAAAAGTCAAAAATTAAAATCTAAAAAAAAAAAAAATTTTTGGTTGAAAATGGAATTTTAAAATTAAAAGAAATTTGAATTTTGGGTTAAATGTGTTAAAATGCGAAATTTGGTGCGACTGGGAGTGATTTTAAGTTAAAATCGAAAGGCTTGTAACAAGTTGCTTGTTGGTTCAACTGGTAAGGCGTGTTGCTGATGAACCTGGGGACCCGGGTTCGATCCCCGGCACCCCCAAATCTGTTTCCCTTTTTATTGAAGCGCGCAAGTAAGCCACTGATGCTGCCTTCCAACTCCGAGCCGCAAACGTCGTCCACCGAGCCGAGGCCGCAAACTCCGAGCCTCAAACCGCCGCCGTAAACTCCGGCGACCGTAAACTCCGAGAAACCCTAGCCGTAAACTCCGGCGACCGTAAACTGTTTCCGGCCGTAAACCCTTCAAAGAACGTAAACTCTTTGCAAGTTACGTGAAAAACAGTGTTTTTCACCTCTTTTTGCTCCAAAACTCGGTTTTATCAAAAATGCGAAGAACAAACCCCCCCTAATTTTCAGAGATCTGTCCAAAAACGTAAGAATCTTTCAAAAATAAGATCAAATATGTTCCAGATCTGACAAAATTGACTGATACAATCCAAGCTCTGATACCAATTGTGAGTCCCTAATCTGCTTGTGTATCAATCAGATCCAATCGATGGTGCGGAATCTCAATCAATTGGATGATGTCAGATCAAATAAAAGAGAATGAGAAAAAGATGATGATGAATCTTGAATGTATTGATTAGAATGAAGTTCCTTTACACAAGATTCACACACTTACACACACTAAAACTCCTTTCTCTCTCTCTTGGCCGTACACTCCTTGTCTGTTCATCAATCCCTCCTCAACCACCTAACACCTATATATATACTTGGGGAATATGGGTCATAAATGGGTTTACGGCCGTAAATGGGTTTACGGCCGTAAACACCCATTGGGTCGTAAACATGGTTTACAGCCGTAAACCTGTTTACGGCCGTAAACACCCACCTGGCCGTAAACCTGACCGTAAACTCATAAAATATTACATAAAAATACAATTGCTCAGAAAAGCAAAGTATAAACCATAATTTTGACCCAACACGAAGGTGTTGTAAAAATTTGCATATATGATCTAGAGGTGGTTATGCCTCAAGTGGAGATTAGTGGTTTATCTTCTAAAGGGTCATGAAAAGGATTTATAGCGCATGCCCATATTAGCGCTCAGGGAGAACGCAAAGACGACATGTGATGTGTGGGTGTAAACCGGAGATGTCACAAGGTTCATGGTTTAAACATATAAGGATGCCATTGAATTGGTCTCTTCTTGTTTGTTCTCATTAAACTAGGGTTTAATCTTCATGATACCCAAGTGACATCATGTGTCTGATTGAAAGGAAACTTTTCAACTTGGTGGGGGGTTGTTGGAAATTATAGAGGTAATCTTGCAAGTTGGCAAGTTTCCTCTATCCCACATTGGTGGGGGAAGATATAGCAACAAAATATTCTACCATTTCGTAGATATGGCAACAGAACATTCTACCATTTCGTAGATATGGCAACAGAATATTCTGGCACTTCGTAGATATGGAGACATAATATTCTACCACTTCGTAGATGTGGCAACAAAATATTCTGGAAGGGTTAGAAAACGGCTAGCTTGGAGAGTAAGTTGTTGCCTTAGGGTTTCCAAGGGTCGGCCCATGTGGGCCCCTTTCCTGCCTTCTAGGGTTTCAATTCCTATAAATACAACTCCATAGGAGCCGTATTCGAGGCTCACAAAACTTGAATCTCTCTTCCTCTCTCTACGATTTTCTTCCAGTTTCCGAGTATTCACTTTGTGTTTATCGTTTTCCAGTGTTGTTGGAAAATCGATAGATCTACATTAAATCCTGGGGTTTTACTCTGTTGCTTACAGCTAATAGAAGCGAAGTAAAAACCTTTAAAGACATGAGTCCGATCCATGTAGTTATTCCACGTTCAAGATCAACCGTCAACATGTCAGTTTTACATTATTGTTTTGTTTTTGATTTCGTCTAATAACAGGAAACTCTCATTCTACCTTTCTTACAATCAGATCTAATCGAGAAGGATTAATCTGGTTTCTGGACGAAACTTGGTAATCATATTAATAATAATTAGATCTATTATTCGCAACTAATCGACATATAATTCTCAATATTATTTGTCGGTTTCCTTGTTTGTCTATTAGTTTGATTTATAACATCCGCAGAGGTGTACAATGGATCCGCAGAGCCACCTCTACGGAACCATTATAGCCACGATTTTTTTTGTGATTTAGTGGTGCCACGTCATTTCCTCACATCATTCCTCAGAGGATTAAAGAGATCCGCAGAGTCCCCTCTGCGGATCTCGTGGTCATTTTCCAAAACTCAAAATTTCATGGTTAATTCCTTAAAACACCCCCTAACTTTTGATTATTTCATGAATTTTCTCTAAGTTTATAGTCATGATATATTTTCTTATGCAATTGATGTAGAATGTTTGATTTAATGGAATACAACTTGGACAATTTTGAACCCGTTAAATCCATTTGACATGTTTCTATTGTAACTAAGTTTTTCACTTAATTTATTTGACTCATTAAAAATATGATATTAGAGACATCAACTCAAATAATTAGAATCCACGTACGTCCTAGCATATTGAGAGCTCTGTTAAGAAAATATATTACTATTAATTATGTGTTTAGTCCAACTTAACGTGTAACAAAGATTCCCTGACAGCCAAGACTCTTTTAAAAACAATTATGCTCGTGCATTGTACTCTAGCTAAACATTTGTATAGTTGAACAAGAATCTTAAGTACAACCAAATTTAGGTGTTTGTTTATTTTTCAAGAGATGAAATGTTTGTAGTTTTTTTTTTCAATAATTATTTATAGAAAAAGATATGGATCAAAAGTGTGCAATCAACAAAAAATAAGATTGTTTTTTTTAATGTCTGAAAGTGTAATTACAAAAAAAATGGCAGTGAAACGATGGTGATCGTCGTCGTGAAAAGCTGAAAGACAGAAGCATGAGTGAAACTTGTGTGAAAGTGTTTGAAATCTCGACAATTTGTTTTCCAAAGAGCTAGTTGTTGGAGGTAGGATTTCCGGTTGGAGAGACAGAGAAAGAAGATGGTTATGGCGAAGGTAGGGTCGACATCTGGTCGGAGAGAAGGAGAGATGATGGCGGAGGTAGGAGGTCATTCGCATTTATATTAGGGTTTGAAATAACGGCAACTTATTTATAGTTAGAAGAGGTCTTACAAAACAAAAATCTATTTATTTTTATTTTCTAGGAAAAAGAGGCGAGACAAACTTTTTTTTTGTCTTTTGTCTTCTAAGAAACAAACGTTTTTTTTACACCCACCTCCAAACATAGAAGGTCAAACAAAAAACCGCCTATAAGGCTGAAGGGAGTGGCTCGACACCTCCCTTCGCTAAGTGGCTCGACACCTCCCTTCGCTAAGCCCTCGTTAAAATCTTGTTACCACTCCTTGTTGGCTCACTAAGAACATGTGTTAGAATTGTCTCGCTGTTTGCTTGACGAGAGGAAATAGAAAGCAAGTGGTCCCATTAGATTAGTTATGCTTTAGATGTTTGTAACTTTACCTTTAACAACATGTACCTTTTTTATAATTTATTTTATTTAAATAGTCAAATAAAAAATTATTTGATTTGAAAAAAAAATGCTTACCTTTTAACCACGTTACCACTCCATATCATCATGTTATGTTTACATGTCTATAAAAACATGATGTGACAATATTTTACCACATTTTACCACTCCTTCCTAACTACATTAATCTTAAGCACACGTTGGTATATTTTTCACTACTAGTTTTTGGATTTTTGTTTGTTAGGTATAATTGCACATGCACGACGTATACCTACCCGAAATTGTAATGCTTATCGCTATCATTTGTCAATTTAACAATGTACCACCGTTCTCGGAATGTGATGCTTGGTTATACAGTTCGGTATTGGGAACAATTGTTCATGCATTTGGTACATACCATGATGATAGTCGGGTCCAATATCTTTGAACCTAGTTCTAGAAATTTCTACATCAACAGGAATCAACAAATGAAATGATGCACATATCTACAAAGAGGTGAAGATATGCCAGATCTGTGGTTAGAAACCTCTGAAACCACTAGTAGCAATTTTGACCTTCTTTTGGTTGGGGTCCTTAGTGTAATGATACCAGCCCTACAAAATGTGGTTAAATTCTTTGAGGAATCAAGTCATCGAGCAAAGAGTTGACCTTACTGTTCATTAAATTGCATTACTATGTCAAAATGTGAATTATTATGTAAAAAAGTGTTACCTTCTAAAGCAAAATAAAGTTGTGTTTGTTATACAAGACAAGACCAACCTTTTAAAATAGGGAATTAATGCTTTTTATATATGCCCTTAGGTCACATATTAGAAAATCCCTTTAAAATAATATTTTATAACGAAGATCAGGTGTATTTATATTTTTTGGACATGATAAAAGTTGTAATTTTCATCAGCACTTAAAAAAATCCGGAATTCTAACATAAATATTGAGATTTTCTGCCGAAATAATAAGTAATTTGAAAAAAGAAACACCTGAATTTCAAACAATTTACATTTAAGAGGAATGAGCAAAAACGTAAAAATCTAATAAATTAGGGAAATAGAGCCTTAAATGATGGATCTTGGGTCTGATGGTGGGCCAAATTGGCGTAGTATTTTGCTGTTGACTAGTTGTACAGTCATGTAATTCGGTTCAAAAGTTGTGATTATTTAAAATTGACCTGCTCTTCTCACTCCTTTATACATGTATAAGTTAATTCTTATATTTGTCTATCGCTTACAAAATCCTCTTTGTTTTAATTTATGGATGAAAATAACTTTAAATGGACTTGAACATTTGACATTTCAAGAAAGGGGGGGGGGGGGGGGGGGGGGGGCATATTCCTTTACAATAATCATGATATAACCACCACATGTTTTGACACCCTAAAAACGAAAGCACTTTTCAAGAATGGCTAGTGCCCTATATGTATGATTGAGGTAGCATGATACATAATTGTTTGGAAAAACGTAAAAAAAAAACAGATAAAATCAAACACTTATCACCTTCTCAAATACCGGATCGGATCAAGATCCACGTGGGTCACAAATACCATTCATTCAAGTTATATAGGGGACAAGAAAACCAAGAACCATGTCACTCAAAGAATGCCGAAAAGGAAGAAAGAACGTTTAAAAATAATTTACAACCACCGCCCACTTTCCCTTTTCCCTTCATTTCTTTCCACTTACTTCTATTATTATTATTATTTGGGATTCCTCAAGTCAACTAGCCTCAAACAGTCGAACCCAAAGATGCCTCATTTCTATACTATATAAGTCTGTAAAAACCATCACTAGCAATCATCACCACCATCACCAAATGTAACAAAAGGATCACAGTTTTTATTGAGTTTTAATCAAAGATCTTAGAAACTAGTGATCGAGAAATGGAGAGTGAAGACACCGCATCAGCACCATCGACCCCAGCCACACCAGGGACACCGGGTGCACCACTCTTCAGTGGGTTCAGACCAGATCATAGGAACCACGGACCCAATGCCTTGAAGAAATCACTTCTCAATAGCTTCAAATGTTTCAGCGTTGAAACTTTGGCTAAAGAAGAAGGCACTCTACCTACTGTCACTTGTTACTTACCCCCTCCCCCTATCTCACTAGCAAGAAAGGTTCTTAATTTCCATTGTATGTTTCATAATCAAATTAATCACATTTGTTTGTTTAAGGTTTAAATACTGTTATATAATTAACAGGTTGGAGCCGAGTTCATAGGAACCATGATACTGATATTTGCGGGAACGGCTACAGCCATAGTGAACCAAAAGACACCAGGGTCCGAGACCCTGATCGGGTTAGCCGGTTCATCCGGGCTCGCTGTTATGATCGTTATACTATCGACAGGTCATATCTCAGGAGCCCACTTGAACCCATCCATCACCATAGCTTTTGCTGCCCTCAAGCATTTTCCATGGAAGCATGTAATTAATTACACCTCTAACTAATTAATTAATTAATATTTAATCCCCTAAAACTAACTATGGTTAAATTAAACTGGTGGTAGGTGCCGGTGTACATAGGGGCACAGATGCTGGCGTCGATATGTGCAGCATTTACACTGAAAGCGGTGTTTGATCCAATGATGGGTGGGGGTGTGACTATTCCTTCAGTTAAGTATGGACAAGCGTATGCTTTAGAGTTCATAATTGCGTTTAATCTCATGTTTGTGGTCACGGCTGTTGCTACCGACACTCGAGCTGTAAGAACCTTTTCAATTTCATTCTATTCTATTCTTTTTTTTGCTTATACTTTTTATGGCTACAAATTCATGCATTTAATTTCTATCGGCATATTCAATTCAATTATTGTAATATAATGAATGCTAGATCCAAGACAAAGGGGGGATTCGTGAGTTAATGATGAAAGTTAAAAAACTGTTCTAGTGAACTTGAAAGTCATGATGACGAGACAAATGTCTATTTTTATATTGATATTGGTGATAGACAAATTTGGACTGTTCCTCATCATGTGGATTTGGAGTGATAGTTTCTTATTATATAGTTTCATAAAGATCACATGTACTTGGTATTTAATTAATTTTTAATTTGAAAAGTATCGCCAAAAGTCAAGTGTAGATATTTTTGGGTCTCCATATTCAATTATTCATTTTATTAATATAAAATTGGCTATGGAAGTTTTACATATACATGAACATAGACTAAATTTGCAATTATTCAAATAACTGTAACCTGATTTTTATTTCACCACAGGTTGGCGAGCTGGCGGGAATAGCTGTGGGAGCAACTGTCATGCTTAATATTCTTATAGCTGGGTACGTATAAATTAAACCTTCTTAATATTCTGATAACTGGGTATGTTGATAGAAGATTTCTTTTTTTTTTTAAAAAAAAAAAGGTACCCTAGCTCATTGTTCACATTTTCCCTTTGTTGAAATGACATATATAGGCCACTCACAGGAGCATCAATGAATCCAGCAAGAACTTTGGGACCAGCAATGGCTGCAAACAACTACAAAGGCATCTGGATCTACCTTACAGCTCCCATCCTTGGCGCACTAGCTGGTGCAGGTATTTACACAGCAGTGAAACTGCCTGAGGAAGATGGTGATGATCATCATGATCCTAATAAGCCTCAAGGACATAGCTTTAGAAGATAATCCACAACAACACATCACATGTAAAACCACCACCATGCCTACACACTGATAAGACCAGATAATCCATTATACCCCAACAATGGGTCAACGGAGATCTGATTATGGGTACATATTTAATTATCGATCGTTGTATCTTGAGTCTTCTTGACAATGGCATAAATTAATGACAGAACTTTATTGCATGTTTTGCTTACTTCCTGTTGAATGTTGTAAAGGCTACTACTGTTTCTGTTTGAGTGCCATTTTAGAAGGCAAAAAGTTAAATATGTAACAGCGCATGAAATGTGTAACTATCGTTGAAAAAAGTAGAGGTCTGCAAAGATAGTAAGTGGCCACTAAGATGCCTATATTATAAGGACACTAGAGACAGGCTATTGAGTGTATTAAAGGACACCATTGAAGATGAATGTAAAGATGCTTACTAGCTAGTACAAAAGATACCTAGTCCCATAGCAGCTAGAGGTGCCAAATTGGCCATTTTGAACCATTCCACATGAATTACATATCATCATTCCTAAGGCATACTAAATTGGCCTATGAGCCTATTAAACTTTCAATTTTTTGCCTATTGTTTATGTCCTTTATTTACCCACCGCTAACTTCTATTTTGGAAAATGAAGTTCCACTATGGTCCGATGATTGCTATTAGGTTTCGGAAATTGATAGAAATTTTGTATCAGTGAATGTTAAATCTTTTTCTATCGAAATTGAAGTAGTCAGAAAAATAAGAGGCGATACGTCCACAAGCCCTTCCGGCACATATAAAGAGGGAGATAGTGGAAGAAGAATCTGATCAAATTGCTCCCAATCTTGTATCAACAACTCGCTACATAACAATATTCGTGATCAAACTGAAAAACAATGCAACATACCAGATTTTTTTGGGTTTTTTGCCAGCTATGTGTAGTCTTGATCGAGTGATCTGATTAATTAAATGTACAAGTAGTTCAATCGAGAAGATGTCTTCGTAACTTGTTGATCTTTGATCTGAAGGATGAATTTGGAACAAATTTGACGCATTTTTTGGCCGACAGCTAAAAAAAATCTGTCCTGCATTAGAAAATGACAGCCCACTTTTGTGATCAAATTTAGACAGTAACAAAATTTGAATTAAGAATATCAGCCAAGAAATTGACAAAGTGGCAGCGCATTATCTAAAAATAAAACACACACAAAGATGGTGTTTCTTATAGCCCATTATGTCAACTGTTATGACAGCCCAATAGGCTTAATCTCGGACCATATAGAAATAGTTCATGTTAAACGCAGCCATATTGAATTCGAAAAACATGTCTTCTTTTTTTTTTTTTTTTTTGTGTGTGTGTGATTTATAGGCGTCACAAAATAAACAAAGAATCAGCCACATATCGGACCAATCTACCAGCCCAGAAAAGGAGTTAAATGGCTGCCCAAACCTCAGCCCCCAAGGCCCAAGTGGCAGTTTATAAACAACATTAATCTTGTTTGGAAAGTGGAAACCGGAGCTAATAAGTCATAACCCATTTTTTTAAAAGAGAAAAGGAAGGAAGTTGTAGAATCGGTCTATTTTGTCTGATAAATATAAGAGAGTATTTAGGATTTCATTTTGAAGTTAATAAAGACTTATTGACTTATCAATGCGGGAAAATGATATTTTAAAAAAGTGTTTGATTAGTTTTTTAGTGACAAAAATCAATAAGTCAATAAGTTAAAAAGTGTTTGCCTAACTTATTGATTTTTGTTTGTTTTTTATTCTAACAAGTCATAAGTCATTCCAAGAAGTCACAAATTGTAACTTCTTCATAACTTCCTTTCAAAGGCTAAACCAAAAGTTGTTTTAAAAGTTCTTATTAAATATCCAAACATTTTTTTTTAACTTGTTGACTTTTCAAGAAGTCTAGATAAGTTGAAAATGAGTTTTTAGATGAAATCTCAAACACCCACTAACTATTCGCAAGTTAACTTATCAAAACTTACAACGTTGGTCTTTGGTCTGATAAATCTAACTATTGGCAAGTTAACTTTTATAACCCGATTATTTTGTCGTTATGTTATTTTTATCTATTGTTTTACATAAATAATTAAATTACAAGACTAATAAAATCCTTATCATCACCCACTTCACCTTGCCTAAACCTTACGATTGATTGCCAAACCCCCCATGGCCTGATCTCCATCATGTGAGCATCATTGTAACATCTCAACCGTCAGGTATCATTATTATTTCATTTAGATTTCATGTTTTAAGGTCTACTCGACGAGTTGACGCTGTGACTCGTCGAGTAGCAGCGGACAAGGACACGTCATTTAATGAGTGACTCGACGAGTCGGCATGGGGGACCCGACGAGTAGGAGCTGGCAGTGGAAACCCTAGGTTTCAGGGTTTTTGCACCCTATATATTGGACCATTAGCGCCTCCCACTGTCCTCTATCACCCCTTGAGAGCCAAAAACCCTAATTTCCGTGAGTGTGAGCTTGGAGAGTGTTTTGGAGCTTTGAGAAGTGATTTTTGTGAAGGAAACTTGTAGATCAAGAGGCTAGCATCAAGGATTTCGTGTGGATCTAGAGTCTACTTCAGCTTGGGCAGGCTTTGGAGGTAACAAGCTGTTACCTTGACCTCTTTTCTTCTAGAATCATTCATATGTGAAGACTAGGGCTTTCTTTAGCTATTCATGAAGGGATTATAGTATAGGAGCTAGATCTAAAGTTGAAACTTCAGATATGAACCTCTTTTGAGCCCTAAGTCCATAAAGTTTCCAGCTCTTGCAAGGATGAGACTCTCCTAAGGTGTAAAGCTCCATTAGAAGCTTAGATTGGTCATTTAGAGCCTCTAGGGCCTTGCATACGTGTAAAGTTTGCAACTTTACGTGATAAACATGCCTTAGAAGCTTGGATCTATAATCTGGAACCTTGGCATGGCTTAAAAAGTGTCTGCATGGATGAAGGTCTGCAAGGACTCGTCGAGTTGCATAGTCAACTCGGCGAGTCATATGAAGATGGTCATAAACTCGTCGAGTTGATGAACAACTCGGCGAGTCCGATGAAGGTTTCCTTGGGCTCGACGAGTCAGTCGACTGACTCGGCGAGTCGGCTAGGGTTTTTCCCAATCTTTGGATACGTATGAACTCGGCGAGTTAAAGGGGAACTCGACGAGCCAACCAAGGATTTCACGACTTCTCGAGTTCAGGAAGGACTCGACGAGTCGAGTCAACATGGACTGTTGACTTTGACTGTGGACTTTGACTTTGACCAAGAGTTGACCAGTTGACTTCTGAGGGTATTTTGGTAATTTGGAAACTTATGAAAAAGGGTTTTATGGCAACTATAGGTGGGGGGATTTCGTGTTGGTGATCCGGGAGTTGAGCCTTCTAGTTTCAGACGACAGTTGCGAGGTGAGTTTTCCTCACAATACTCAAGGGTCTAAGGCACCAAGGCCGGCCCTTTGGATTGTTATATGGTTATGTTATGCTAGTATGATCTGTTAGATTGGTATCCTAGAGGGTAGGATAATATTGTATGATATGTGGTATGATCTGTTAGATCGGCATCCTGGTAGATAGGATGGTGTTATGTGCTATGTGGTATGATCCGTTAGATCAAGTATTGTCTATAGACTGTTATATGATTATCTGTTATATGTGCACATGTTTGTTTAGCGGTTGAGGCTTATCTGCTCTGTGCGAAGGCCAATAGACCTGGGCATTCCAACCTGTAGGTTGTGGGCCGTGAGTATTCCATCCCGAGGATGATTGTACTCGTAGTGTGTGGTCATTCCAACATGTTGGTTGTGGGCCTGGGGTATTCCATCCCGAGGATGATTGGACCCATAGTGTGTTGGCATTCCAACCGGATGGTTGAGGGCCTGGGGTATTCCAACCCGATGGTTGACTGGACCCATAGTATGTTGTTTATGATTATATGTGTATGGATGTGGGTATGGGTATTTTGGGGGAACTCACTAAGCTCTCGGGCTTACAGTTTCAGTTTATTGTTTCAGGTACATCAGGGGATCGCGACAAGGCGAAGGCGTGATCGTACAGCTCCTCATGTGTTATTTATGTTTCTGGGAAAAACTCTGATATTATACATTTTGAAAACAAAGTTGTAATGATTTGTAATGGGTTGAAATGTTTTTAAAAGTTTTAAATCGGCTTGAATTTTTGGGTGTTACAATCATCGTCAACACCATTGACACCATTACCTAGAGGTGAGCAAAAATAGCACCACAAGTAAAAACAACCGAAAAAACCGCACAAACTGATTGTGAGGTTTTCTGTTTTTCAAAAACCGCAAATTTGTGGTGCGGTGCGGTTATTAATTTTCAAAAAACCGCTCCGCACCGCATATATCATGATATTATATACATTTTTTTATTAATTATTAGTATATTAAAATGTTGAAATTTGACAATTTAAAGATATTTATTGCTAATTACTAATGATTTGACGTTTTTAAGATATTAATTGTTTGTGATTTAAGTTAATTGTCTTATACCTTATGTTTTTTTATTATTATTAACATGTTTGAACTATTAAAACCGTTTAAAAAATCTTAATTTTTCAAACGAGTCATGCAAAATCATAAATGGTTAAGTGCGGTTAAAAACCACACAGAATAACCACACCCAATCCATGCGGTTAATAACCAAACCACAAATGTAAAAAAAAAAAAAAATTGCACCGCAAAAATAAACGCACAACCTCACCGTAAAAATAACCGCACTAATCGTTTTTTAAAATGGATTAACCGCATTTGCGGTTAGCGGTGAGGTTTTGGCCAATAACCGCATCGCGCTCACCCATACAATTACCCCTCTTCCCCAACTGTCTTTCTCCGTTCTTCTTCTGTCACCATCTTTCCATATATATATATATATATATATATATATATATATATATATATATATATATATATATATATATATATATATATATATATAGGGTTAGGTTCATGTGAGACGGCCTAATTTTGTGAGACCGTGAGACGCAATCCTAGTCACTCATTTATTAGATAAAACAAAAACATTTTTAAAATGCAAAATAATTGAAAATTTTCGAAATTTTTTTTTCCAATATTATTTTCGGAATATATATTTTCCAAAAAAAAATAAAAAAAATACCAAAAAAAATAAAAAATAAATACAAAAAAAATACATTTTTTTATATATTTTAGTAGAATATTTAGAATATTCTACATATCTTGCAAATCTAGTAGAATATTCTAAACATTCTAAAAATCATATTAAAATATGTACAGTGTAATATTCTATTAGAATATTTCACGTATTTTTCAAAAAAAACGGTAATTTTTTTCATTTTTTTTATTTTTTTATTATTTTTTTAAGGTAAATAAAGTTCCGAAAATAATAATTAAAAAAAGAATTTTTGGATTTTTCCTTTTATTTTACATTTTAAAATTATTTTTAGATTTGGTCTCACGGTCTCACAAAATTAGCATGGTCTCAAATGAACCTGGACATATATATATATATATATATATATATATATATATATATATATATATATATATATATATATATATATATATATATATATATATATATATATATATATCTCATAAACTCATCGTCTTATCATCCATGCTTCATCCCGAATGCAGAACCAAAGAAAGAAATCGACCCTAAATCACATGTGGTTGGCATATCATTATTCGTTTCTAAAAATGTACTTTAGTCCTTTTATATTAAACAACGATATATCATAAGTTTTCATCGGTTGATACTTATTGATGAATACCAGGATCTTGATGTGTTTGAGGCTGGAAGGTAGCTCTAATCTTGGCTTCGACATCACTTGAAACAAATCGGTTAGTCATATTCTCGGTTCAGAACCACAGAATGCGATGATTAAGCCAGTAATGATCGTATGCAATAAGAGAATTTAGAGGATTGGGAAACTAACATGTTTTATATCTTTTCTTAGGTATTTATAGGTGATGATCAATACCTTTTAAATTAAGATAAAGACTAGATAGGGCATTTATATTCAATAAGGATTCCTTAAAACTTAGGATAAAGTGATAAACCGAGTTTAAAATGTATATCTGACAATATTGTAATATATATATATATATATATATATATATATATATATATATATATATATATATATATATATATATATTAACATCCCAAAAATCAAGGTAAAATTTTTGTCTTTAAAAATCCAACGAAAAATCATAATTGTTTACAAAACATTGTTCTCAAAAGAAATAATCACAAATCAGAGTATCCCAAAATCCAAATCATAAAACCGGAAGGATGTGCACGATCACGTCTTGGCTTTCCCCCTACCATCTGAAGTACCAGAAACATAAAACTGAAAATTGTATGCCAAAGCTTAGTGAGTTCCCCCAAAGTACCATACACAATCAGAACATATACAATCATGCATGCTAGATTCAATCAGTCATCAGACTGGAATACCCTCGGGCCCATAGCCATCGGGTTGGATTACCCCCGGCCCAAATAGTTATCGAACTGGAATGCCTCAGCCCAATCAGTCATCATACCGGAATGCCAATATGAAACGGGTCTAATCAATCATCAAACTGGTATACCCTCGGGTCCACAGCCATCGAGCTGGAATACCCCCGATTTGTTGGCCCACACACGTAGTAGTAAAGCCTCAACCCAAAACCGTACTGTTGGGGTGCAAACCCGATCCCAAATTGGTAAAATAAGAAACTTGATGCTAGCATATAAGGAAATGGGTAATCTCTTCTATAACAAATTGGTTTTAGAAAATGGAACCTCACTGTTCTTCTATGTTGAGCATGGTTGGGCTAGTAGCGATCCTAACAAGTGGTATCAAAGCTACGGTCGTAGCCCGGAAGATGTGTTCGGCACATGTGGCGCAATCCCCGATAATTCCCGGTCCAACGAAGTTGATACTGAAGCCTTGTATCTAAAGTCTTCTTGATGACGCAGGTCAGGTGAGCGTGTCCTAAGAATATCGGTGGTATGAAAAAAAAGGATTGGATCTGATGAACAGTCGTTTAGGGGAGGCCAAGAGCGAAACTTGGGTTTGAGGGGAGGATTGTTGGGGTGCAAACCCAATCCCACATTGGTCAAATAAGAAACTTGATGCTAGCATATAAGGCAATGGGTAATCCCTTTTATCACTAATTTGTTTTAGAAAATGGAACCTCATTGTTCTTCTATGTTGAGCATGGTTGGGATAGTAGCGATCCTAACACGTACGATGTCGACATATGCAATAGATACACAGATAACCAGTCAACAGGAAAACAGGCAGATCTACAGATCACTACCGCATAGCAACATCCTACATATTAGTGTACAGATCTAACATATCACCACTTCATAACGACATCCTATATACCAGGATACATAACCTAGTGGGTCGTCATTGACGCCTTCGACCCACAAGTACAGTGAGGAAAACTTACCTCACAGTCTGATGAAATAACTAAATAAAAAGTTGCTCTGATTACGAACTCTACCGATCACTTTCACGATAACCAGTGAAAAAATCTCAGACTACAGCTCAAAATACCCAAAATACCCTTATATCAAACTTAGTCAAAGTCAAGAGTGAAAGGGGGCAACCGAGTCAACTCAACCGAGTACGCCCAACGTACTCAGATTATACGCGCGACATATTACACCTTGACCGAGTTATAGGAAGTTGACCATGTACGCGCAGCGTACCATTAGGTACGCCCAGTGTAGACGTCTGCTATATTCCTTTTATAATAAGTGTTTAATCCATTTAGACACTTTGTTCAAAACCCAGATTTAGTCCTCAAATGATGTTCTTAATCATAAAGCTTCCAACTTTATGATCTTGCATGGCTATAAAGTACCCAATACTAAAAACCCTAACTTCTTAACTCATTAAGACCTCATAGCCCATGTAGGGAAGGAAACTAAGGACCAATGTAACACCCGTAAAATTCAAGCCAATTTAAAACTTTTTAAACAATTCAAAACCCATTAGTTATTACAAAATGTTTTCAAAATAGTTTCATATCAGAGTATCCCAGAAACCATAAGTCCAAAACACGAGGAGGTGTACGGTCACGCCTTCGCCTTGCCAAGTCATCTGAAGCACCTGAAACAATAAACTGAAACCGTAAGCACAAAGCTTAGTGAGTTACCCCCAAAATATCGATACACATATAATCCATATAACCATGTCAGCAATATCATAACATAACAAACTGAAGAGCATGCAATGGGTTCACAACTTTACAGACTGGATTACCCCTGGGCCCACAGTGTGAGTCTGGATTGCCTTCCGGGCCCACAGCTCACATCTAGATTGCCAGCGAGCCCACAGTACGAGTCTAGAATGCCCTACCCGACCGTTAGCTCGTATCTGGAATGCTCCCGAGTCCTCAGTATGAGTCTGACATGCCTTGTCCGGCCCTCAACTCATATCTGGAATACTCTAGGGCTTGTTGGCTACCGCACGGAGCAGTACAACCTCAACCCAACCCACATAACATGTCGACATATAACATAACTAATGCACATACAGATAATCATACAGTATCACAGGTAATCCTACAGATCTACCCAACTAGCATATCAACTGGCATACATCACTAACTCAAACTCAACATATCAATAACTACTAGGATATCAAATCCAATGGGCCGGCCTTGGTGCCTTATACCCTTTAGTATAGCGAGGATAACTCACCTGACACTGGTGAAGTCCCACAGATAAAACTCCAGTTGCTGGTTGACAGATCCCCGAACTGTCAACATCAAACTGTAAAGCCCCGATTCTCAGGTATGGAATTAATATAAGAATTTTCTTGTTTTCAAGGTCTACTCGACGAGTTGGTTGCCCTACTCGTCGAATAGCAGCGAGTTGGTTCGCGTGTTTTAGTGACCTACTCGCCGAGTCCAAAAAGGGACTCGACGAGTAGGAGTTGGCGGATGAAACCCTAAATTTTGGGGTATTGCACCCTATTTAAAGGATCATTGGCCTCCCCCAGCCTCCCCTTTACTTCTTCTTGTCCCTCTTAAACCCTAAGTCGAGTGTGTGTGATCTTTTGGTGTGTTCAAGCTTGGAGGAGGGATTTTGGAGAAGGAAACACTTGGGGAAGCAAGGAAATCAAGGTTAGGAACTCGTGGGGAGCTAAGAGATTCTTCAGTTGTCACTCTCTGGAAGGTATTAAGCTGCTTCTTTGGCTCATCTCTCTTTTAACCTCTTTTGGAAGAGTTTTATGAAAGGCTTCTTATGTTTGAGCTAAGATCTGAACTTGTAACTTCAGATCTGGACTCCCTTTGACCCCTAGATCCATAAAGTCATCAGCCTTGCCTAGTATGAGCCTTCCCTCAAGTGTGAGACTTCATTGCAAGCTTAGTTTTCTCATTTAAGGGCCTTAGAGCTTTGCATGCACGTAAAGTTTGCAACTTTACGTGATAAGCAGGCTTTGGAAGGTTGGATCTGTAATCTGGAACCTTTGCATGGCTTAAAAAGCATCTGTATGGTTGAAGGACTGAAGGGACTCGGCGAGTCATATGAAGATAGTCATCTACCCGACAAGTTGGATGAACAACTCGGCGAGTCATATGAAGATAGTCATGTACACGACGGGTTGGATGAACAACTCGGCGAGTCAGATGAAGATTGCCTTGGACTCGGCGAGTCAGTCGAATGACTCGGCGAGTCGGCTAGGGTTTCTCTCGAACCTTTGGACACGCGTGGGCTCGGCGAGTTGTAGGGAACTCGACGAGCAAACCAGGGATTTCACGACTTCTCGAGTTCAGGAAGGACTCGACGAGTCGGTGAACTACACTCGACGATTCGGGTCAACATGGATTGTTGACTCTGACTGTGGACTTTGACTTTAACCAAGAGTTGACCAGTTAACTTCTGAGGGTATTTTGGTAATTTGGAAATTTATGAAAAAGGGTTTTGTGGTAACTATAGGTGGTGGAGTTCGTGTTGGTGATTCGGGAGTTGAGCCTTCTAGTTTCAGACGACAGTTGCGAGGTGAGTTATCCTCACTATATCAATAGGGTCTACGACACCAAGGTCGGCCCTTTATGATTTACATCCTGGGTTAGGATGGTCGTTATGTTATTGCTATGTTAGATTACATCCTGGTATAGGATGATTGCTATGTGATTGCTATGCTAGATTTCATCCTGGTTTAGGATGGTTGCTACGTTAGGATTCATCCTAGCTTAGGATGGTTGTTATGCTAGAGATCGGTTAGATTGGTATCCTGGTTATGGGATGGTTGCCATGTTAGTGATCTGTTAGATCTGCATGTTTACTTGTTTAAATATATGTGCACATGTTTGTTGACTTGGGGAAAGGGTTAAGGTAGGTCCTACTGTGTGCAGTAGGCCAAGACACCCTGGGCGGACCGGGTAGACTGCAGGCCCGGGCCCGACAAATCTAGTCAGGCCGAAGGCCCAGCGAGCGGTCCGGATAAGCTGAAGGCCCGGAGG
Source organism: Lactuca virosa (assembly GCF_052849685.1). NCBI lineage: Eukaryota > Viridiplantae > Streptophyta > Magnoliopsida > Asterales > Asteraceae > Lactuca > Lactuca virosa. Next base: position 27,829,134 of record NC_136430.1, on the reverse strand, counting down.
AGGGCGGTCCAGACGTGCTGAGGGCTCGGAGAGCGGTCCAGATAGAATGAGGACCGGGAGTCGGTCCAATCAGACTGATGGCTCATTATGCATGTTGTATCTGTTTGCTTATATGTTACGATTATGACAGTATAGCGTTGGTATTTTGGGGGTAACTCACTAAGCCTTCGAGCTTACCTTTATCAATTATTGTTTCAGCTACTTCTGATGATCGCGGGAAGGCAAAGGCGTGATCGTACCGCTCCTCACATTTTATGTTTTTATGATTTGATTCTGGGATACTCTGACAATATACTATTTTGAAAAACAAGTTTGTATTAATCATGTGGTTTGAAACGTTTTAAAAAGTTTTAAATTTGGCTCAAATTTTGTGGATGTTTCACAAACAATACCCAATTAATAATTGGGTTCCAAGCCCAAGGTCCAACTCACACTACAAAAGCCCAAAAGTCAAATAATGGGCCAAAGCCCAACACATGGCCCAATTTTCCAAATTGGGCCCATACCTCTACGTGGTCTTTCCTTAAGACCCATCCAACTATTCCAATCCAATTCCCATGGCCCAATATCACATAATCATAAAGGCACAATTATGGCCCATCTATGGCCTAATTTCCAAATTGGGCCCAAGTCCTCACATGGGCCTTATCCTAAATCCCATCTAATTATTTTGGTTCATTAACTTGTTCTTGGATAGCCCATCAATAGTCCAATCCCAAAGCCCAATAGGAAGGCCCAACTCAAGGGCCATGTGAAATTACGGTTTTCACATTAAATGACGATTAGGGTTAAGTGTTCCTACTTAACCCATTAAAGACTTAATCCACTAAGGACTTAATTCATTAAGTCCAATATTGCTTTAGGTTAATTTGCAATTGATCATTAATTAATATTTTAAGTTTATTAAATAATTCTCGTGTGTGTCCCGATCAATTCCCACAAATTAGATTTTATGCCATTAGGGTTTTCCAAACCCTAATTAGGGTTTTCCAACCCAATACTAGCCCATTAGTCAATTGGTTGGGCTTTTAGGTCACTTTGGGCCTTATTGGGCCCATTAGGGTCTCTTTGGGTCCACTAAGGTCTCTTTGGGCCCAATTCTGTCCAAGCATCCCCAAACGAGTCCAAAACAAAAACAGAGCACACCGCAACCCAACACAGTGGCTGGTGGCAGTAGGAGGCGATAGCCACCACCCTACAGTGGTGGTTTTTGAGTTTCTATTACCATTCCGACATCGATTACAGTTTACAGCACAATTCCGATATCACACACTCACACACTAATATAACATACACACACATATAGAGACACACACACAGCCACCACCACGCGGCGGTTGGTGGTGGCAGAACAGAAAGGTGGCGATAACCACCTTGGTTGGTAGCCATGGTGGTTTTTCCATGGTTTCCGGCCAAAAGGGCACAACCACCCACGTGAAGCAACACCCAAAATGCACACAACAAGATCTGGCCACGTAAACACACCCATCAGCGACCTGAAGGGGGCAAGTGGTGGTAGATGGCGGCAGGAAAGCGGCAGCAGCAGCACCATCTGCGACAACCACCATGGCCGGCAGCCATGGTGGTTTTTTCTTGGGTCTTTTCTGGCCAAATGAACACCTACACCCACATTCCATCAACCACATCAAGCTCTTACGGAAAAAGCATCCAATCTCAGCCACCCCTGTGGTGGCGTGAGGCAGTCGAACGGAGAAGAGAGAAGAGAAGAAGAAAGTGCGGAGGAAGGATAACACAACAGCAGTAGCGATACCGCTATCATCTTACGGTTTTCTAGCGACCCAAGCGGAACCCTTGTTGTTCACGACATCACAGGCGGCAGGAATGAGGGTGGTGTTCCGACGTCGGCGTTCACGGCTCCAAACGGTCTTCGGCGGTCCACAGCAACGACAAAAACACGTCACAGTTCGTGGTCCATGTCGGCGATGGAAGCAACTACGAGTTGGATGGTCGATGGCTCGCATCGGTGGTTATGGAGGGGAGACGGCTGGAGAGGAGAGATGGTGAAGGTGGCGGCTGGAGATGGCGTTATTAGGGTTAGGGCATGGGCAATGGAACAGTTTTATGCCCGTTCCATACAAACTATGGACCAAATTGACGGAATTAGTCCCTCCTCCTCCCTTTTCTTTCAAAACCAATCCTTAATTTACCCTTTAAACCCTTGCTCCCATAATTCTTTTCGATATAAGTCCAACAGTTACAAAACAACCCCTCCTCTACAAATTATTCCCAATTAAGATCCATAAATTACCATTTCTACCCTGGCTTCAAGAATCCCTCTCAGAATAAGTATGATATTTACTCTTTAACCCTCCAAACTCAAAAGTATATCATTTGGCACCCCCGAAACCAACACCCCACTAATTATTATTTGTTTTTGGGCTATAATAATCTAAAATAATAATAAAATTACTTCTCGGGGTTTCCGGGTTTATTATTAAATTATTCTATTTTAAACGGGATGTTACAACAAATGTTACATTTTTATGACTCAAAACACTCCAAAATGTCTTAAAGGACAACTCATATGATTTAGAGTAAACGATACTTATAATAACAAGATTATGGGACCAAAATGAACACAAATCCATGACTAACAAGATATATACAAACTTCATCAAGATCAGAGTTTTTTACCTCTAAGTGATGCAAAATGATGATGTGATTCTGGATCTAGGTTGTCTTTGAGCTCCCAATATGATTCCACTCACTTCTTCCTCCTTCAAGATCACCAAAATACACACTCAAGGTCAAAAATGACCTCACAAGAGATTAGGGTTAGCCAGGGTCGAAGATGGGGATGGAGGCTAGTGAATGAAGGGGGGTTTTAGGAGTTAAGGATGTTTAAATAGGGTTCAAACCCTAAAATTTAGGGTTTGGCCTTCGGCCACATACGCCCAACGTATAAAGAGTACACCTAGCGTACTAGGCAAATGCGTTTTCCTCATTAATCCACCATGGGACCAATTTTGCAATAACTTTCATATTAAGGGGCAAAAATATAAATTACCTGAATCATGAATTATATATATATATATATATATATATATATATATATATATATATATATATATATATATATATATATATATACACGGAGGTGAGTTATTTTGAGAACTTAATGATCTGCGAGAACTCGAAAACTCCTAATGCGCTCATCATTTTTCAAAACCAAGACCACCAATATATTCATTAAATGGTGTGTATGGTGTGTTTAAACTGTATCTAGGCTATAAAAAAAGTTGACGGTTTTTTTTTTAAATGTGCATGTATGCACATTTGATTGTTCACACACACACACACACACACACACACACACACATATATATATATATATATATATATATATATATATATATATATATATATATATATGTAGGTTCAAATGTTTCTCACATCTATTGTGTGCTAGAATGCACCAATAAGAATTTAGTATTAATTATATGTATATTAAATGCTATCCATACTTATAATTAATTTTTATGGAAACTAATTAAATTCTTCATTAATGTCAACAATAATATTCTTTCAGAATGAATTCATATCTAGCAGAATGAGAGTGTATTCTAGTAGAATACACTCTCGTTCTTCATATTCCATGCAACTTTATTGTATTTTAAGTGAGTGACTCCTGAAACAAAATACGAACTCATATATAAAAACCTAGATGCAAATTTATTCTGAAAGAATGTTATTGCTGACATAAATTACGGATTTAATTAGTTTCCATAAAAAGAGAATTATAATTATAGATATCATTTAATATACATATAATTATGGAAATCATTTAATATCTATATTTATTTAATTAAATAATTATTTAATTTACTAAATTCCTATTGGTGCATTATAGCACACAATAAATGTAAGAAACAAAATAACCTATATATATATATATATATATATATATATATATATATATATATATATATATATATATATATATATATATTTGGTGCATTCTAGCACACAATAAATGTAAGAAACAAAATAACCTAGCTATATATATATATATATTGATATCAAACGTGTTCCCAATTGTAGGACACTGTTTTAAGGGATATATATAAAAAAAATACAATTAATTATGCATGTATATGTAGAAAACCTCTGATATTATTTTTATGTTCAAAAACCTCCTTATTTTATTATTTACGTTTAAAATAAAATCAAATTATAAATTTTTAGGAGAAATGACCGGCTAAAAATATGATATAACATACATATTTCTTATATTTTTTTGATTGTATGTGAAAACATGTCAAAATTTACATTTATTTCGATTACCTTTGTTCTACTGTTTTCTCCATATGGAATTATATGATTGATTTTTTCCTCTTTAACTAATCATTTTTATCATAACTAACATCGGTGTAGTATTAAAAATCAAAAATGCAAACAATTAGATTTGTAGTCGTCAATTTCTCTTAAAAATTCGTATTTAGGCCTTCTTTTTTTTGAATGGTAAATCTTAATATAAAGATTTTTATGAACATAAAAATAATATAAAAATAATATAAGGTTTTTCTGGACATGCATATAAAATTAGTTGGGTTTTTTTTATATATCTCCTGTTTTTAAGACGAAAAAATATATAATTATTCTGAATTAAAAATATATAATCTAAATGATAATCAATGTGAATCACACTGCTACCTTTTACGTTTTACATATAAAAAGTCATTTATAACAATTATATTTTCGGGTGAAAGTTTAACTTCAATTATACACTTGTTTTCTTTTGCTTGCGAATTTATTCTCTTAAGTTCTCCAAATTCTATTTTAATAATTTCAAATTTTGAAATATTTATGGCTTCTACAACGTATTAATTCGCGATAAATATAAGGAGTTTCAGATTTTCTGTTGAAACGGAAAATGCGGTGTGGAGGGAGATCGGCGAAGCCTGGAAAAGAAGGATTGGTACCGGTGTTCCTCAATGTCTACGATCTTACCTCCATGAATAGCTACGCTTACTGGCTCGGCCTCGGCGTCTATCACTCCGGCGTGCAAGGTATGGATTTTTTTTATCGATACACGTTTCCTCTTCTCTCCCATCGATGTCCTCTAAATGAAGTTATTGACTCTTCGTTTATGATCGATTGAAAATCTAGGAAGTTAAGAGTACTTTTGATTTTTGCTGTTTGATTTTGTGATTTTAGTTCATGGAGTGGAATATGCGTTTGGATCTCATGAACATGCGACGACTGGAATCTCCGGGGGAGAACCGAGACAGGGCCATGGATTTGCATTTAGAAAGCAGATTCTGATAGGATTTACAGAGAAGAAGTGGATGGAGGTTAGAGGAGTTATGGAAGAGCTTGCTGAAGACTACAAAGGAAATTCATATAATCTCATCGCCAGAAATTGCAACCACTTCTGCAATGATGCGTGTGTTAGACTCACCGGAAACACGATTCCAAGTTGGATTAATCGTCTCGCGAAGATAGGTACGCCGTACTATCGTTGGAATCTACATTCTACAAAAACCGAAATCAAATACGAATTCCACATGTTTTTTTGCATTAGCGGTGGTTATAAAATCGTGAATCCCTCGTTTATGCTCCGAACTCTGTTTTTTTGCCGGTGAAATATTCAGGTTCGTTGTGCAGCTGTATAATTCCGGCGAGCGTAAATTCGATTAAAGTCGGAATCAAGGCTAACAAAGTGCATAATGAAGGAGAAATTAGCAAGAATCACAGAAGCCGATCTGGAAACGGAAGGTACGCGGCTTCGTCTTCGAATTCTTCATTGTCGTCTGAGAAATCATCATTGCCATTATATCCTGTTGTTGATCGGAGCAGAAGTCATAGAAGTAAAGCTTCTCTACCTCCATCTTCACCTATGATTCTTAATTTTTGTTTTTCTTCTCACGCATCACCTTAGCTTCATTAGTATTTTTTTATCACTTTAATCTATCTCGTTTGTGTTTCTAATTGTTTTTTAAAAAAAAATTGGATATTTTATATATGAATCATTGCTTCCGGAATCAATTTTTTCCATGTTCAGACGTTTTTCCATCTAAATGTAGATAAGTAGGCAAAGTATATTAGGACCAAGCAGTTAAAGTATATCAACAATTTTTCATTTGACGTTGTGAAAATTATATCATTTTTCAGTCACATTCCATGACTAATTTCTTTTATCAATCTTTAACTATTTGTATGGAATCAATCATAAATCCTAATATGATAATCCCATAAGAAATTTAGTGCTACGTGCAATATGCCAAATAATAATCATCACTATGCGTAAGTTTAAGAATTAGAATTACATGTTTGTTTGTCATTATCATTTTTCTGCATGAATAAACAGTTAGTGTGTTACTTTGGATGTAAACCTATTATATGAAGTAACAATGTCTATTTTTCCTGTTATTTACTAGGTTAGAAACCTATGGAAACCACGAGTTTATAAGACAGACAATGAAAGTAGATTGACAAAATAAGAAAATTTTAAAAATTCACAATATACTAAATTGAAGTATGATTGTCGATATAGAATGATATTATACTTTAATAAATAAGACTTAAAAGTATTGCATGAAAATAGTACAAATTTGAAGTATAATGTTGAAAAAAAATATTTTTGTAAGTAAAATGATGTACATAAACATTTAATAAGGAAAACATTCGATGCTTAATAATGAAGACTAAGGAAGGATTAAAGAATACTCTCATATACTATATGATTGCTATTATAAATACATAGTTGCACTAAAAATTTAAAACAATAATATTCAAAATTGAACTAAAAGAATTTAAAAATCTGCAAACACTTCTTTGTATAGGTTAATAATCGAATTATTGATTTGCTTATTTAATGAATTTTAAAATTCAAATTGAGAATGTATTCAGTTTATTTAAAATAATAATGAAATGCACCAGACATATTAAAATATAACATTCAACATGAAAATACAAAATGATAAAATATTTTCTTTTATTGTAACATTCTAATCTAATCTTTATAGCATAAAGTTTTTTTAATCTATTTTATAAAATCCAATGCAGTTAATGCATCAAAATGTAATAATGTATATCATTACCCGAATAAATAGAAATAAAATATGCTTAATATGGATCTAAAGTGGATGGAAAATGAATAAGCAACATTTGGTTTTTTTTTCCACATCTAATATTTTTCATCTGTTGTTGTGTTTGACTTCTTATCTGTTTTTTATTTAAAATTATTATCGGATACCATTTATGGATTTTGTAAGTTTAATAGACTTTTTTTTATCTGAAACCCAAATTTGTTGTAATTAATCTATGATAGGTAAGAAAAAAAATGTTAAATCTTTGGCTTTTCAAAGATAAGTGAATAAAATTAGGAACAAATTTCGTTTAAAAATAAATAAATAAATAAAGAGGAATGTATTTTGAAATCAAAAGTTATAATTAAGAAAGTTAAATTAGGAAAAATATTAATTATATTTATTGATTTCCTTTTTATTAAATCTAAGCGGGGAAAAATTTTGGCATTGCCACGTGGCATCATTAGATAACTTAATACTCTAAAAAGATGTCATTTGGCACATAATTATTAATATTTACTATTAAGTAGTATAGATATAGATAAGTTTAATATGAAATAATCATCATGGAAAGTAATTTAACATTAATCTTTAACTTATTCGAAGTATTTGCTCGGTTTCATTTTCATATATATTGGTATTATATAACCTCTAAGAGATAATACGATAAAGACAAAATTCCATAAATGGTACATAAGTTTTTCATTTTGTCCCTAAAATAATCTTTATGAAACATTTTTCATATGGATGGTCTCTACGGAGCAAACCTTGTACACAAATAGTCATTTTGATGGATGTTCGTTAGATAAATCTATTAAGTTGAAGAAATTTTGGATAAAGACATTTTTTGCCATTTTTTGAAACTATGTCTAAGGATCATTCATGAAATTTCGCCTAATGATCATTTCTGTCATTTTGTGAAACGGCCTAAGGACCATTTGTGAAATTTCGCATAATGATTATTTGTGAAATTTTAAAGAAGCCCATCAAATCTTGTATTAATTACCATAAAATAAAAGGACAAAAAACTAAAACACATAAAATATAATATTTATGTTAATAAAAATTAAAACTTGCAAATTTTAATGATCATGCAAATATATTTTATTTAATATATAAGTAATTTTTGTTGCTTAAACTTTATATAAAATATTCAAACTACAATACATTATTAAATATTTTCTTTTCTAATTTTTATCTAAAAAATTTGAAGTATAAAAACATCATTTTATTACTTTTTAATTATTATGTGATGCAATTTTTAATATTTATCTTTTTTTCATACAAATGTTTTTATTTTTATGAAAAAATATGATGTGTTATTATAAAAGTACTATCTTGATGCTACTTTATTTTAAAATATAAGTATGTGTTTTGAGCTAAAGGTAAAAATATGTTTCGGTTTCAGTTTCTTAATATAAGTACGGTAAATTAATTGATTATATTTTTAATGTTTTAGTTTTTGCATTTTTATTTGATTTATGGTAATTAATACAAGATTTAATAGACTTTTAAAATTTCATAATTGGTCTTTAGATGAAGTTTCACAAAATGACAAAAATAATCCTTATCCAAAATTTCTTCAAATTACTAAATCCATCTAATGGACTTCCAGAATGGTTATTGGCCATTTGTATGCAATGTTTACTTCGTATCGACTATCCATACAAAAAAAGTTTTATAAAAACTATTTTATGGACAAAACAAAAAGCTTAAAGACCATTTGTGAATTTTTGTCCATGATAAATAAATTGATCAAAGTTGTAACCTCTATTGTACGATAAACTAGTTGTATGTTTGTGTCTTGCACAAACATTATAAAATACAATAAAAAATATTTATAGATTATGAAATACAAAAATAAATATTTAAAAAGTACCAATGGAATCTATTATATTTAAACTTTAGAAAAAAAATCAAAAATAGAAAATAGAATACGTTATAATGCAAAAACAATAAGATTATAAATATATAATAAATTTCTTCAACGTGATATACTGTTTTTTCGAGTTTGGTTCTTGGATAAAATTATCATCTAAAAGTATTAATAACTAGATAGTAACTTTAACCATATTTTTTTTGAACTTCAACCATGTCACCAAATACAAATTTTCATTAATAATATTGTTGTTATATTATATATACTAAGTTTTATTAGAAATACAATAATCATAAATTAGTTCATCTCCATAATCAAAACATGGATAAAATGCAAGCAAGCAAAAAGAAATATTTTGAATATATTAACCATTAACATGTAAATATCTAGATTTAAAAATTATATAAGTTTAAAGTTTCAAAAACAACCATTTAGGTTTAAATATACTTTAACTATGGATGTGGAAAAAAAAACATTTAAATGAAAATGTAAACTTTAAAATGTTGCAAAAGAAAATATGAATTTCAAAATGTTACAAAATGGAAGTGTGTGAATATTAAATTTTGATTTTTAAAATTACGAAATAAAAACCTGAAATTAACACATTAAGGTTAATATGTGTGACAACCCGAAATTTCTATTCTGTACAACAATTCAATTCAATAGAAGTCAGAACTGTTTCTGCTAATTTTCAAGCTTTTTGGAATAAGTTTTAGTGTTTTAAAGTTAGTACTTTAAGAGATATCAGGAGAGAGGATGCCCTAGGGTTTATTGTGCAACAATAAAGTCCCAAAACTCCAAGAGTTTGGAGTTTACGGCCTAAACAAAGGTGTTTACGGCCGTAAACCCTAAAAGGGGGTATAAATATGACACTTAGTCATTATTTACCACTTTTCACATTTTCAAGATCCAAAACTCATTTCTCTCTCAAGTATCATCTGACTTTTCTTCAAGATCTTCAACTTTGTAAGTGTTTCTATCCCTAAAAAGTTGATATCTTACTTAATCTAGTGATCTTACATGATTCCATCCGTGAAATCATTCCAAAAGTGTAGATCTTCAAGTTTCCCCAAGAACACCAAGAACACATACTAGTGTTCTTGGACTTTTAGCACCTTTTCAAGCTTCTACCTAGTAAGTACTTCTATCCTAGTGTATTATAAGACTTGTTACACTTCTAATCATCAAGAAAACACCCAAGAATCAAAGGATCAAAGGTGTTTACGGTCCAAGAACACCTTGGACCGTAAACCCTAACAAAGGGGCCAAAGTGGCCCTAGTCCCTTACCAAGCCTTGGAAACTAGTATAGACCCCTTCCTTGATGTGCTAGGAACTCAAAACAACAAAAAGACCATAAATCATTTGGGGTTACAGCCGTAAACCCAAAGAGAAGTGGTCCAAGGACCGTAAACTCCATAAAGGAGTGAAATGGTGCCCTAATCACTTCCTAAGGCTTAAACATGAAGTAGGAATGCTTCTTATGACCTTTAAGGCTTCAAAACACAAAATGGTCAAAGTACCATGAGTTTACGGCCGTAAACTCATGGGTTTACGACCGTAAACTCAAGGGGTGATGGTCACAAAACCGTAAACTCCAAAGGAGTTTACCTTTGAACCCTAAACTCAATGACAAGGTCCTACCACCCTTAGATGCAATCCTTAGCACTTATAAGCACTTAAATCAAGTGTTTTACATGTCTTAGGATGTCTTAACTTGGTTAATTAGTTGTTTAATGACTAATTGGATACATATATGTGTAATTATATGTTAACTAGGCTCCTTGTGTGTGTTCAAGTCTTCACTTGACACTTAGCATCCTATACATTCCGTTCATCCAAACCACTCACTACAGGTGAGTTCATACCCCTTAATTAACCTTTTAAATGTTTTAAATGCTTTTATGGGGGGGGGGGGAATACAAGCTGAACAATTATAGTTATTATATCAATCACATGTGATTAATAACTACCAAACAAGTGGATTTCTTACTTTTCAAACTGTGTTACCAAACTGTTTTACTTCAAACTGTTTTACAAACTCTTTTTCATACCAAATGCTTTTGTCAAACCCTTTTACATGTCAAATATTGTTACTTAAACTCTTTTAAACTTATATTCTGTTAAAAGTGTATCTATATAGATATAGTTATATAAGTAGGATTGAAAGGACTTAGGACTGATAGCTCACCTAACTTCCTGTTCCTTGTTTGGTTGTGGACTTAGGGTATCAGGGTTATTTGTCCGAATGTCGTTTGAATCCTAGTTATATATTATGTATATGTATATAGATATAAAAGGTTATTTCTTTCCAGTTCAATACCTTTGGGTAGCAAGGGTATACAAACATGTTCATACATACAAACAACATTACTAGTAAACTATAATAGGTATAGTTTAGGAAGTCACAAATCTATTACTAGACCAATGAAACATACAATGATTCAGTTCATACATGTGTCATAACTTATAGTGATGAGAAACAAACATAACTTATAGTGATGAGAAACAAACATAACTTATAGTGATGAGAAACAAACATAATACATAGTGAAGAGAAACAAACAATACCATACAGAGAGAACATACATACAGGCTAGACAGAGGAAGAACACACAATACAGCTAGCACATACATTACATATACATTATTACAGTTATGTGAGCCACGTAACGGGGCATGGCACCACCTGCCATGACCGTTTTGTATCCAGAATCTCCTTAATTGGGGAGCGTATGAGTTTGTGTATAGATCTATACTGGATTGACTATCCTACACCTTGTTGCTCGCTACAGTGGGACTTGCAAGTCTACGGGTGCCAAACGTCATTTCTTACGACGTCTTACATCGTCGTTTTTCTATGAGTCGGTAGCAGGGTACAGGCCGATCACATGGTACTTTAAAATAACAATTGGTTTAAGGTAGTTAGTACAGAAGTAGTTACTTAGTACAACACTACAGTCCTATTTCATTTTCCCATTACATTCACTTTGTGAACATCCACACTATGAACAGTAATGTAAAAACTATATTTTTGGTTAATGATAGTCAGATTTGGGAAAATACATACTCTTACAAGAGACACACACACAGACACTAGATGCCTTGGTAGAAGGCTATTTTTAGTAGGAAACATAGGGTTTTCTAGGAGAATTCAAACTTTTACAAACTTATACAAACATCTTACAAACATCTTACAAATGCTTTCATACAAATACAGACACTAATATACTTATGATCTCACCAGCTTTAAAGCTGATAAACTCTTTCAAAAAAACTTGTATTCTCAGGTCACCAGTAGATAGGTACCGGTGCCAGGTTTTGAGAAGATGGAGCTCGTTCAAGACTCATCTTTTATTTTGATACATATTTTTGGTGTCTATTTAACTTGACAGAACACACTTGTATGAAATTATATTATTAATGCAATGGATGATGTTGTTGCTTGTTTACTACTTTGCATTGTTGTGATACTGTACATGACGTCCTCCACCCCCGAGCGTTTCCGCCGTTCCGGTTTTGGGGTGTGACAGATTGGTATCAGAGCATTGTTTATAGTGAATCGAGTGTATCAACCCATAAAAGATATACGAACTATAAACACAGCGGGATTAAAATACTCTGATAAAGAGTTTATATTTTTAAATAATAAAATATTTAACCAAGTATACATACCTGCATTCATACTAAAATCAGTGTCACTAGGACAGAACAAAAATATTACGATTGTTGGGCAGCACAAGTAGACTTAGAGACATATGGTCAACCCTGGGAAGATGTAGCCTAATCAACTACATTATCCGAGGAGTGATTAGCATGTGCCTAAGTGTGGTTGTGAGGTTGCAACAAGTCTAAAAACTTACCAACACTACTACAATGAGAACAGTAGAACAAAACATAAACTTAAAATACTATAGGAGTATTTTGTGTTACTTTAATTACTTATCTGAGAACTAAAGGCCTTTATTAGTATATCAATAGTTGCTGAGTGGATACGCTAAGGTTATATGTATCTAGGATATCATAGACTTAGAATCTGTGATCTTTGCTTTACTTCCTGTTCCTTGTTTGGTTGTGGACTTAGAGTTAGGGTCACTTATTCGAAGGTCTATCCTGTCTTGGTTACATATGACTGGTATACACTATGCAAATGTTGAAGTAACTGATAAAGATCATCTTATAATTATCTAATTAGTACGTCTATTTAGTTATTTCTTTATCCCTTTTCTCGCGTAGATATCATGGCTGGATTCCATCTTCCCGGAGACCCGTATTACCCCAACCACGGCAATGCAGGATGGCTGGGAGAGGAGCCAGAAGATGATCACCCAATCCCATTGGATGATCACGAAGCTGAAGGCTTTTCTGATGATTCTGACTCGGAGCCGGAAGTCAACAACCAACCCCCAGCTGCTCAAGACCCAAACCCAAACCATCGTCCAGCATTTCAAGGACCCACGCCTCTGTGGGCCACAAACTTGAATAGATGGAGTCAGGAACAGGGTCAGCCCATTCCCTACAATGGGGACAGAAGCTTCTACAACCTCACTGAGGGAGGTTCAGCTGACAGGGTCCTACCCATCATGATTCGTAGGATTTCCCGGAACACAGTACAGGGTTGAGCAACTATCGACCAAGTCATAGAGATTGACGCCAACTCTGGCGTTAACACCGTCCGCATTCACCAACTTGAGTCTGCTCATGAAAGGACTCAGGTCCTCAATGTAGTTCTGCAAAGGGAACTTGCTGAGACCCAAGCTGAAGTCAGAGAACTTCGAGCTCAGCAAGTAAGGTCCGATAGGCGCGTGAGGGACATAAAACGTCTTCTGTCGGAGTCAAGAACTCACTCTAGTAGTTCTCGTCGCCGATAGAGTCTCATCGACTTCTCTTTTGGATATAACCTAGTTTGTGTAAAAACTCCAGTATAATTTCCTATCTTTGTAAATCTTAGACCTGTTAAGTCTTGATTAGGTCGTAGTTCTGTCAAAATTTCCCATCTTGGTTGATGTAAGGCCTACTTCTAGGTTATTTTTCCCAAACTTGTTACATCTGTAATACCAGTATTATTGACAGATACCTAATCTTATGGAAATCAATATACAATTGCTATCATCTGCTAGCACTAGATCATCCTTCAATCGTGCTATTCAATTGTGTTGTTAGGATATGGAGAGTTAGTCCATGAGTCATTCTCATCAATTTTCCTATTAAATTCTTATCAATGTCTTCATCTTTCTAAACTTATAGTTAAAAGATGCCTCCACGTCGATCAACAAGACGTGATCCTCCGATAACTGCAACATCACCTGCTCCTCAATTCAATACGGCATCTCTAAATGCTGTTGTAGCTGCGGCTGTGGCTACAGCCATGGCACAATATCATTCTTCTGGTTCCACTGGAGGATGAACCCCTGTCCTATCTACTCATGGTGAAATCCCTGTGCGCTTTAAAGAGTGCTCTTACAAGGACTTCACTAACTGCAAGCCATTGTCCTTCAAAGGGACAGGCGGAGTCATTGCCCTCTCGTAATGGTTCGAGAAGACCGAATCGGTTTTCAAAATCTGCTCTTGTCCAGAAGGGAGCAAGGTCAAGTTTGCTGCTTTCACCTTTGAGTCAAAAGCCCTAACATGGTGGAATAGCCATGTCAAGTCACTATCCCTTATAGTGGCAAATTCTATGGGCTGGGAAGCTTTGAGAGAGCTAATGGTTGAAGAGTACTGCCCGAGGGGCGAAATCCAAAAACTGGAGGAAGAACTGTGGAGCTTAACCATGAAGGGTTCCAACATAGTTTGCTACACCGCCATGTTCTGTGAACTGGTGGCCCTCTGTCCCAACATGGTTCCTACAGAGGGGAAGAAGATTGAAAGATACATATGGGGGCTGGTGCCTCCATTCTAGGGAAATGTTTTGGCTTCCAACCCCACTACATTCGATAGTGCCAAGCGATTGGCACAACGGCTTATAGACCATGGGATTCGTACCCCGGCCGTGACAACAACCCTGGCCATCTCAGAACCCGCCAGAACCGCTGATTCCAAGCGGAAGTTTTGGGATGACAAGAGAAAGACAAAGGCTGCCAAAAAGCAGCAGGTCGTGGCAGTTCATGCTGCGATAGCACCTGCCGCTGCTGCTCCGGTAAAGCAGTACACTGGAAGTTTGCCTAAGTGCAACAAATGCAACTTCCACCACGTCGGTGCCTGCCGGTAAATGCAGTGTTTGAACTGCAACAGGAAGGGGCACACAGCCCGTTTCTGTAAAGCTCCGGCGAGGCCAATCAACCAAGTCCCCGGCACAGGAGTGGGCCAAGCTTGCTACGGTTGTAGCGAGGTAGGCCACTACAAAAGAAACTGCCCGAAGGCAGGGAATGTCGGTGGAGTGGCAAGAGTTCTGGCCATAGGCCACGAGGAAGCGGTTGCCGACCCCACAGTGTTCACTGGTACGTTTCTCCTCGATAACTCTTATGCATGCATTCTGTTTGATAGTGGAGCGGAGAGGAGTTTCGTGAACCAAAACTTTGCTCATTTACTTAAGCAAAAATCACGAGCACTTAAAGAACCGTTCACTGTAGAAATGGCTAATGGAAAGACATAGAGCACTAGCAGTATATACATAGGGTGTACCCTAACTTTAGATAGCCATTCATTTTCGATCGATCTCATGCCGGTCTCAATTAAAAGTTTCGACGTCATTATCGGCATGGATTGGTTGAGTCTTCATCATGCCGACATCATGTGTTATGAAAAGGCTGTACGCCTTAATCTGCCGTCTGGCGAAACCCTAGTAGTTTATGACAACAAACCCGGCACGAACCTTCGTATCATCTCGAGCATTCAAGCTCAGAAATTCTTACGAAAGGAATGTCACGCATTCCTTGCTCATGTGATCGATGTGAGCCAAGAAACGAAAAACATTCAGAACATTCCAGTAGTACGTGACTTTCCCGACATCTTTCCAGAAGAACTCCCAGGATTACCTCCGCAACGTCAAGTCGAGTTCCGAATCGACTTAGTTCCAGGGGCTACCCCCATAGCCAAATCGCCCTATCGTCTAGCACCTGCAGAGATGCAAGAACTGTCCTGTCAACTTAACGAACTGCTCAGCAAGGGCTTTATAAGACCAAGCTTCTCACCCTGGGGAGCTCCAGTCTTGTTCGTCAAGAAGAAAGACGGATCGTTTCGTATGTGCATCGACTACAGGGAGCTCAACAAACTGACCGTCAAAAATCGTTATCCTTTGCCTCGTATCGACAATTTATTTGACCAACTTCAAGGGGCGAACTTCTTTTCAAAAATCGACTTAAGATCCGGATATCACCAACTACGAGTGTTAGGGGAGGATGTTCCGAAGACAGCCTTCCGAACTCGTTATGGGCACTACGAATTCGTAGTGATGCCGTTCGGATTAACAAACGCGCCTGCTGTATTCATGGACTTAATGAATAGGGTGTGTCGTCCTTACTTGGATCAGTTCGTCATCGTCTTCATCGATGACATACTTATCTACTCTCGTAGTAAGGAGGAACATAGTCAACATCTGCGACAGGTCTTAGAAACACTTCGTTCGGAGAAGCTCTATGCGAAGTTCTCGAAATGTGAATTTTGGATCCGACGAGTCGAATTCTTAGGGCACGTGGTTAGCGAAGAGGGAATACACGTGGACCCTTCCAAAATTAAAGCCATTGAGAGCTGGTCAGCACCGAAGACGCCTACAGAAATTCGTCAATTTCTAGGCCTCGCTGGCTACTATTGCAGGTTCATTCAGAACTTCTCCCGCATTGCGAAACCTCTTACAACACTGACCCAGAAGGGCGTGGCCTTTGACTGGGAAGAGAAGCAGGAGAGAGCATTCCAAACGCTCAAGCGAGCCTTGTGCACCGTACCAATACTATCCCTCCCCGAAGGGATAGAAGACTTCGTTGTCTATTGCGATGCGTCGAATCAAGGTCTCGGATGTGTTCTGATGCAGCGAGGTAAGGTCATCGCCTATGCCTCGAGACAACTGAAGACACACGAGGTCAACTACACCACACACGATCTTGAGCTAGAAGCAGTTGTGTTTGCTCTGAAGATCTGGAGACACTACCTGTACGGAACAAAAAGCACTATCTTTACAGACCACAAAAACCTACAACATATATTCGACCAGAAAGAGCTCAACATGAGACAACGACGGTGGGTCGAGCTACTCAGTGATTACGAATGTGAAATTCGTTATCATCCCGACAAGGCCAATGTAGTAGCTGACGCCCTAAGTCGGAAAGAATATTCTGGTCGTAGAGTCAAGTCATTGACTATGACTATCCATTCACACTTGTCCACGTAAATTAAGGAGGCTCAGCTCGACGCTTTGAAACCTGAAAATGTGGCGGGTGAATCCCTGAGAGGGATGGATAAGAACTTGGAAGTTAAGGGTGGCGGAGCTTATTTTCTCATGGATCGGATCTGGGCCCCAAAACGCGGTGGTTTCAGAGACTTGGTCATGAACGAGGCGCACAACACTCGTTATTCCGTCCACCCGGGTTCAGATAAGATGTATCTGGATCTTAAAAAGTTACACTGGTGGCCTAACATGAAAGCAGAGATTGCTACCTTCGTGAGTAAATGCCTTACATGCGCCAAGGTCAAGGTCGAATACCAGAAACCCTCCGGTCTTCTACAACAACCGGAGATACCGGAATGGAAGTGGGAGCGAATCACTATGGATTTCATAACCAAGTCGCCCAAGACAACGGGTGGACTTGATACCATATGGGTCATCGTCGATAGATTGACCAAGTCCGCACACTTCCTACCTATCAAGGAATCAGACAAGATGGAGAAGCTTACAAGAACTTACATTAGGGAGATTGTACGACTGCACGGTGTTCCCATATCCATTATCTCGGACAGAGATAGTAGGTTCACTTCGAGGTTCTGGCAGTCGCTACAAAGTTCCTTAGGAACTAGGCTGGACATGAGTACAGCCTACCATCCACAGACCGACGGGCAAAGTGAGAGGACTATCCAAACCTTGGAAGATATGTTGCGAGCCTGTGTGATCGACTTTGGGAAAGCATGGGATACTCATTTACCCCTTGTCGAATTTTCCTACAACAACAGTTATCACACGAGCATAAAGGCTGCTCCATTCGAGGCCCTCTATGGCCGAAAGTGCAGATCCCCTCTGTGATGGGCTGAGGTGGGTGATACCCAGTTAGCTAAAGGACGAGTTCCTGACAGCACTCTCAAAGGTCCGGAAATCATACGGGAAACGACAGAGAAGATCGTTCAGATTCGTGAACGATTGAAAGCCTCTAGAGACCGACAGAAAAGCTACGCTGATAAACGAAGGAAACCATTGGAATTCCAGGTGGGCGACCGTGTTCTATTGAAGGTCTCACCCTGGAAAGGCTTGATACGCTTTGGAAAGCGTGGAAAGCTAAATCCAAGGTACATAGGGCCTTTCGAGATTCTCGCAAGAATCGGCCCTGCAGCTTACAAACTTAACTTACCGCGCGAAGTCAGTAACGTACATTCTACTTTCCACGTCTCGAACTTGAAAAAGTGTCTGTCCGACGAGACTCTTGTAATCCCACTCGACGAGATCGAGATCAACGAGAGCCTCAACTTCGTGGAAGAACCTGTAGAGATCATGGACCGGGAAGTCAAGCAAACGAAACAAAGCCGTATCCCGATAGTGAAGGTTCGCTGGAACGCCAAGCGAGGACCTGAATTCACTTGGGAGCGAGAGGATCAGATGAAACTGAAATATCCTCGTCTTTTTACTTAGTTATTTGTAACTACTTATTTGCTTAAACTCTAATTTCGGGACGAAATTCCTTCTAACGGGGGGATGATGTGACAACCCGAAATTTCTATTCTGTACAACAATTCAATTCAATAGAAGTCAGAACTGTTTCTGCTAATTTTCAAGCTTTTTGGAATAAGTTTGAGTGTTTTAAAGTTAGTACTTTAGGAGATATCAGGAGAGAGGATGCCCTAGGGTTCATTGTGCAACAATAAAGTCCCAAAACTCCAAGAGTTTGGAGTTTACGGCCTAAACAAAGGTGTTTACGGCCGTAAACCCTAAAAGGGGGTCTAAATATGACACTTAGTCATTATTTACCACTTTTCACATTTTCAAGATCCAAAACCCATTTCTCTCTCAAGTATCATCCGACTTTTCTTCAAGATCTTCAACTTTGTAAGTGTTTCTATCCCTAAAAAGTTGATATCTTACTTAATCTAGTGATTGATGATATATGGTCCATTGGCATGGCCTAGACTGCTCTAGCGCGCCAGCCTGGCCTGGCGCGCTCCTGCCAGCCCTGCCTGGCGCTCCCTTGCCAGCCTTGATGGGGCCTCCCTTGCCAGCCTTGCTGGGGACTCCCTTGCCAGCCCTGCTGGGGACTATCCTGCCGGCCTAGCCTGGCGCTCCCTTGCCAACCTTTCCTTGTGCGCGCCCGCCAGCCTTGCCTGATGCGGGCCCGCCAGCCTCGCCCGGCGCCTCCGGGCGGCCTCGCCCAGCTCCTTGCTAGCTGGGCCTAGATTGGGCTGGCCCAAGGCTTGACCTAGTTGCCCCCTATATAATGAATAGTATCTCCTCCATGGAGAGGGATCTTCCCTTTGGCTCAGCCGCTGCCCTATACTCCGGCCGGGTGGCTCAGCCGCCACCCGCCGCCGTCAGCCACCATACACCACCACTAGCACCAAGATGGTTCTCTCCAGCTATGGAGGACCATATCAGATCTTCTAGCTGATCTAACTTGACCGTCGGAGTCCGCTCCCGGGGCATAGTCCCTGGGACGGCTCTAACGACTTTGCACTGTGATGTCTAGATCTCCGCCGCAACAGAAGACAAGAAGAGACGCCGGGGGTCGATGTCGCATCATTTGGCGCCATCCCGGATTCGAGCAAGTAGCAAAAGCCTCAGTTGCTTTCAAGCTCGTTTTTTCCTCAGATCTGATGTGTTTTCATCTCAGGTTTCTTCAGATCTGTTAATCTCTAGTATCATTTGCTCAGATCTGTTCATGTTTGGCATAAATTTGTTCAGATCCGTTTGGCTTTTGCTAAGATCTGTTCAGATCAATGTGTTTCTTGACAAGATCTCTTCAGATCTGTTAAGCCATCATTTAGATCTCAAGATCTACTCCATTTCTCAGTTCAAATATTTAGATCTATTTTCGTTTTCAAGTTCAGATTTGTAGATCTATTTACCTTTGGAGGCTCAGATCTCAAGATCTTTTGAGTTTTTAACTCATCTGAACATTTATGAAGTTTGAAAGGCATTTTAGATCTATCAACATTTTTTGGTTCAGATCTTCAGATCTATGCGTTTTTGTTCACTTAATCACCTCTCAAGTTTAGAAACACCAGCTCAAACCCGTCTTTATTTAAATTTTCGGGGATAAAGGAGGTTTTTATGAGCTTTCTTCCATTTACGTTCATATTTTGGTGTTTTATGGATGTAACTTGAGAGTTGAAGAACTTTTTGGTAAATACTTACTTTATTTTCAGTTTATTTTATAAAAGAAATCACCTTCAGTTTGTGATTTTCTTTGCAAGACTTCTTTGAAGTTATTTACTCAGTGTTTTCTCTAAAAGCTTAGAGATAGAGACACAAAATTTCTTCCAGATCTGTTCTTACTCACATCTTGAAAAGGAAAGAAAGTTTAGGAAGAAAACCCTTTCAGAATCGTTTTTTGTTTATGTTTTGGTGTTTTTCAGCAAGTCTGAAAAGAAAAGAAATTTTTGTTGTTTATTGGGTAGAAGTTTGGGAAAAGAACAGAAGTTTTTATGATTTCTACCTCATTCCAGTTTATCTTGATGGTTTATTGAGCAAGATGAGGGGAAAATAAGCCTCTATAAGCTTTTGTTCTATTTTCAGATCATGATTAGCAAAAAAATCTTTTAGTTCATAATTTTCTATGAACAAGACCTTCTCAGGTCTGTTTTGTTAATGCTTTGGGGTTTGTTCAGAAAGTTTCAAGATTAAAGAAGCTTTTTATCCCATCTTAAGTTCATATGTTATCAGAAAATCGAATTTTGTTGAAATTTCGTTGAGATTTTCTGCATAGAACTTTAATCTCTGGAACATTTATTTGTAACCATGGCTGGGATGCTTGTACGTTTTATCAAAATGTTTATTTGGTGTTTTCTTCAACCTCTGAGAATATATGAAAAAAGAAGAGAGGAAAGAGGTTTTTATGAGTTTTTACCCTATTTTTCAGTTCATATATAATTAAAAATTCATTTTAGTAATGAATTTATGTGTATAAGTTTGTTTAAGTTGTGCTTTAATTCTTATACATTTCAAAACATTGGTAGAAGCTTACTCTATGGTTTTACCATTTAAGTTAATGGTTCTAAAAAAAAAGTTGGAGAGGAGTTCAACTAAAAGAGCAGATCTGGAAAAAGGAAAAAGAGATTCATACAAAAGTAAGAGGTCGTACAAAAAAAAGAGGGGATATTTTTACAGTTCACATTTACAGCATACTGTACAAAATATCATAGCAATGAGCTATCAATTCTAATCCTACAATCGACAAAAGAAGAAAAAAGAGATTAATTGGTGTATACAGTGCACACCACGAACCAAAGGACAAAAGCAGTTGCAGTGGGACCCGCTGGGTCCAATCCTCCAATACAGAAAAGTCAAAAGAACTGGGATCCACCCGGTCAAGGAATCTCATCGGGCAGTCAAAGGTTTCCCAACTCCCGACTTCTAATTGACCGACCGCCTTCGATTGTCACTTGGTGCTTCCTTCCTCCTCCCAATGTCGCCGCCGACAAAGGAAACCAAAGCAGCAACCCCGACCCCCGGTGCCAACAGCTACCATCACAGGTCGATCCCGACTGCCTGCCGCCACCCTGCTTCCTCATCCGAGCAGCCTGTCGGCGATACCAATTGGCAGCAGCCTCAACGTCAATCATCGCCACCGATCTTCACCTGTTGCTCCTTCACCACGGTGACCTCCTGCAATGGCAGCTTAAACATTGATGTTCATTGTAGCCGCCGGACCACTCAACCTGCACCAACAGCCCCAACGTTAATCGCCGACGAGCTCACCACTCCGCCTCCTTTCCCCGGCGGACAAAAAACAAACGACAACAACTGAAGCATCGCTTCGTCACTACCGGCCATCCGGCACCAGCGCGGCTTCCAGAATCACAGCTCTCTGCCATTACCACCGTTGGTCGACACCAAGGAAACAATGTCTCCGACGGGAAATCCTTAACATCGAACGTCTCCCCTATTCCTCGATTCACTGGCCCAGTCAACCATCGCCGCTCGTCTATCATCGACCGCTACCTAGGGCGACGTTCCATTTGGGGAACTGTTCTTCAAGGGACGCCTTCAAAAAACAAAAAAAAGGGGGGGGGGGGGAGCTGGAAAACCTATGTCTGATAAGAAATGTATTGTGGGCTCATTTATGCAATTCGTTTCATCACAATAAAGAGTGAGCGGCCCATATTTTGCAAGCAGCTCCAACAATTTCATATTGGGCCGATCTCGTAACTGGGCTCACAGCTACGAACTATTATTTTTCAGCTGGTCCAATCATTGGATAAATGGGCTGATACTTTGGACTCATATTTATTTTGGGCTCCCTTCAAGTTTATTATAATTTGGGCTATTCCAAAGAGTAAACAAATAAGTAAAAATATAAAAATAAAAAGCGCCCCAACTTAGCAAGACAAAAACCAGCAATTTTTTACTCGCGCGCCGCAAGCCTCGCTCAGCAAATACATTTTAGAATACACTTGGTATTTTCAAAAAAAAGAAAGAAAGAAAGAAAGGAGGGGGAGAAGAGTAGTACACTACTACTGCTACTCGTGAAGCATTTCGAAATAGCCCTCAACAATTGTGTTGCTCGGCTATCAGCAGCTGTGTTGACCAACTTCAGGCAGTCTTTCCACTCAGCTCTCACCACTCATGTTGACCGGCCCTCGCTAGTCTCGCTGCTTAGCCCTCAGCAGTTGCGCTGCCTGGCTCTCAGCGGTTGCACAGCCTGACTCTCAGTAGCGATGCGGCCCAGCTCAGCAGCTGCAAGGCCTAGCCATCAGTATTTACGTTGTTGGACTAGCAGTCGCGCTGCCTAGCTCTCGGCAGCCGCGCCAACTGGTTTTTGTTAATACTTGGGTCGCCTAGCTCCTTCCAGTAGCTATGTATCTCGCCTTTCAGCGGCTATACATCTGTCTTCGCCTCCTCTAAAGAAAAAAAAAAGAGAGGGGGGGATAGTGTTGGTACGACACTATGTAGAAGTGATTTTTATTCCCAAGGGGGAAGAGTTAAAGCACATAAAAAGCTGACACCATGAATGATGGTGTATCCCCGAGGTGACGTTGGTATTCCGGATTGAAAGAGTAGCCGCGTGGTCCAACTCTCGGTAGTACTATTGCCCAACTCTCAATAGTCGTGTTACTCACCTATCGCTAGCAGCTCGCTGCTCGGGCCTCAACGGCCCTGCTGGCCAATTCCTGACAGCAGTCTCGCTACGCACCACTTGACAATAGCTACACTATCAATCCCTAAGTAGCACCGCCACATAGCTCTACGCAAACAGCCAAGACAGCGAGGCATGATTTATTAGTACGACTAGGGATGCAGCAAAGCATCAGGTACCATTCCGCTTTAACCCAGACTTATCACACGAGCTAGACACATAAATTGTAAGGTGCTACGCCCAATCATGCGAGGTTCAGTACCCTCGCCTTGAGTCGCCTGGCTTCTCAGCGGCTCCATTATAGCGGCAAGCTCCGCATGCGAGGTTCAGTACCCTCGCCTCGAGTCGTCTGGCTTCCCAGCCCGACTCCATTATAGCGGCAAGCTCCGCATGCGAGGTTCAGCACCCTCGCCTTGACTCGATTGGCTTCCCAGCCTGACTCCATTATAGCGGCAAGCTCCGCATGCGAGGTTCAGTACCCTCGCCTCGAGTCGCCTGGCTTCTCAGCCCGACTCCATTATAGCGGCAAGCTCCGCATGCGAGGTGCAGTACCCTCGCCTCGAGTCGCCTGACTTCTTAGCCCGACTCCATTATAGCGGCAAGCTCCGCATGCGAGGTTCAGTACCCTCGCCTCGAGTCACCTGGCTTCTCAACCTGACTCCATTATAGCGGCAAGCTCCGCATGCGAGGTTCAGTACCCTCGCCTCGAGTCGCCTGGCTTCTCAGCCTGACTCCATTATAGCGGCAAGCTCCGCATGCGAGGTTCAGTACCCTCGCCTCGAGTCGCCTGGCTTCTCAGCCTGACTCTATTATAGCGGTAAGCTCCACATGCGAGGTTCAGTGCCCTCGCCTCGAGTCGCCTGGCTTCTCAGCCTGACTCCATTATAGAGCCAAGCTCCGCATGCGTGGTTCAGTGCCCTCGCCTCGAGTCGCCTGGCTTCTCAGCCCGACTCCATTATAGCAACATGCTCCGACCATTCCACGCGATGCTCTCTCGCGTGATTTATATGCGATCGCTGGCAGCCAAGCCCGATCCGTTCCACGCGATGTTCTCTCGCGTGATCTATCTACGATCGTTAGCAGCCAAACCCGATCTGTTACACGCGAGGCCTTCCCGCATGACATCTCCATGTTCGCTGGCTGCTAAGCCCGAGCTACTCTCCTAAGTCGCGCATCGTCGCGCACCATAAGTCGCGCATCACAAGCTTATTCCACACCATGATCTTGGTGCTTCCTCTCTCACAGTCATCATGGTTCTCTTGTGCTCGGACGATCGATGAAGTGTTATCTACATTACATCATGCTATAGTGAGGATACTCTCCAGCAAGAAGGTCATCCCGACAGTGGCCCTGCTGACCCCACAACATCTCTGTTTCCTGGCTCTCGGAAATTGTCTCGCTGTGCAACCCTACCTGTAGCCTCGCCGCGTACCCCACATCATCTCTATTTCTTGGCTCTCGGAAATGGTCTCGCTGTGCAACCCTACCTATAGCCTCGCCGCGTACCCCACAACACCTATGTTTCCTGGCTCTCGGAAAATGTCTTGCTATGCAACCCCAACCTATAGCCTCACTGCCTATCCCTCAACAATTCTGTTGTCTGGCTATCGACAATAGTCTCGCTACGTGACCCTCGCTAGCAACCTAGTCGCCCAGCTCTCGGAATCTATTCCTCGCCTCCTCTAAGAAAAGGGGGGGGGTAGGGTTGGTACGCCGCAATCCAGCTAGGTGTAGCCCAAGCAAGAAATACCCTCAAGACGGTTATTAATGCAGACTATGTAGATGGTTACCGGTGACATTCCATCTGCGCATGACTACCGCAACAATCACGAAGAATAACGGTCTTAGAGACTGTATAGCAAGGTTATGGTTCTTAGTTACCCCGGCCCGACATTCCATCGACATCAGTGTCGTGTAACACTCTTTAGTGGCCTCGGTCCGCATGATCGCAACAACAGTTACGTTGCATCTCACCGATCAGCTCGCACTCCTCTCAATGAAGGAGTATCGAGTCAGCTCAAGTTGCATAAGCAACGTTTGGCTCATCGCACAACCCCACGGCTCTCGTGGGCGAGGTTCGGTCATTCTCTGTATTATTTAAATGCTTTGGTGCTTTATCTAGTCCGATCCGATTGTCAGCAACCCAATCACATCAGACTAGGGGGACTTGACGACGCACAGTTTATATGACTAGTTCCAGTCCGATGTCATTGGCCGCGTACCAATAACACCAGACTGGGGGGACTTGATGATATATGGTCCATTGGCATGGCCTAGACTGCTCTAGCGCGCTAGCCTGGCCTGGCGCGCTCCTGCCAGCCCTGCCTGGCGCTCCCTTGCCAGCCTTGCTGGGACCTCCCTTGCCAGCCTTGCTGGGGACTCCCTTGCCAGCCCTGCTGGGGACTCTCCTGCCGGCCTAGCCTGTCGCTCCCTGGCTTGGCGCTCCCTTGCCAACCTTTCCTGGTGCGCGCCCGCCAGCCTTGCCTGATGCGCGCCCGCCAGCCTCGCCCGACGCCTCCGGGCGGCCTCGCCCAGCTCCTTGCTAGCTGGGCCTGGATTGGGCTGGCCCAAGGCTTGACCTAGTTGCCCCCTATATAATGAATAGTATCTCCTCCATGGAGAGAGATCTTCCCTTTGGCTCAGCCGCCGCCCTATACTACGGCCGGGTGGCTCAGCCGCCACCCGCCGCCGTCAGCCACCAGACACCACCACTAGCACCAAGATGGTTCTCTCCAGCTATGGAGGACCATCTCAGATCTTCTAGCTGATCTAACTTGACCGTCGGAGTCCGCTCCCGGGGCACAATCCCTGGGACGGCTCTAACGACTTTGCACTGTGATGTCCAGATCTCCGCCGCAGCAGAAGACAAGAAGAGACACCGGGGGTCGATGTCGCATCAGTGATCTTACATGATTCCATCCGTGAAATCATTCCAAAAGTGTACATCTTCAAGTTTCACCAAGAACACCAAGAACACACACTAGTGTTCTTGGACTTTTAGCACCTTTTCAAGCTTCTACCTAGTAAGTACTTCTATCCTAGTGTATTATAAGACTTGTTACACTTCTAATCATCAAGAAAACACCCAAGAATCAAAGGATCAAAGGTGTTTACGGTCCAAGAACACCTTGGACCGTAAACCCTAACAAAGGGGCCAAAGTGGCCCTAGTCCCTTACCAAGCCTTGGAAACTAGTCTAGACCCCTTCCTTGATGTGCTAGGAACTCAAAACAACAAAAAGACCATAAATCATTTGGGTTTACGGCCGTAAACCCAAAGAGAAGTGGTCCAAGGACCGTAAACTCCATAAAGGAGTGAAATGGTGCCCTAATCACTTCCTAAGGCTTAAACATGAAGTAGGAATGCTTCTTATGACCTTTAAGACTTCAAAACACAAAATGGTCAAAGTACCATGAGTTTACGGCCGTAAACTCATGGGTTTACGACCGTAAACTCAAGGGGTGATGGTCACAAAACCGTAAACTCCAAAGGAGTTTACCCTTGAACCCTAAACTCAATTACAAGGTCCTACCACCCTTAGATGCAATCCTTAGCACTTATAAGCACTTAAATTAAATGTTTTACATGTCTTAGGATGTCTTAACTTGGTTAATTAGTTGTTTAATGACTAATTGGATACATATATGTGTAATTATATGTTAACTAGGATCCTTGTGTGTGTTCAAGTCTTCACTTGACACTTAGCATCCTATACATTCCGTTCATCCAAACCACTCACTACAGGTAAGTTCATACCCCTTAATTAACCTTTTAAATGTTTTAAATGCTTTTATGGGGGGGGGGGGAATACAAGTTGAACAATTATAGTTATTATATCAATCACATGTGATTAATAACTACCAAACAAGTGGATTTCTTACTTTTCAAACTGTGTTACCAAACTGTTTTACTTCAAACTGTTTTACAAACTCTTTTTCATACCAAATGCTTTTGTCAAACCCTTTTACATGTCAAATATTGTTACTTAAACTCTTTTAAACTTATATTCTGTTAAAAGTGTATCTATATAGATATAGTTATATAAGTAGGATTGAAAGGACTTAGGACTGATAGCTCACCTTACTTCCTGTTCCTTGTTTGGTTGTGGACTTAGGGTATCAGGGTTATTTGTCCGAAGGTCGTTTGAATCCTAGTTATATATTATGTATATGTATATAGATATAAAAGGTTATTTCTTTCTAGTTCAATACCTTTGGGTAGCAAGGGTATACAAACATGTTCATACATACAAACAACATTACTAGTAAACTATAATAGGTATAGTTTAGGAAGTTACAAATCTATTACTAGACCAATGAAACATACAATGAGTCAGTTCATACATGTGTTATAACTTATAGTGATGAGAAACAAACATAACTTATAGTGATGAGAAACAAACATAATACATAGTGAAGAGAAACAAACAATACCATACAGAGAGAACATACATACAGGCTAGACAGAGGAAGAACACACAATACAGCTAGCACATACATTACATATACATTATTACAGTTATGTGAGCCACGTAACGGGGCATGGCACCACCTGCCATGACCGTTTTGTATCCAGAATCTCCTTAATTGGGGAGCGTATGAGTTTGTGTATAAATCTATACTGGATTGACTATCCTACACCTTGTTGCTCGCTACAGTGGGACTTGCAAGTCTACGGGTGCCAAACGTCATTTCTTACGACGTCTTACATCGTCGTTTTTCTATGAGTCGGTAGCAGGGTACAGGCCGATCACATGGTACTTTAAAATAACAATTGGTTTAAGGTAGTTAGTACAGCAGTAGTTACTTAATACAACACTACAGTACTATTTCATTTTCCCATTACATTCACTTTGTGAACATCCACACAATGAACAGTAATGTAAAAACTATATTTTTGGTTAATGATAGTCAGATTTGGGAAAATACATACTCTTACAAGAGACACACACACATACACTAGATGCCTTGGTAGAAGGCTACTTTTAGTAGGAAACATAGGGTTTTCTAGGAGAATTTAAACTTTTACAAACTTATACAAACATCTTACAAACATCTTACAAACATCTTACAAATGCTTTCATACAAATACAGACACTAATATA
Source organism: Lactuca virosa (assembly GCF_052849685.1). NCBI lineage: Eukaryota > Viridiplantae > Streptophyta > Magnoliopsida > Asterales > Asteraceae > Lactuca > Lactuca virosa. The sequence continues at coordinate 27,800,676 of NC_136430.1, read as the reverse complement.
CTTATGATCTCACCAGCTTTAAAGCTGATAAACTCTTTCAAAATAACTTGTATTCTCAGGTCACCAGTAGACAGGTACCGGTGCCAGGTTTTGAGAAGATGGAGCTCGTTCAAGACTCATCTTTTATTTTGATACATATTTTTGGTGTCTATTTAACTTGACAGAACACACTTGTATGAAATTATATTATTAATGCAATGGATGATGTTGTTACTTGTTTACTACTTTGCATTATTGTGATACTGTACATAACGTCCTCCACCCCCGAACGTTTCCGCCGTTCCGGTTTTGGGGTGTGACAATATGCCAATCTACTAGTATGAACCCCATTAATCAAACATACACATATTGTAAAATAATCATGTAACTTATTTTGCATTCTCAAAAACAATGATTTGTTTGCAACTGAAAAACAGAAAATAATTACAAAATTTAATCACTCTCTATAAGCTACTATTATATTATGTCTTCATCCATTCACAATAAATACAAGCCATTGAAAAGCATCCAATAGAAATTGTTCAGAAGCAACAATAAACAAAAATGAAGTTGAAGCAAAATATGTGATTAATCTGAACTATTTCGATCTCATCCACTCCACAAAGTTGTCCAGAATGAGTGGCCAAGCCAGTTCCGCATCATAATTCCCAAAATCTGGGAAACTTATCTGTAAACCAGGAAATTACAAGATTAATTACAATGTTCTAGAATAAGAAAATGAAAAACAAATATTTTAGTACCTCATTGCAAAATCTGTAGAAACCCATCCACTGATCCATGTTTATAACCTTGTAATCGCTCTGTATCTGCATATTTGAAATGGATCATTTAATTTAAGGAATAAAGGGATTTTACTTTTGCTAGGAAGAAAAGAAAAAAGTACTGAACTGACCCTTAGATATTGAACAAATGAATCCACCTGTCGTGGGAATACTGATCCCAAAACAAGCTCCAGTAACTGACATATGCTCTCAATATCAATCGTCTTCTGCTTCTCCTCTGCATATAATATAAATAAATAAAAAGTTAAAAACTAATTCCTGATGAAAAATCTAAAACCCAAAAATACCAATTTTAAAGCTGCGAGGAATTATTCGAACCTGTCAGGCAATATTGGAACGCATAGGAATAGAAATTCACATGATTTGATGGCCTTTGAACCTTTAAATAATAACAATAAAGGGTATTTTAGTCATTTAACATAAACTTATATTTGTATTCTTTGTGTTGTGTTGTATTGTATACCTCCTTCTCCAGATCAGGAAGTGCCTTTTTCAATTTATTTAGAGTATCAACCCGCAATGCTTTGAAGCCTCTTCGCCATTCCTCCTATTATAAAAGATTAGCAACCCATTTTTGAGTAATGATATTTACATTATTTTATGAAAGAAACTTAAAGATGCAATTTTTTCTTACCAGAGTGAAATACCCCTGCTTTTCAGATTGCATTTTCCTGAAGGTTTAATAGATCAATCAGTGTAATGTGATGAATTCAAGTGAAAAAAAAAGGGTAGAAATGGAATTTACCAGGCCAGCATTAATATCCGGACATCAGTGTGATCAATTTCAAGATCAGAACATAGATGCTCAATTCCTTCAGGGCTGTTCAGAAACATATATATGTAAGTGTTATAGATGAAGCAAACCCAAACTGTAAACTAAAGTAAAAAAATCTAATGGATTGCACTTACTCAATAATACCAGATGAGTTTTTAGCATATGAATGATACAGCTGATCTATGAATTCAAACTCCTTTGTAGCAGTCCTACCACCTGAAAATAAATAAATAATAATTATTATATAATAATAATAAAGATCAAAAGGCACTATACAAGAACAAGAACTAGAAAAAAGCAAAGTCTTCCCAGTGATAAGTTATATAGCAATACATTAATTGTTAGCCTAGAAATTGATCCATGATCATATAAACTTCTTCATCAGTTCAAAACGTGTTTGCAGCTGTGAACGACAAGGAACTGAATAAGATTGGCTGAGTTGTAATCGATATCACTTCAAAGGAATAGTAATTGCATAATTATATTTGAAACGTACAAATAATGTTTCATTAAAAAAACAGCAGCATGCGCTTGAAACTCAGGTGAATCGATCTAAACCACAAAAAATTAATGTGAAACTGAACTAGAAATAGAGAATTGAAGGAATACCGGAACGGAATTGATCGATGGCTGACGAATTTGACGATGACGTTGAATTAGACGGACCTTTCTTTGTTGGAGTACGACGCATCTTGAATCTTTATAATCGAATTCCAAAATTAGGGATAAGAGAGCAGCCACCGAGGACGACGCAGATTGCACGAACTCCGAGAGCCGTCACGAATGGCGGACGACTCTTTCAGAGCAGCAGAAAGAGAAAGAGGGAAGCAATCTCAACTTCTGAACTCTGAACTCATCTGCGAACACGGGTGGATGTGATGTGATGTGGAACGGTTTAATAGTTCGATACGGTTTGTTATATTGTACAGATAAGTCAATTTTTTCAAAATCTGTATATATCTTATGAAATACATTATTCTTTTAATATATCTTTTTTCTATATATATTTATCTATATCTATGTTTTTATATATATCTCAATAAAAATTTCTAATATTTATTTAAGATAAATTATTTTGGCACAATCACAATTAGTCATCATATTTTTTAATAAATACATTAATAAACCTTTTAAATAATAATATAATGTCAATTTATATATGAGATTTTTTTATATGTGTCTTAAACATATAAGAAGTATTAATTATGAAAAATATTACCATAATTAAATTTGAAAAGTATGGTAAGTTGCCATTACATGAGGTTGTGCTTTTGGGTCTTGATTTCGAGGTGGTAATTTTTCATTGAAAAGTGTAGTAAGTTGCCCAAGTTGAGTCTCTATGTTTTTTATGGAAGCTTGATGATTTCATACATTAGCATCAGTTGTATCATGTCTCTTTTCATATGCTTCCATAAATCTTTGAAGTATCGACTCGAAATTTATCTTCTTTTCGGGTTGTGGTTGCTCTTTTTGGTAGAAACCCCGACCGGTTTGTCTATACTTCTCATCTTTCTGTTTCTTGTACTCTTCATATGGCAATCATTCCTTCTTAGGCTTCCTCCAATCTTCATCATACTTGTCACCGCTCGAGTAAAACACTTGCGCCTTGCGATTCCCATTTTCCTCTAAGTCACAATCCTTTGTCAAATGCAGTCCACTACAATTATCACAACCAACTCTTATGGCATTAATTGATTGATCTAACATTGTCATTCACCTATCCATAAAATCTAGCTTACCTATGATTGCAACCAAGTTCTCGTTTTCTCCATCCCCCTTTCCTCTAGTAACATCCTCTCTTGGATTATGGTACTCTCATGAGTGCTTTGCAAACTCTTCAATTAACTCTTTGATAGCAGTTGGCTCCATATTTGTCATTAGCCCTTGGGAGTCAAGAAGTTGTCTAGTTGTAACATTCACCCCATCATAGAAAGTAGACACTTCTTGTTGGACATTCAAATCATGTTGAGGGAAACTTCTAAGCGATCCTTTGTACCTCTCTCATGCTTCATATAGCGACTCTCCAACCTCTTGTTGAAAATTAGCTATCTTTTTTTAAGCTTTGAGATCTTGGAAGGTGGACCAAATTACTCAATAAAAGTTTCACGGAGGGTGTCCCAAGTAGTAATGGATCTGGGTGCAAGAGATTTCAACCAAACTTTTGCTTAACCGGTAAAACTAACCAGAAGCATCCTTAGTAGCACTGATTCTCTTGGCACATTAGGAACATGAAAATAGCTGGCAATGTCTTTGACCTCATCAATGTGCTTGAAAACATCTTCATACTCTTTCACAGAAAAAGGTATGCCCTTGAGCATGGACAGAATGTGTCCTTTGATCTCAAAACTTCTCTCAGGTGGTATCTCTGGTGGAACTAAGCCTGGTCCATTATTCTCTCAGATTCGTTTCTTATAGTTTCCCATCGTAATTCTTGCGATATCCATCATCTATTCTTCTTCGGTTTTTAGCTTTAAATCGTCTGAACTTCCTTCGGTAGATGATTATGGTTCGTATCCGATTCCTTTCTTATCCAACGTCCTTTTGAAGCTTTCAAATCCTTTATCCAAATGAAAAGTGCATGTTGACTCGTTGACTTTCTTGTCCTTTTTCTTGTGGAAAGCGGATTCTGGATCTTGTAATGGAGGAACAATAGGTGTTTTAGATCATCGGGTCATATATCACTGAAACAAAACAAAAACGCGTAAAAGGAATAAAACCACTAAACTAATAATTAACTGAAGCGATACCACGACGTGGTGAAGATAACCATGACGTGGTTGCGTCTTAGAAAGAAAAACAACTAAAACAAATGCAACCAAAGTAACTTGTTGAGGTTTTTACCCCACAAAAAGGATCGAACAACTAAAAGCAATTAAAATATAATTCAAATAAGCCGTTCCCCGGCAACGGCGCCAAAAACTTGATGCTTGCACAAAGTACCTATTTAGTTTTAGATTTATAACCTAACAAACTTTTTACTATCTATGCACCTGTAGGCAGTGTACTTAGTCAGATTATAGTGTAGCTCATGTAAGTGGATTGTCGATCACATGGAACAAAATTCAATTTAATAAATTAACTACTTCTAATTAAACTATAAAATAAACTATGATTGGGGGTTTTTTTACTGATTTTTCAAGATCATAATAACTTAATATCAACTAGCAAACAAGCAAGCAATGACAACAAAGCAACTTTAATAATTAAAATAGTGCTTCTGTCGAGATCCGATTTCATTTTCTCCTATTGTTGATTTTTGGTGGATGGATTATACTGATTACCAATTGTCTAGCTATTATGGTCAAATATATAGGCCTATCGATTTATGGATGACAAGGCAATGGTCATGCTCAAGTTAAACACTAAATTGATACTAGCACAATTGGACTATGAATGATATTAGTTACTCTTCTATGGTCAAGTTAAGCAACTATTAGGTGCATTTCATGCACTCATTTTATAGCTTTATTTCATAAAAGTGCATTGCATATAGATTTAAACTCATGCATTTTGCATGTTTTTCGGGATTTTTCATGAGGCCATTTCATTCACACACTTTTGTAATATTTCAGGGACTTTTGGAGGTAGGATCTTGCTAGAGGAGGTAAATAAGAGATGTGGACAAAATTTAAGGACTTGCGGTGTAGCACCTGGTTCTTGGTATGTATTTTTATTTAAGTATTTTTGCATTTTTGGCCTTGGACTCGGCGAGTTGAAGGACCAACTCGCCGAGTAAAAGCGGGATGAGGCGCGGGATTTAAGTGATGGACTCGTCGAGTCGGGTCCCGGACTCGACGAGTAGACTCTGACTGGACAAAAACCCTAATCTGAGGGTTTACACCCTATTTAAACAATGTTATGTCGGCCACAACGTCCCTTATGCTCCCAGAACACCTCTCATTGAAACCCTAGCCGTTATTGAAGCAATCTAAGCCTTGTTGGTGGATTTTGGTGCTTGTGGTCTTAAGAAGGAAGGAGAAAGGCTTGAGGAAGCAAGTAAAGACCAAGGGAACCCGAGTTTGTGCACCTTCTACAGTTCATTGAAGGTAAAAAGCTGTAACCTTGCTCTTTCATTTGTTAGATCCCTTTTGGGGGAGATTTAGGGCTTTTATAAGCCACTTTTGATGGCCCACCATGATTGCAAATATGGTTGGGGGTTAGAGCTTCGGAATCACGTCATTAAAGGAGTCACAAGGCAGTTGGGGACTGCTTTTGCACCCATGAAAGGCCCCATGCATCTTAAGAGCTTGTTTTATGTCTTTTTGAGCTCAAAGTCCCATGCAAGCACGTAAAGTTTGTAACTTTACGTGCTAGATCGATTATAGAAGCTTGGATCTATCTTTTGATCAAAGGTTGTACATCAGAATTCAAGGATTTAGAGTGTGGACATGACTGACTCGGCGAGTCCGTTTCTTGGACTCGACGAGTCCGAGGCTTTGAGCCTCATATCTGTTGAGAGTCAAAGGAACCCAGTTGAGTGTTAGAAGGGTTGTAATCGGACAGGAAGAGTTACCCAATGTATTGGACGTGATTTTAGACCTGGAGTTCATGGGACTCGACGAGTGCTAGAACAGACTCGGCGAGTCCAAGGCAATCTTATTAAGGATGAAGATGAACTCGACGAGTTGTTCATCAACTCGGCGAGTCGAGGACAGAACTTGTTCATCAGATGAAGGTGAACTCGACGAGTTGTTCATCAACTCGGCGAGTCGGATGAGTTTCATGCGATGTTCATGTGAGGGAGGAACTCGTCGAGTTGACGGCCCAACTCGACGAGTCGGGTCGTGGATAAGGACGAGTAAAGGGTGAGGGACTCGGCGAGTTGACGGCCCAACTCGGCGAGTCGGGTCAACTTGAAGTTGACTTTGACTAGACTTGGACTGACCCTGTTTAGGGTTGTACTGGCTGTGTGTTGACTTGAAGGTCGTCGTGTAGGGATCGAGGAGTCGAGGGGAACCGACTTGTGTGTTGAGGATAATTCAAACACTGCACGACATCAAGGTGAGTTACCTTCCAGTAGGGTGGGTCTAAGGCCACAATGCCGGCCCACCAAAGAGGAGTATTTGTAAGATGATTGTCTTTGTGATAATTATCTTGGTTTGGTTATGTGCTTTGGTCACGAGTATTATCTGCATGATATGTTACGTGTATAGTAGGGATTAGGATCCCTGACAGCGGCCCTTAGGGCCGTGGGGTAGGTCAGTACCCGGATATGCCTGACTGTATGATTGTACCTTGTTGTTGTATGCTAGTGGTAGGGGGTGGAATAGTCCCCAGTTACCGGTAGAAAGATACCGATGACAGTTACCGGTTGAAAGATACCGATGACAGTTACCGGTTGAAAGATACCGATGATGGTTACCTGTTGAAAGATACCGATGATGGTTACCGGTTGAAAGATACCGATGACGATTACCGGTTGAAAGATACCGATGTTGGTCACCGGTTGAAAGATACCGATGATGATTACCAGTTGAGAGATACCGATGATATTGTATGGTATGTGGTATGATGGGGAAACTCACTAAGCTTTGTGCTTACGGTTTCGGTTTTGGTTTCAGGTACCTCTTCGTCTAAGGGGAAGGAGTCGGTGGCGTAGCATCGCATCACACACACACATATGGTTTCCGCATGGAGTTTTCTGGGATTGTACTCTGATATGTTATTATTCTATGGCTTGGGTTTTCAGACATGATACATTGTTTTATGAGATGATGTGTTTTCGCAGTATTTTCTTATGAATGTTTTTATGTGTTGGTTAATTAAAAAGAAATTTTTGGACCTGAAAATTGGGATGTTACATGCGGAGCACCGGGGATGAAGATATTGAAGAATTGAAGATTTTAGCAATGCAGGGATTTACACGGCCGTGTAAACTATAGCCTTGAGTTTACACGGGCCGTGTAAATGAAGATACTTGAGCATCGCACTTTGAAGGCCCAACCAATTTAAGCAGTGTACTTTCTCAATTACACGGGCCGTGTAAACGACAGTGTTAATTTACATGGGTCGTGTAAACGTGGTCGTGGGTTAAAAAAGTAGTTTTTCATCTTTCTTAAAAGTGTGCAACCGGTTCCATTTTTGTCCTGTCAGTTTTGGGAGCTTTGGAGGCGATTTTATGGAAGAGTTTGGAGCCAATTAACACTTGGAAGCATTTAGATTTCGTTTGGATTTCACTTTGTAAGACTTTAACTTCATTTTCTAGATTTGTGTTTCAGTTCTAGTCATGTGTGGCTAGAACCCTAGATTCTCCAATTTTATGTTTTGACATTTGGGTGTGATTTCAATCATATGACTTGGTGTTTGTTTCTAAATTCTATCTAGTGAATTTGATTTTGTTTCAAATGAATGTTTGATTTAATTATGATTCTCATTGGCCGTTTGAATTAGAATTAGGTCTTTCAAGTTATCCAATTGCAAAATCTGTAATTGTTTTGTGAACTGGATTAAGTAACAAGCGCTAAATTGGTTTCCGTTGAATAAATTTAGTGTAAATCTTATTCACACAGTCTTATATTCCCGAGCTTGTGAGGAGTATTGAGTGTTGTTGGGAAAATTCACATAAAGTTTAATGCAATCTTTCAACCTAATTCTAGGAGCTTGTTTAGATTAGATTTGTAAGGTTACAGTTAATCAAAGAGCTTATTTTGGTTAATCAATGTGGTGAATGGGGAATACTAGAGCTTGTTAGCATTTCCAAGTACCAACTTAGATAGAATTGAACAAATATCATTTCATCCTTGGAATCACATTGCTAATTTGTCTTGCATGGAGTTGGAGTACTTACAAATCTTGAATTTGTTTTATTTAATTAATCATTTACTTCTTGCTTTATTCTCTTGTTTGAATCAATGAATATAAATACCCCTCTTTTGGGATCACATTTGTAGCTTAAACAAAAAGGTATATTCATTTGTCTTGTGTCTCTGTGCATCGACCCTTCTTACCTTGTATTACATTTTTTTTAGTGCAAAGTAACAGTGTTCCTGGAGTCATTTTGTACCCTTTTATTTGTTGGGTCTGACACACCTAACAGCAACCAAGGACAAATTAATACTAATTATGCTCTCTAACACAATTAAAGTTACTAGCTTTAATTACTTTTAACTAAGATGTGATTAATCCTAGCTCTAACTATTTAATGGTCATAAACAATTAGGAGATAGATTCATGCAATTAATATGGTCAATTAACACACAAAATATGATTTATGAGCAATGTAAACTAGATCTAAAACATGCTAAGGTTTATATATATCAAACACAAGTAAATCAATAATAATCATCCAATAATCAAAATCAACACATAAGTATCAAGCTCATCTTCACCAAACAGAAGTAAAATGTTTTTAGCCTCTCATTGTGTAACGTCCGGATCCTGGTATGTATTTTAAATCAAATCATTCATTTTTGCAAAGGGACTCGACGAGTTGGAGGCCCCAAACTCATCGAGTAGGAATGGATTTTGGACGCGGGACTTGAAGTCTACTCGACGAGTTTAGAGCCTCAACTCGACGAGTAGGGCTGCCAGAGTGAAACCCTAATTTTCAGGGTTTTGCACCCTATTTAAGAACCTTAACCTCCAAAGGGTGGCCTCATTTGCAGCCTCCATCACCCCAAACCTTATCCATGAAACCTTAATCCACCTTTGAGTGTTTTTGAGCCATTGTTGTGTGTTCTTGGTGATTTTGAAGCTTGAGAAGGAAGGAGAAGCTTGAGGATTCAAGAGGAAGCCAGTAGATCCGGAAATTGAGTTGCTTTTCTGACTCATTTGAGGTATAAAGTTGATACCTTGGTTTTCCATTGCTTACATCTTCATTTAAGGTTGTATTTTGTTACTTTTTGGCCATATTGAAGTCATTTTCGAGATTTGAGTGCATCATAAGGTTTTGACTTCAGATCTAGGCACTCATGAGCTTATGAGGCTTAAAGTTGTCAGCTTTATCAAGCCTTGGCCTTCCCCATGCCCTATATCTCTTATATAGCTTAGTTTTGGTGTTTCTAGCTTTATGACACAATGCATGGACGTAAAGTTAGCAAGTTTACGTGGTAACTTAGTCCTAGGCGACCAGATATATGGTTTGGAAGCATTAAACCCGACTGAAACGACTGAATGGGTTTAGACTATGGGGGACTCGATGAGTTGTTCATGCAACTCGACGAGTTGGGTCGTGGTTCCCCAAACTTTTCTGTTACTGGGAAAACTCGTTGAGTCTAGGAGATGACCTAGCGAGTTGGACATGGTTTTTGGGTTTTGAAGATTGAAGAACCTGACGAGTTCAAGGAGGAACTCAGCGAGTTGTGAGCGAAATGTCTCGAATCTGTATGAGGAGGAATTCGACGAGTTCATGAAAGAACTCGATGAGTTGGATTGAGATTTCCAGGGTTTTATGGATCACGGAACGCGACGAGTTGATGGACCAACTTGGCGAGTTGAGTCAACCAGGATGTTGACTTTGACTTTGACCATTGACCAAAGTTGACCCTTAGAAGGGTTATGAGTATGAAAAGGGTAATTAAAGGAAATTCTTATGTGTAGGAGTCTGCGAGGGATTGATTTCAGAGCAGGAGCTTTTGCAGCTATTTCCCAATTATCGAGGTGAGTTACCTTCCAGTAGAAGTGGGTCTAAGGCACCAATGTCGGCCCACTAGTAGTTGATTTTAGTAGAGATGATTGTCTTCGTGATAATTGTCTGGTACGCCACTATCTGTTATGATATATGTGCTAGTATGCTATGATATTATGTGATAGTGGTAGGAAGGGGACTAGTCCCCCGATCCGGTTGATATAAACTGGTAGGGTAGGTCGAACACCCAAATATGTCTGACAGTATGCTATGCTATGTTTTTATGTAGTAGTGGTAGGGGTGAAAGAGTCCCCGTAACTTGTTCAAATAAACCGGAGGGTAGGTCGGGAACCCATATATGCCTGGAAGGGTAGGCCGAGTACCCAGATATGCTTGCCAGGGGTAGGTCGGGCACCCCGGTATGCCTGGCAGGGGTAGGTTGAGCACCCAGATATGCTCAACAGGGTAGGTCGGGCACCCAGATATGTGTGGCAATATGTTTATTGTATGGTATGTGGTATGATGGGGGAACTCACTAAGCTTCGTGCTTATGGTTTTCAGTTTTGGTTTCGGGTACTTCCTCTTCGAAGGGAAAGGATCCGACATGATTGCAATGTATCACTCTACATTTTCCGCACAGAATATCTTTGGGATTTATACTTTCATATGATTTTGTTATGACATGTTTTGACTATGGATACATTGGTTTTGATATATATTATTACTATGAGGTTTTCAGAAAAATGGTTTTATAATTGTTTAATTTAAAATGAAATTTTTGGACCGTATTTTTGGGATGTTTCAAGTTGGTATCAGAGCCTTGGTTTGAGGGATTCTGACACACCTTTGGGGGTGTATGGACTCAAATCGAGGGTTTGAAAGATTTTTACAAGAAAATAATTTTTTCTAAATTTTGAAATAAAGAGTTTTGAGAAAGAACAAGGTGTGTGATGCGTGCAATCGGTCGAGCTCAAGTAAGTTTTCCCCAAGATACCCATAAATTTTTGTTATGATATATGATATGATTATGAGAACTGCATGCTAGATTAGGGCTAAGGATCTAGGGAGAATGCCTTGTATGCTTACTATATGTGTATGAGAACTGCATGCTAGATTAAGGTTAAGGATCTAGGAAGATGCCTGATATGCCTGCTGTATGTGCTTATTGAGCTGCATGATAGTACTGAGTAGTCAGTGATATGATAGCCTAATTAGGATATGTTTGGTTTGGGCTACTCGATGCTTGAATGTTGCGTGCTTTGTGCTTTTAGGAGTCCTAGTTATCTTTAATTAACTAGTAAACGAATAAGTTAAGTTACATATTACGAGGACTAAATAATTTCAAAAGGTTAGGTCTAGCCCTATTTCGCAGCTCTTGTCTGAGTCCAACCGTTGTAAGGTAGGACCTCTCATTCGAAGAATTATCTGGTCATTGTGATATGTAATGGTATCCGCGAGCTAGTTAGGTAAAGGTAGCAGGGATTTCTTATGCAGCTGATGGTGGAGAGTAGGTCGGAGAGTTATCCTAGGGTAAGCCTAGGATGAGATTAGGGCAGCGAGCAGTAGTAGTGAAAGGGACTTAGTGAAGTTAAGGCAATCCTTGAGGAAAGTACAGATATATGTGGAAGGTAGTATGGGCTCGTACTATTGAAAGTAGAGGATCCGTACTCGAGTCAAGGAGGGCTAAGATAGAACCAATTAACTTGTAGAGTTTGTTAGACCTCTCGAGGTTATGTATGACCCTGACGATTATGTGTTTTGTTTCAGAATGGTGGTGACACGTCACGGAGCAGGAGGTTTAGGGTCTGGGTTAGGTTCAGGTTCGGGTGCAGGTTCTGAGCCGGTTGATGACGGATTACGCGAGTTCATCGCGTCTGAGATTCAAGAAGCATCATTGAGGTGACCCCGGTGATTTCCGATTCGATGAAGGAAGGGATCATTGAGCTGATGGAGGATCGCCTCAGGGCATTTCGGAGTGACATGGCGTCTAGCCAGTCAGGGACACGTATACTCTCCTTCAAGGACTTCAGGGGATGAGGTGCTTCAGACTTTCACGGGGTGAAGGACCCTATTGTGGCCAGGAGATGGATTGCAGACATCGATTCTGCACAGTTAACGAGCTTCTGCCCTGAGGGGTCGAAGGTCTGGTATGTTGCGGGTTGTTTGAGAGACAGAGCTAGAGACTGGTGGGAGGCAGTCAATGATTTGTTAGGAGCCCCATCCATTGAGGCTATGACCTGGTCAGACTTTGTGACTAGGTTTAGGGTTGAGTTTGCGCCGGCTATGAAGATTCAGCAGCTGGCCAGGGAGTTTCTGGATATGAGGCAGACGACTGAGTCGGAGGCGGAGATTACCGCCAAGTTCAGGGAGAGGGCCTTACTGGTGCCTCAGTATGTATGGGATGAGGAGACGAGGAAGACCTGATACCATGACATGTTGAGGGCTGACATCCGGAAACATGTCAGCTACTCAGCATGCCCGACCTTGGATGACATGATAGCCAGGGCGAGGGAGAAGGAGATTGACATAGAGCACTTCAGGAAGAGAAAGGCGGAGACGGGGCAGACGACTGGGGTTTCTGGGAAGAAACCCAAGGGATTTGATTTGAGGTTGAAGGGCCAGCAGGGCCGGAGCCGTTGTGGGAAATGCGGCTGGCCACATGAGGGAGTGTACAGGGCTGGGGGGTTGGGCTGCTACAAGTGCGGCAAGATTGGGAACTTTAGCAAGGATTATACAGCCCCTACCCCCACTATTCATACATCGGACCTGATTTGCTTTCATTGCAATCAGAGGGGCCATAAAAAGGCCAACTGCCCTAGATTGACATCAGGAGCGCCAGTGGCGGCGCCAGCTCCAGCGACCCTGCGGATCACGGATGGTCGACAGGGCAAGACAGAGGCTCCAGTGGTGAGGATCCGAGCTTTCCAGCTGACCACCGAGGAGGCGCGTGCCGCACCGGATGTGGTGACGGGTATGTTTTCTTCTCCCTAACTCTTATTACATGTCGGTTATGATATTAATAATCTATGTTTATGTGTTTGTTTAGGATTGTTCCATGTGAACGGCATCCTAGTACAGGTGTTATTTGACTCAGGGGCTACTCGATCATTTGTCTCTCTTGCACATAGCAAGAGGTTTTCTAAGTCTCCGGGCATGTTGGATTGTCCTTTAGAGGTCGAGATTACTGATGACTGATCCGTTCGGGCATCGGAGGTCTACAGGGATTGTGTTTTGAGGATGTACGATGAGCGTTACCTCGTGGATTTGGTTCCCATTCCATTGCGTGGGAACAAGGTCATCATCGGCATGGATTGGCTGAGCCCTAATGAGGGCGGTGATCGACTGTGCGCAGCAGTTGGTACATGTCAGGACCCTAAGTGGGGAAGAGTTGGTGATTCAGGGCGAGAGTCCGTAGCGTGGACCAGCTTTATGCTCAGCAGCGAGGGTTAGGCGCTACCTTCAGCAGGGTTGCGCATGGTGTGTCGCCTACGTTATGGATACCCGGGAGGCGGGTAAGGCGACCGTGAGTGATGTTCCAGTGGTGCGAGAGTATCTGGACGTATTTCCAGAGGAGTTGCCTGGGATACCTCCGGAGAGACAGGTGGAGTTCAGGATCGACCTAGTCCCTGGTGTGGCTCCGATAGCCAAGGCACCATATCGGTTGGCTCCTCCCGATATGCAAGAGTTGTCTACACAGCTGCAGGGGCTGTTAGACAAGGGATTCATTAGGCCAAGCAGTTCGCCTTGGGGATCCCCGATCCTATTTGTGAAGAAGAAGGACGGGTCGCATCAGATGTGTATAGATTACCGGGAGTTGAACAAGGTAATGGTGAAGATATGTTACCCACTCCCGAGGATTGATGATCTCTTCGACCAGCTACAGGGGGCATCTTGGTTTTCCAAGATAGATTTGCGTTCATGCTACCACCGGATGCGAGTCAGAGATGAGGATCTACAGAAAACTGCTTTACGGACTCGCTATGGCCACTACGAGTTCGTGGTGATGCCCTTTGGCTCACCAATGCCCCTGCCGCGTTCATGGACCTCATGAACCGTGTATGCAGACCGATGCTAGATCGGTCTGTGATAGTCTTTATTGATGACATCTTGGTTTACTCCAAGACGCAGGAGCAGCATAGAGCTTGTACGCCAAGTTCTCCAAGTGTGAGTTCTGGTTGCACGAGGTGCAGTTTCTGGGGCACCTTGTCAACCAAAATGGTATTTTGGTCGACCCGGTCAAAGTGGAGGTCGTGATGAGATGGGAGGTTCTAAAGTATCCATCTGAGATTCGGAGCTTCCTCGGGTTAACAGGCTATTACCGGAGATTCATAGACGACTTCTCCAAGATAGCAGTACCCTTGACCCGGCCGACGAAGAAGGTTGTTGTATTTCGTTGGGGGCCTGAGCAGCAGGCAGCGTTTGAGACATTGAGGCCGAGGTTGTGCGAGACGCCGATCTTAGCCCTGCCAGAGGGCGTTGAGGATTTTGTGTCCATTTCGGGTTTGGGGGTAGTGTTGATGTAGAGAGGACATGTCATTGCCTACGCCTCGAGGCAGCTGAAGCCTCACGAGGCGAACTACCCGATCCACGACCTGGAGTTGTGGGTGGTTATTTCGCCCTCAAGATTTGGCGACATTACCTCTATGGGGTCCGATGTACCATTTACACGGACCACAAGAGCTTGAGGTACCTCATGGATTAACCGAATCTGAACATAAGGCAACGCCGGTGGTTAGATGTGGCGAAGGACAACGACTGTGAGATCCTCTACCACCTGGGGAAGGCCAATGTTGTGGCCGATGCCCTTAGCCACAAGGAATTCGCGGCCACGATCAGAGAAATCTGTCTGATGATGACAGAAGTGACTCCACTTCAGGAGAAGATTTGGGAGGCCCAGCAGGAGGCTATGAAGAAGGAATACTGGAAGAGTGACCGTATAGTGGGCCAGATTTCCTCCTTCGACTATGATAGCCGCGGGCTGGTGACACTTTACCGCAGAGTGTGGGTTCGGTACGCAGGCGGTGTGTGCCAAATCCTGATGGAGGAGGCACACATGTCCAGATTTTCCATCCATCCTGGGGCGACGAAGATGTACATAGATCTTTGTCCTGATTACTGGTGGCCCTGCATGAAGCGGGATGTAGCCTGGTACGTTGAGAGATGCTTGACCTGCATGAAGGTCAAGGCAGAGCACTAGAGGCCTCATGGAAAGACGCAACCGTTGGATATCCCTATGTGGAAGTGGGAGGACATTACTATGGATTTCATCACGAAGCTTCCCAGAACCGCACGGGGAGTGGATTCGATTTGGGTCATCGTGGATCGGTTAACCAAGAGTGCCAATTTCATTCCGATCCAGGATAGCATCTCGGCCGAGAAGTTGGTCGACATTTACATCAGGGAGGTAGTAGCTCGGCACGGGGTGCCAGTTTCAGTGATTTCAGACCGAGATGTGCGGTTCACTTCCAGATTCTGGAAGAAATTTCATGACGTATTGGGTACTCGTCAGCATTTCAGTACGGATTTTCACCCCCATACGGATGGTCAGAGTGAGCAGACCATCCAGACCTTGAAGGACATGTTGTGGGTGTACGTATTAGACTTTGGTGGTAGCTGGGATACCTACCTTCCCTTGGTAGAGTTTTCCTACAATAATAGCTACCACGCGAGTATCGACCATCCTCCCTTCGAGATGTTATATGGGAGGAAGTTCAGAACCTCGATATGCTGGGGTGAGGTTGGGCAGAGGGTCATAAGGAGTACCAAAGCGGTACTCAAGATGACAGAGAGGATCCAGCAGGTCCGGAGCAGGCTTCAGACTGCTCAGAGTCGGCAAAAAAGTTATGTCGACAAGCATCGTTTAGACCTGGAGTTTCAGGTAGGGGATATGGTTCTCCTGAATGTGTCACCTTGGAAAGGTGTCATCCGGTTCAGGAAGCGGAGCAAGTTGGGCCCCAGGTACATTAGTCCTTTCAGGGTTATAGCCCGGGTGGGCAAGGTGGTGTATAGGCTAAATCTGCCAGCCGAGCTCAGTCAGATCCATAGCACCTTTCATGTCTCCCAGCTACGGAAGTGCTTGGTAGATGACTCTGCGGTGGTGCCTCTAGAGGATATTCAGGTGGACGACAGCCCGAACTACATCGAGCGACCGGTAGCCATCCTCGACAGGAAGACGAAGGATCTGAGGAACAAGAGGGTCGAGTTAGTGAAGGTGCAATGGCAGCACCGCAAGGGCTCAGAATGGACTTTGGAGCTGGAGGACGAGATGAGGGATCACTACCCAGAGCTATTCCCAGACCCAGGAGACTTTGAGGGTGAAGTCTAAAATAAGTGGGGAGATTTGTAACACCCGGATCCTGGTTTGTATATTAAATCAAATCATTCATTTTTGCAAAGGGACTCGACGAGTTGGAGGCCCTAAACTCGTCGAGTAGGAATGGATTTTGGACGCTGGACTTGAAGTCTACTTGAAGAGTTGAGAGCCTTAACTCGACGAGTAAGGCTTCCAGAGTGAAACCCTAATTTTCAGGGTTTTGCACCCTATTTAAGCACCTTAACCTCCAAAGGGTGGCCTCATATGCAGCCTCCATCACCCCAAATCCTAGCCACGAAACCCTAATCCACCTTTGAGTGTTTTTGAGCCATTGTTGTGTGTTCTTGGTGATTTTGAAGCTTGAGAAGGAAGGATAAGCTTGAGGATTCAAGAGGAAGCCAGTATATATATCAAACATAAGTACATCAATAATAATCATCCAATAATCTAAATCAACACGTAAGTATCAAGCTCATCTTCACCAAATAGAAGTAAAATGTTTTTAGCCTCTCATTGTGTAACGCCCGGATCCTGGTATGTATTTTAAATCAAATCATTCATTTTTTCAAAGGGACTCGACGAGTTGGAGGCCCCAAACTCATCGAGTAGGAATGGATTTTGGACGCGGGACTTGAAGTCTACTCGACGATTTGAGAGCCTCAACTCGACGAGTAGGGCTACCAGAGTGAAACCCTAATTTTCAGGGTTTTACACCCTATTTAAGCACCTTAACCTCCAAAGGGTGGCCTCATTTGCAGCCTCCATCACCCCAAACCCTATCCATGAAACCTTAATCCACCTGTGAGTGTTTTTGAGCCATTGTTGTGTGCTCTTGGTGATTTTGAAGCTTGAGAACGAAGGAGAAGCTTGAGGATTCAAGAGGAAGCCAGTAGATCCAGAAGTTGAGCTGCATTTCTGACTCATTTGAGGTATAAAGTTGATACCTTGGTTTTCCATTGCTTACATCTTCATTTAGGGTTGTATTTTGTTACTTTCGGGCCATATTGAAGTCATTTTCGGGATTTGAGTGCATCATGAGGTTTTGACTTCAGACCTAGGAACTCATGAGCTTATGAGGCTTAAAGTCGCCAGCTTTATCAAGCCTTGGCCTTCCCCATGCCCTAGATCTCTTATATAGCTTAGTTTTGGTGTTTCTAGCTTCATGACACCATGCATGGACGTAAAGTTAGCAAGTTTACGTGGTAACTTAGTCCTAGGCGACCAGATATATGGTTTGGAAGCATTAAACCCGACTGAAACGACTGAATGGGTTTAGACTATGGGGGACTCGATGAGTTATTCATGCAATTCGACGAGTTGGGTCGTGGTTCCCCAAACTTTTCTGTTACTGGGAAAACTCGTTGAGTCTAGGAGATGACCTAGCGAGTTGGACATGGTTTTTGGGTTTTGAAGATTGAAGAACCTGACGAGTTCAAGGAGGAACTCAGCGAGTTGTGAGCGAAATGTCCTGAATCTGTATGAGGAGGAATTCGACGAGTTCATGAAAGAACTCGACGAGTTGGATTGAGATTTCCAGGGTTTTATGGATCATGGAACGCGACGAGTTGATGGACCAACTTGGCGAGTTGAGTCAACCAGGATGTTGACTTTGACTTTGACCATTGACCAAAGTTGACCCTTAGAAGGGTTATGAGTATGAAAAGGGTAATTAAAGGAAATGCTTATGTGTAGGAGTCTAAGAGGGATTGATTTCGGAGCAGGAGCTTTTGCAGCTATTTCCCAGTTATCGAGGTGAGTTACCTTCCAGTAGAAGTGGGTCTAAGGCACCAATGTCGGCCCACTAGTAGTTGATTTTAGTATAGATGATTGTCTTCGTGATAATTGTCTGGTACGCCACTATCTGTTATGATATATGTGCTAGTATGCTATGATATTTTGTGATAGTGGTAGGAAGGGGACTAGTCCCCGAATCGGGTTGATATAAACCGGTAGGGTAGGTCGGACAGCCAGATATGTCTGACATTATGCTATGCTATGTTATTATGTGGTAGTGGTAGGGGTGAAATAGTTCCCGTAACCGGTTGAAATAAACCGGAGGGTAGGTCGGACACCCAGATATGCCTGGTACGGTAGGTCGAGCACCAAGATATGCTTGCCAGGGGTAGGTCGGGCACCCCGGTATGCCTGACAGGGGTAGGTTGAGCACCCAGATATGCTCAGCAGGGTAGGTCGGGCACCCATCTATGCCTGACAATATGTTTATTGTATGGTATGTGGTGTGTGGGGGAACTCACTAAGCTTCGTGCTTACGGTTTTTTGTTTTGGTTTCAGGTACTTCCTCTTCGAATGGAAAGGAGTCGGCATGATTGCGGTGCATCACTCTACATTTTCCGCATAGGAGATCTATGGGATTTATACTCTGATATGAATTTTTTATGACATGTTTTGACAATGGATACATTGGTTTTGATATATATTATTACCATGAGGTTTTCAGACAAATGGTTTTATAATTATTTAATTCAAAATGAAATTTTTGGATCGTATTTTTGGGATGTTTCACATTGTAGCAAAAAAACACATTAGATCCAAGTAAAATAAGCTAGACTTAAGTTTAATAAGCAAACCAACTAGATCGATGTTGAATATCTTCTTCGATCTTTGAGCTCTCTTGAATTTCGACTTCCTCTGGGTTTCTAAAGGTTTATTGATCGCAAATAACCTCAGAGAACTGAATGCATCTCTCAATTTCGACCTAATGTTCGAGAATTTATATTTGTGGAAATCTGACCACCACGACGTGGTTGACCGCCATGTAACGCCCGCAGATTCGGGCTAGTTAATTTAGAGACAAGAAGCGTAAAAAATGACTTTTTGATGGAATATCATTTAGAATGAATTATCTTAACCAAGTTATAGTATATGTCACAAGGGTTCCGTACATATAAAGAACGCTGAAATCCGACTTATAACGATGAAGTTATGACCCGACGAAGTTTTTGCGACAAAACCGGCAGGACGTTATGTGACGTAAATAGTGAGTCTGCAATAAAATACTTTTTAGCCTTAGCGATCTAAAAAAATTCGTAGTATACGTTAAACCGAGAGTGTGCATAAAAAGAACGTCCAAATCTGACTTCGTATGAGGAAGTTATGATTTTTTAGGATTTAGTACAGCAGTACACAGCCCGGAAATCGAATTTTAGATCAGTTAATTTTTAGCCAAAATGATCTAAATGAGAATTGAAGATCTCATTAATAGGAGTTAAACGATAAAAAGACAGTCGAAAACGGACTCCGTATGTAGAAGTTATGAATTTTACACGGTCGTTAACAGTGTAATCTTCTCATAATGTTAGATTCAAAATCTGTCACACCCTGGTCATCGGCGGAAACACCGGGCAGTGTAACGTCATTTCTCGTATCATAGTTATCATCTTCCTGAAAACACATGCATTTAAAAATACGTCAACATAAAGTTGGTGAGTTCACAGGTTTTGACTCCATATAAAAATAACACATTTTCCAAGTTCAAAAGTATAGTTTTGAAAGTATCATTTTGACCCTCCAACGTTTAGTATATATATATATATATATATATATATATATATATATATATATATATATATATATATATATATATATATATATATATCCTAGGTATAAAAGTTTACTTACCAAATAAGTAGTTTACCTATAAGTCTCATATACTATGAATATAAGTGTTTGTAATTCCATACAAACGAAAGTTGCTACGTATAAATCTTATTTCAATTCTATACGAGTAAAACTGCAACGTATAAATCTATTTCAATTCTATACGAGTATGTGTGTTAGGTATAATTATCTACTTAATATACAAGTAGTACCTAGGGTATAAGTAGGGGGAAACTTATACTTAACATTAATATTTGTATAACGACGAAGTATAATGTTTCTAACAAGTTGCTACCATGAGTTTGTAACCGCTGCTTGACAACAAAACCTCTGACAAAACACACTCATGATTTACCATGAGAAACAATACACTCATGATTTACCATGAGAAACAATACCGCACGCTTCATCGACGTCGGAACAATAACAAATAAAAGGAACGGATCGTCACTCGCTTGTCTTGGGTTGTAATTAACAACCACGAGTGGGGTCGTCAACCCGTATCTTATTCATACACGACTTCCTCGCTCACACAGGATTAACGGTTACAGGTCAGAGGACTTCCACTAAGATCCCCAATCTTAGTTGATGAATGAGGTAGCTCATGTAGACTTTGACGGCGTTCTATAGTACTAACAACAAAAGCATTTTTCATGTCTAAAACCCTAAGTTACTAGACTATGCTTTTAAACATTACTCCTAACTTCATAACAATTAGGCAGTATAACAGCTATAACTTGAGGTAAAACCAGGTTTTATCTTGACATAAAACTAATAACAACAACATATAACATACCTAGTTTTATCTTGACATAAAACCAACAATAACAACATACTTATCAATTAACATATAGAACTTCCGAATATAACTTCGGAACTATATCGCACACAACATATATATAGAATCCTAAGTATAACTCAAGATCTACATTAGTACCAGAAATGCTAACAAGTTGATAATAGTTGTATATATTCAACATATTATATTTAGAACAACTATATCCCGGTTATTATAACTATCTACGTTGATACTAATATACTATCATATAGACATAATAATAACGTATATAAAATATTTACCATGCGTTTTCACCCAAAAACATTACAAAGTGGGGCCGTGAAACTCACCTTAATAGCGTGATTTTATGTAATCTAAGCAAAAACGGTCAGCGGTACGAGGTGTCGGGGCTCGGGATGCAAGAGGGCTTCAACAAAGGAGAGAGGAGAAAGGGAAATGGTGTAAGGAAGTGTTAAGGTCGAATTTGCTATTTATAGGCTGATTTTTGGCCATTCACGACGTGAACCAAGCATGCTCACGTCGTGAGCTTGATCCTGCTCACTTCGTAGACCCGCCATTTGGTCCCTAGCTTCGGATGGTGTCCCTTTGACTCCTCACGACGTGAATCAATCCTTGCTCACGTCGTGAGTTTGGATCTTATCCCCTCGTAGCCTCGTCACACCTTCTAGATTCCGCGATGTGGCAAAATGACTCCTCACCTCGTGAATATCTATGCTCACCTCATGAGTTCAGTCAGATTAGGGTTTCTGACAGCTGTATCTTCGGAAGGTCGTAACTTTTGCATACGAACTCCGTTTTTGACGTTCTTTATATCCACGCGTAGGTATTTACAATTACTATAACTTTCTTTTAGACTCCAATAGCTAACTCTAAGTCTATTTTAAATTCCTATTATTATAGAGATTTATAGTGTTCAGTTTATCATAACTTCTTCACGCGAAGCCAGATTTCGACGTTCTCTATATTTTTGGAATCGTATGGACGTATACTTTGATTTATATCATAAAATATGTATGAAAGTTTATATTTGTATTAGAATTTATCAGGAACTACATAGTAAGTTTACTACATTACTTGTTTTGACAAAATCACATTACACGATTGGTATAATCACATGTGATTGTTATTGACCTATTTTGACTATTGTTACAAAATCAGCCAATGGGGTCAAAAGGAAAGTTGTAGATCTTGTCAATACATACGCATGGATATAAAGAACGTCAAAAACGGAGCCCGTATGCGAAAGTTATGGTTTTTTTAAAATTGGTTGTTTTAGCTGTATTTGGCGCCACGTATCAGCACCAGGCTTCACCTTGGTGCCTATGTAAGGCTCACGATGTGAGAGCCAAGTCTCACGACGTGAGAGGCCCCAGGAAGCCTATAAATATAGGCGCAAATCATCCATTTTCTTCACACCTTCACCCTTCTTTCTCTCTCAACACTCCTAAACTATCCCTCCCATTCCCTAATACTTCCCAAGTGCTAGAGGCGAGTCCCGGAGCGCCAGAAAACTCCGAGAAGAAGAGCTTTCGGCTCAGAAGTTCTCCCCCAGCATGGCCCGTTTCCTAGTCAAACCTCCTAGTAAGTGAGTTATGTTTACCTTACTTTAAGTATAGCTTATGTTTAAGCTCAATATCGTTATTATGAACTTATAAAAACAATATATATATATATATATATATATATATATATATATATATATATATATATTATAAAATATAATATACAAAGTGTTATTATGATATCTTTTAACTACTCGCGGTACGGGGAATCTGGTTTGAAGGGCCGCATAAGGTTGTTGGATTTCAGAAGTGCTATAATGCCAAAACGGTCCTGCCCTCCGGTGTTTTATGTCTGACCCCTGTCTGTACACAGTGGTTGAAAAGTATTGTTTAACACTTATAAAACAATAACGCTCGTAAATAGTCGCAATAATATTAGACTAAAATCTAGCGGTAATGATACTAGGTTTCGTCGAAGGAAAAGACGATCGTTAAAAGCGAAACGATGTCCGAATTTCGAGTCATCACTTTAACAAGTGATTGCATAGTTACTTTCATCTTACACATAGATATGAAGTATTTGATATAAATTACGTGTTATGTGTGCATATTATTTGTGTTCCTGGTATCTATGCTGGATGAACGATTTATACATGTTTTAAATGATTTAAACTGTATATGTATTTTATATCTACGAATATGTCGGGTAGAACATGGGTAGATGAATGATCAGGGATGAAAGATGATACAGATGAATATTGGCAGCTGCGCCACAACCTCTAGATGTTTTTGAACTATGATGTACTCTAAACATCCTAGCAGTTGCGCCTAAATGATAATATCTGCAGCTGCGCCTAATAAAGAATGTCATAATCCTGGCAGTTGCACCTAAATGATAATATCGACAGCTGCGCCTAATAGAGAATGTCATAATCCTGGCAGTTGCGCCTAAATGATAATATTGGCAGGTGTGCCTAATAGATAACAGTGGCAGTTGTGTCATAGGCAACGATGGACTTCGTGCCTATTCCTTAAGAGAATCCTTAGTAATGAATTAGTGAATGATAGTTGATTCTTAGGGTAGATCCTTAAGAAATAAAGAAGATAATGGGGATGGGTAATTGGGTGTAACATCCCAAAATTCAAGACCAAAAATTTCATTTTTAATATAATTAAAAATACTATTATAACTTTGTTCACACATTGAAAAGCTTTTCAAATAAAATATTTATCAGAGTTCATTCCCAGAATCACATATTGCGGAAAACACGGGTGTATGCGTTGTGATCGTCCCCGACCTCCTTTACTTGAAAACCGGAGGTACCTGAAACCAAAACTGAAAACCGTAAGCACGAAGCTTAGTGAGTTCCCCAAATACCACATACCATACAATAAACATACTGCCTAGCATATTCGGGTGTTGGCCTACCCCTTCGGTCTCTTTCAACCGGATACTACCATACATAACCGTGATTCATACATATCATTCACATATCATAATCAATGAAGATGCTATGTGCCAATACATAGTCTTGCCATTATGCCACGGGCCGCCACGTGGTCTTTCTTGCCAAGTTGGGGGCCACCCCCTCGGTCTTACAGACAAATGTCAAGAGCCACCTCCTGGTCTTCGATGCAAGCATCACAAAGACAACTAGCATACATACTACTCTACTTATCCCATTATCATACAGTATGCCAGGAGCCACCTCCTGGTCTTTTATACATAATGCCTAGGGCTAACCCTCGGGTCTTCCTACCATACATAATAGCATATAGTGTACCAGGAGCCACATCCTGATCTTTAATACATAATACCTAGGGCTAACCCCCGAGTCTTCCTACCATACATCAACCAAATGGGTCGGCATTGGTTCCTTCGACCCATACAACAGTGAGGAGACTCACCTCACACTGCTGAAGTCCCGCAGATAAAACTCTAGTTGCTGGCTGGAAAAACCCCGAACTGTCAATTAATAATTGGGTTCCAATGCATAACCATAAGTACACACTTGGGGTAAAAGGACCATTTTACCCCTGACCTAGCTTGGTCCAAGACCAAGGCCCAGACTCACACTCCGAAGGCCCAAAAGTCAAATAATCAACCAAGGCCCAACATATGGCCCAGTTTTCCAAATTGGGCCCAAACCTCTACATGGTCTTACCTTAACGCCCAACCATTTATTCTAGTCCAACCACGTGGCATTCCGATGGTCTAATATCTCATAATCATCAAGGCCCAATTATGGCCCAATTTTCCAAATTGGGCCAAGCCTTTCCAATGGGCCTTATCCTAAAGCCTAATAATTTCCTTAGTCCATAAACTTGTTCCTAATTGGCCCACAAAGGCCCACAACAACTTAGTCCAAGAAATGGCCCAACAAGAACCCAAACCTAATTAGGTCTTTTCACATAAAATGATGATTACGGTTAAGTGTTCTTACTTAACCCATTAAGGATTTAATCCATTAAGTCCATCACCCTACTAGGCCAAACATAAAATGTAATCGGGCATAAGTCATAACATCAATCCAATGGTCCAAAACGCGGGTCCCGACAAATCCAAAACTCACATTTCCAAAATTAGGGTTTTCTAAATCCTAATTAGGGTTTTTAACCCAATCGCAAGCTAATTAGTCAAATGGTTAAGTTTTCAGGTCAATTAATGTTAAATAAGTCGGGCACCACCCACTACCATCTTGGGTAGTGGTGGTCAATGGTGGTTCACGGTGGTGGTGGTTATGATTTTAGGCCAAAACTGTGATAAAGCATTTCAAACATCCGTCCAAACACACACATATATACACACAACCACCCAAGTGGGGGCTGGTCGCGGCAAACGGCGGCATGAGGTGGCAGTCACCACCTCACGGTGGTGGTGGTGGTGGTGGTTTTTCTTTTGGTTTTCAGTCAAACAACACCTAACAACAACTTCAACTAAAATAAACACACATATAAACACCATTTCACACACACACACAACCACCTCTCACGGTGGCTGGTAGAGGCAGAAGGAGTAACGTGGGCGGCAGCCACCATGGTTGGCTGCCATGGTGGTCTTCTTGTTCTCCGGCCAACAACACACACACATATCCAAGGACCACCACGACACACCTTCACGTGATCACACACACACACACACACTACAGGTCCCTACTTACGGTGGTGAATCTCGACCAGAACAATTGAAAGGTGGGTTGTACGAGCGGCGGCGGTGGCGGCTAGCTGCTGTGGAACAAGGTCAGGGGCGAGGGGTGGTTGGATAGCACCGGTAACTGCCGTGCATGGCTGAAGATGGTGATAGAAAGAAAGAAGGAGAAGAAAGGTGGTGCAAAGACGGCAACAGGCACACTTGGCTCCTATGTCGTCGACTTGCTCTCGTCGGAGGAGATGGCAGCTGCGACGCACGGCGGTGACAGCAACCAAAAAGGGATGGCGGCGCCGAAGGTGGTTGATGTGAGGGTGGCGGCTGAAAATTGATGTTCTAGGGTTAGGGTTTGAGAAGGTGACGGTTTTATACCCGCTCATAATAGATCTTTGCCCATAATACACTTTCAGCCCCTCCATGTCAGTTCTTTTCAATTTTAGTACATAATTTACCATTCAGCCCTCAATATTCCAATATCCCTTCAATTTAAGTACAATATTTTACCAAACACCCCCTGAATTCTAAAAATCTTTACAAAATAAATCTTGGATTTACACTTTAACCCCCGAAAATCCAAATTATATCATTTGGCTCCCTGAAACCAACACCCCGCTAATTATTATGGATTTTAGGGCTACTATAAAATAATATAAAATATAAATTTACATCTTGGAGTTCAGGGTTTATTATTTAATTACTCAATTTCAAACAGAATGTTACATTGGGTTAATTGTGTGATGATGAACATAATAACTTTATTATTGTGGGTTGAAACCCCAATGTACTCACCAGGTTTCCCAACCTGACCCACTCAGTTTATTTGTATCACAGGTATCGATACGAAGCTACATTAAACTGAGAGATTAAAGAAGATGTAAATCACTAGTGTAAATGAATGTAAGGTATGTTTATGCTTATGTTTCTGTATTGACGATGACATCCCAAATTTTTAACATGAATACTCTGATTTTCAAATAAGCATAATAAAATTTTTAAAATGACCGTGAATTTAGGGATGTCACATGCCACCACGACGTGGTCTTCGAGTTTTTCCCGTGTCTTCCACGTCAACATAAGGGTCGTTATTCTTCCATTCGCCACGTTGCGGTTGATGCTGTTGGGTTTTGAGCACTCTAACACTCCTAAGGTGTTCATGCAACCCTAAATACCTTGGATCTATGTTTTCACTAATTATACATGCAATGGTGTTTCCAAGGTATTAAACCTATAACTAGCATACAATTGTCATATACCACACAAGAATCTAGTTAGGATAACATACCTTATGGTGGAGATTAAAGTCTTGATGTATCTAGCCTTAAGAGCTTAGCCCCAATTGTGTGGAAGCCTCAAGTGGAATCACAACACATCATGGACAAAGGAGGAACTTGAGAGAGAATCTCCATGCACCCAAAACCACCATGAACTCCAAGAATACACTAGTCACGATTTTGGGCAATAAAGTATGTATTTATATGTGGGATTTCTAGGGTCATGGATATAACCCAAATCCATACCCATGGGTCTTATGATCCATGGATCATGTGGCCCAACTCTTTATGTATCCATACATAAACTTGGTCCAACATGGATCATAAGCCCAACACACATAAATATAACTAATTAACATAATTAGTCCCCATAGATTTAATTAGTCTCCTTTTGATCACTAAATCAATTCTAAATTAATTTTTGATCAATACTAATTAAAACCATATGATTTCATATTAATATATTAGTACTTATAATATATTAATAAATCATATTTAACCTTCTCTCAAGAGTCCATCCTAACAAATTGTCCTGATGATATGCAACCCAAATGGACCATGTTACTCTCGGATCAAGTACATACCAATAATAGTTATGGGCTTAGACATCTAATCCAACAGTCTCCCACTTGGATAAGTCTAAAACTATTATTGCAAGTATGACTTCATAACCCGACTAGCAATCG
Source organism: Lactuca virosa (assembly GCF_052849685.1). Taxonomy (NCBI): domain Eukaryota; kingdom Viridiplantae; phylum Streptophyta; class Magnoliopsida; order Asterales; family Asteraceae; genus Lactuca; species Lactuca virosa. Next base: position 27,773,216 of record NC_136430.1, on the reverse strand, counting down.
TAGCTCTTAAAGCCGCTGTCGAACTCTGAACAAATCAATGACGCGTCCATTAGATAAGTGATCATATATTCCTCCATTCTAGATATCATATGGATTGAGACATGGATTATAATCATTCTCTCTGTCCATTTGTTGTTTCCCGATTTTCGATTTATGACAACTGACTAATTAAACAAATCAAAATCAGTCCAGGCTTGGCCAAGCACTTAAGGGTGTCATCAATAAATCATCGAGGGGCCCACATATATCGCTTTTATCCTTATGAGGTAAAAGGAATGGATAAACTTCGACTCATATGCTTGTACTAACTACTTGTTGAATCATACACAAAGGCATGTTTTATAACATCAAGTTACTGATGCGTTTTCGTACAATCGATGTATAACCAACTCATAGTTAACAACTCATATCTCTAGGTTTGAAGAATATAAGATATTATCGTCTCATGATTCACTCGTGATAAAATCCATGAAGTGATTCAAATGAGCGTGGGCTTAATCCAATACTCAAATCTTATTCCAGGAGCACTCATGAATATTGCAGCTAAGTCTAGCCACCTAGACAAACTACAGATCCATTCATGACACTCTTGCCTCAATACTTACTTCCAAAGTATGATTGACTGTGGACGGTTTGAATAACTTAGTTATTCGGGAAGTCAAAACATGCAAAATGAAACACAAGAATAATACTAATCCTATATGGCCCCAACACTTTGAGAGTAAATAAAAAACACCTTTTATCTAAGCACCATATTGATTACTCATTATTCATGTAATGTTTCGAATTATCAACTTAATACTTGAATTAAAACAATAGTCATGCCATGCTCCAAGCATACACACTATGTTTACCTATGGTCCTTTCTTTTGTGAAATAGATCAATTGAACACGACTCCAATGATGCTCATTTAACAATCCCAATCCCTTTTGTAAATGTAAGAATACCAAACTCTTGCCATTTACTGTAATCTGTTAAATTCTAAACTTATATACAATGATTCTCTTGTAATGACTATGCACAAAAGTCACAAAGACTTGGCAACAGACATTACAAAGTATTGCAATGGAGATCAATTCCATGGAAACAAAGTCTTATATTTAAAGTACATTCCTTTGAACATCTTTCTTTGCATTAAGTTTTCTAATCTTACACAGATTTAGAGAATAACTTTCACCTATGGAAACAATTCCATATTACCATTTTGACTATCACTTCTGAACAAGAGTTGCCTCTTTTCAGAATATGTCAATATGGTCCTTTCCAAAGTTTACACTATACTTCCAATTATCCACGAGCAACCAATCTTTGGTAACCCTCAGATTGTCCTCGACAATTGCTTAATCATTTTAGTCATATCCGGTTCTATTCCTTTTTCCCTCTTAATGCCATAAGCATTTGGAAAATTTTGAATGGATGTAATTGATCCTATACCCGAAGCATATGGGACACGATTCATGCTATAAAAATTTTATTTGCCATGTTCTTACAATTCGAACTATGAAGAGGGATGTCGTAATCATAATCGAATTTTGAGAACGCCACATATATAGAATTTCCTTATGTTGAACCATCCCAACATAACATTCATATATATCCTTGACTAAAGTTGATTAAAATCTCAATCTAAGCTTGTAGAATTGGAATGAAGTATAAAATCCTCTCCCTTAATTATAGCAAAACAACTTCTTCAAAGCGAATTGAAACTGTTGTTTTCTATAATTAACATTGCTAACTTGCAACACGTAACATAATAATCATGCTCCCACTAACATGATAATTATAATTTAACCAGCATAACATTTTATGCTCCCACCAGCTTTGACATGTTCCCAGAAATCAGCCGGACTTCTAGAAATCAATACTTTATTGACTTTCTTACCAAAGTTCAGTTTTCTGATACGAGATGCTTTGATAAGACTTTATCAAAATCATACACCTTTTCTTAGACAGCCCACATGTGTGTCTAAACAATTATGAATAGGGATGTCGTAATCATAATGTTTAGACCTTCTGCCATTCTCACAAGTCCATGCTAGTGTGCCGGTTAACCACACGTGCTCCACTAATTACTTTGAGAATGCAAATATCACAATTGTTATCTACTTAAAATATATTTAGTGAAAGAGTTTCCTCACCATCATTTTCATGAATCGGAGAGAAACCTTATGACACTTAGATTTTTTTTATGGTGTAAGTGTTCCTATCCATGCGAAATTGTCAAAACCATAATCATAAGACAAGGTTAGTGACAAATCCAAATTCATATGGACTGAACTTGCCCGATCTCATTTTCTTGCCACTTAGTAGCGTAGGGCCTACCATTGCTTCCAGGTTGTTATGCAAACAATTAAGAACTCATAGAACTCACAAGCATAGTCAACTTTTAACTAGAATAGACACAGAAATAAGAATATGTCAACACGATAAGTTACAAACCTCAAGTCGTGGGCTAGTGATTAACAATACTCTTGATTAGTTCTTGAAACTATCTCAAGATCTTTTAAGTCTCCCACTGACCTCTTGACATATAAGATTCTCTTGTCAAGAACCATTACTTGACAAAATAAATATTCAAGAGTTAGTGCGGATTCTTATCAAGATAAACACTTCTCACAATTGGTCTTAGTTGGTCTCTGTTTTATCCAAAACATCACAACTTACCAACTTCAAATGTATAAGAGTATTAAACATGTTACTCTACATTTGATAAGTGTTATAAACCTTTCTTAAAATTATGTCACTCAAGTTACAATCTTAGAGTATGACTCTAAGACTTGTTTTGGAACGAAGTATGATTTATCTTTTGATATGACCATTTCCACAGTTCATGATTCCTCCCCTTAGCCAAACAAATGCACTAAGGTGTCTTTAGAGGATCAATTGTGATATGGTTTTATAATCACTAAGATAATCATAAAACAAGATACTCAAGTACTTTCCCATCTCTTTAGATTGGAGAAACTTTTACCTTTCTGCCTTATTCGATTCTTCTTATTCGTCCTACCATACATTGAAACCTTTCCAATGTTTCAGAATTACACTTAAACTTGTAAGTATAACCATATTTACTAAACTTTAGTAAATCATAACGAATAATCTTATCGATCTTTGTGGTGGACCTGACCAGCGCACAACCAAGTGTACCCAATCTTTTAGTCCTTCACTTGACTCACACATGCATGTGAGCAAGGACTTACTCTTAATTTCCCAAAGATGAAAAATTCTCATTCATCATACAATACAAGTTGCATGATTCCAAGTTTCTATCCAACTTAAACTTGGGTGATGAGAATCTTTCCTTATTTGGAAAATTGTGACACTACCACAAACGAAAGAATCAAATCCATTTCACAATATTGCTATCAATGAAATCATATAAACAACAAATTTTCACAAATGTCGTCGTAAGGATACTTAAAATAAATAAAATCAAAACTTTTCTTTTATTTTAAAACTTGCGGAAAAACTTATCATTACGATGTAAATACATATGAAAACATGTTGTTATCTATTCCTAAGCAATCTTATCACAACTCTTTAAGCAACAGCTTAAAATTATGATCATCGAATCATGCGATCGAAATCCATCTTCGCGATTAGAATCAGCTTACTCTTATTTAAGCTTCCTCTCTTTTCTTTGATTCTTAAAACTTCAACATGTGACCCAGTCACATCATGTAATAAGAATCTCCAAATAGGAACTTAACAGAGTTAGATAGTGGACTTTACCTGAAGTAGCGTCAAACCTTTTTGACTTTACCATCCTTATGATCTTTCAGGTAAAATGGGCAGCTTCGCAACCAATGTCCCTTCTATTGGCAAAAGAAACATATGGACTCCTTGGAAATGGTACACTTGATTGTCCAGACTTAGCCTTTCTCTTTACCATTGAGTCAAACGACTTGATCATGGCCGATCCCTTTCCATTGGGAAGATAAAGTTTTTCTGGACTTTCAATGTTACCATTACCAATATCCATGGAAGCATGGGAAGTAGATCTTTCAATCAAATTTGCTTTACCATTGCTCCAAATCATTGTTGATTCAGTAGCATTGTGCAAATATGTAAGATCATTAAGGGTCATGTCGCATTCTGTCATCAGGGAGTGACTGAAGAACCAAGTCAACAAGCAGCTACCTCGAGACATCGACACCCGACTCTCCCGGCTTGCCAATATGTGACTTAACCTCCAAGATGTAAGCACATATAGTCTTTTCTTGCCAATAGGGATTGAGTGACTTAGAACTTTTCAAGTCTTGAAACTTGTGGGATAGGGAGAATTATTGCAGGAGGTGAAGGAAGTGAAGCATGATTTCCAGTCCCATTAATGCACAACAAAGTGATTAATCTTTCACCTTGATTGCCATGTGGGATATCATCTTCATTAGGAAAGCTTGTTCCTAAAGATTTGGGAAGACCATAGTTGTCTGTAATAGACATTTATGAGGGAGAAATTCAAGTTTAGTTGAGTTAAGCCTTTAATATAACACCCAATATGAAATATTAAGGCTAGGACCCAACAAACTATTTATAACTGGAAGAGGGATGCCGTAATCCAAGTTATAAAATATTTGAAGGTAGCTAAATGACGATTTACCAATTTCCACCATGAAAAACAAAATAAATTATTAAGTTTTAATTGGATTGAAACTCCTAGATCTTTTGAGACTCATTGAACTTTCAATGGCATGTTTAAATCTTGATTGTGCCCTCTCAAGTTTGTGACTGGGATGCCGAGGATCACAAATAAGGTGTGAATAACCATGAAAATTAACTTGGTACCCTTAACTTTATCACCTAATTGATGTGTCGGTTAACCACACGCGCTCCACCAATCTATGATAAACATTAAGTTACCCTTTTCCACACATTGTCAGTCCCAAGTTAGTGTGTCGGTTAACCACACACGCTCCACTAACGACTTAACAAAGGTGCAAAGTGCAATTTCATGGGTTAGCACCTTTTCACATTTTCCTAAGTAACTAAGATTGGGAATTTATAAGTGTTTAGTTACTTAGTATTTATCATTATACTTTTAATGGAGGGAGAATTATAGTCCTTATCCTACCCGTTCGGCTAACGACCCTCCACCAGTCAAGAAAGCGGTGGGTGAGAGTGGACACCCATTAAACTGCCATTTTATAGGTAGTAACCTTATACCCCCCCCCCCTTATAGACCGGCTTCGTGAATGAGGCCTACTAACGATAAGATTGAATTTATCTTATACATATCTATATAATTAAAATTATAATAATAGTATAAGGATTGAATTTTAAACTTTTAAAATTCTAGGGTTTGATTTGGAATTAAAGCATTCATAAGCAAAACTTTACAAATTCCAAAACTTTAGGGCAAGTATTGAAACTTTTCAAAACTCTTGGATTTTCATAACTTATGAGTTTAATTAAAGTTTTAAAAACTTTAATGAAGAGACTCTTGAACATCCATAACTTAAGGACAAGTTATGAAGTCCATACAACTATTTATGAGAAAAAGACTCTTCATTTTGTAACCTATGGCACTTTTATGAGTTTTAAGATTCATAAATGTGACTTTTCATATAACTTGAGGACAAGTTACAAAAACACATCTTATGAACTACTCTTAGATCAATTTTGATTGAAAACAACTAACACATAATTTTTTCCATTGATCTAAACTAACTCATAGAACAAGGTGACACAAAAAACTTTAGGTAATCCATAACTTGAGGACAAGTTATGGAGTCCATACAATTTCATTAAGATCAAGAATTACACTAACAAACATTTGCATATAATTCTTATGATCTACCAAAACTCATAAGCATGAACAATCTATATCAACAATTTTTCAAGAATCATATAAACATATATAAAACTTGAAACTTTGATAATGAATTTGAAATTGGTTTACCATAATCATTACCACATCAAAAACAAGTTTCATAAGTCCAAAACAGTTTAAGGTAATGATTCTAGACCAATTCCAGCCTTAAAGTCGAAAATATGCTGTCAGGGGCTTCTACTCGTCGAGTGTATGAACCTACTCAACGAGTAGGATGAATTTCTTCATGGACTCGGCGAGTCCATCAGTGGACTCGGCGAGTCCAGTGCCCAGGAAGCCAGAATTTTCGATTTTTAAGCTATTTCAGCATGTGTAACTTGAACACAAGCCTAGGATCTGATACCACTGTTGGGGTTTGAGCATTCTAACACTCCTAAGGTGTTCATGCAACCCTAAATACCTTGGATCTATATTTTCACTAATTATACATGCAATGGTGTTTCCAAGGTATTAAACCTATAACTAGCATACAATTTTCATATACCACACAAGAATCTAGTTAGGATAACATACCTTATGGTGGAGATTGAAGTCTTGATGTATCTAGCCTTAAGAGCTTAGCCCCAATAGTGTGGAAGCCTCAAGTGGAATCACAACACATCATGGACAAAGGAGGAACTTGATAGAGAATCTCCATGCACCCAAAACCACCATGAACTCCAAGAATACACTAGTCACGATTTTGGGCAATGAAGTATGTATTTATATGTGGGATTTCTAGGGTCATGGATATAACCCAAATCCATACCCATGGGTCTTATGATCCATGGCTTATGTGGCCCAACTCTTTATGTATCCATACATAAACTTGGTCCAACATGGATCATAAGCCCAACACACATAAATATAACTAATTAACATAATTAGTCCCCATAGATTTAATTAGTCTCCTTTTGATCACTAAATCAATTCTAAATTAATTTTTGATCAATACTAATTAAAACCATATGATTTCATATTAATATATTAGTACTTATAATATATTAATAAATCATATTTAACCTTCTCTCAAGAGTCCATCCTAACAAATTGTCCTGATGATATGCAACCCAAATGGACCATGCTACTCTCGGGTCAAGTACATACCAGTAATAGTTATGGGCTTAGACATCTAATCCAACAGATGCACCACGACGTGGTCTTCAATCTTCTTTCTTCTTTTCTTCGTTTTAGCTCCCATTTCCTGCTTCCAGGTCCTCGTATGCTTCCTTTTTATCCCAAGCAAGTCTTCATAGCTACAACATAATTTAAACATATTAAGTACCTTTTATTCCATATTAAACATAATTATAGTTAAAAGTATTAGAAATATGCATTAAATATATAGTTAATTATGCATATATTAGTGTTTCATACCCAAATAACTTCATGGTGTGTTTATGGCATCCCTCTTCACATCATGGAGTGAAATATTGATTGTAGCCTTATTTAAATAGTTTTGTTGATTTGGGTATTTATTTTTTAAGGACTAATAAAATAAACTAGAATGGGAATTAATATTGAATGATGTATACAATTTTATCCACAAAATTCCACTACTATAAAACCTCTAAAAAGATAAGGTGAAATGACTGATCAATGTTCTCCAAGTTTATAGTTTGAGAATAGTTATCATAGTAGAAAAGAAAGATCATGCCTTAGATAAAGCTCTTATTGAGGTTCCTTTATCCACTACATTTTAATTTGTAAGAAATAATTATCAAGTGTACATTATATACTGACATATTGAATAGAAATGGAATTTCATTAAGTTAGGAGTTGACCATGGTTATCTTAATCAACTAGCTGATGTGTACATATGATCATATCACTATGATATTGATATGAACAACTTTGAAATGTTCATGAAGGAATTGCATGTCATGTTGAATGCCTTTTGGAACTAACATGGTCAATCATAGAAACTCCAACTTCAAATACTCCTACATCCGCTATCATTAATGGAAGTGTCAAGAAGAAGAAAGTCAATTGCTCATGGGTAAAAGGGCGGTTAGTGTTAGTATACTTAATCCGACCCCAAACACCAATGAAAAAAAAGAAGGCTTATTTTGAGACATGTCATGATATGTTGTTTGTTTCTATAACAAGAAAATGACCAAGAAAGCATAAATTCCCGCTATATCTGAAGCGAAGTAAAAGACTGAAACATGGAGAAGATAATTTGATCATGGATTACAATCCCCTACTACTATCCTTAGGATCAAAAGATAACTCATTTTCCGAGATGATTAGTCTACAATCGGATATATGATTTCATAATGACATTGAAATATTACTTATTATCCTTGATTATTTTACTAAGGATAAGGTAATGACATTTGCAAGAATGTGCAGTGAATGAAATGAAGTAAGAAGATCGTAACATGGATAAGATAATTTGATTATGAATAATGTCGCACCCCCAAAGCGAGATGGCAGAAACATTCGGGGACGGAGGACGTCATGTACAATATCATAATAATGCATAATAGTAAAACAAGCAAAAATATCATCCATTGCATTAATAATATAGTTAATACAAGTGTGTTATGTGTAAAGTTGTAAGACACCAAAAATTATATCAAAATAAAAAGACGAGTCTTGAACATGCTCCGTCTTCTCAAAAACCTGGTCATCTGTACCTGTCTACTGGTGACCTGAGAATACAAGTTATTTTGAAAGAGAGTATCAGCATAAAAGTTGAGTGAGTGCATAAGAATTTTTTTTGTGTCAAATGTTTGCATTTGTTTCATGAAAATGTTTGTATGTGTAAAGTAAAAATGTTTGTATCTTTTCCAGAAAATCCTATATTTTCTACTTAAATGAAAAGTAGTCTCCTACCAAGACTCAAGTGTTTGTATGCTATGTTCTGTAAAATGTATGTGTGTACTTGAAATAGTATAAATGTATGTTTTTCCATATTGGTAACTATCTTTACTTGAAAAATAGTATGCATTTCTCTTGTGAGAATATCACTGTATGAATGTAAATGGAAAAATGAAGACTTACAGTAGTATTGTATAAATTACACTACTGAAGCATTAACTACCTTGTAACCAATTTGGTAAATTTTAAGGTTAAAAATGTGATAAAGTTATAACCATGCTTGCTTGACTAGTGTGAAACACGACGTTCTTCAGGCGTCGAAAAGTTATGACATTTGTCACCCGTAGACCTGCAGGTCCTACTGTAGCTAGCAGCAAGGTGTAAGATTGTCAATCCAGTATAGATCTATACACAAACTCATGCTCTCCCTACAGGAGACTCTGGTTATAAGAATGTGACATAGCAAGTATATTGCTATGTCCTGAAATAGTTTCATCACGTTTTAGTTATCTTGTTCTTGTTATAGTATGTATGTTCCTTCCTGTTCTTGTTATAGTATGTATGTTCCTTCTTGTTCTTGTAAATGTATAGTGATAGTATGTATGTACTGACTCATGTATGTTTTCTCTGATCTAGAAATAGTATGTAGAAACCCTCTAAACTATACCTATTATAGTTTACTAGTATGTTTGTTTGAACTGTTACTGATTTGTAGAAAAGACTCAATTGTTTAACATAAGCAACCGAGTTAGTATGTTCCTTAAAATGGGTTTAATATTCATGTATGTATTCAATGAGTATAACTATGATTTAGCCGACAGTCGGACTAGTGATCCTACCCTAAGCCCACAACCAAACAAAGGACAGGAGTCAAGGTATTTAGCAATAGTCATAAGTCCGTTAAAGCATACTTATACGTAAATAGATACACGAATATGAATTTGATAATGTAACAACGTAAATTTTCAAAACAATTTTTCATTTTTAAATCATACTTTCAATCACACGATAAGCACAAAAACATAATGTATCCACTGTGTCATAACAAAACATGTCCCAGAATCTCAATAACATAAACTCCATAAGTGTGTACGGATCATGCCGACGCCTTCCCGCGATCCTCGCTAGTACCTGAAACACAACATAACAACTGTAAGCATAAATGCTTAGTGAGTTCCCCAAAATACCACGTACGCACATACGTCACTCAAGGCTATAAGACCTTCCGGTCTCTATGTCCCAGGGGACTTCCGTCCCATAACCCTGGTAGACCTTCCGGTCCTACCTGTGATGACCTTCCGGCCCATGTCACCCTGACCTTCCGGTCCATATCACTCTTACCTTTCGGTCCATATACTCCTGACCTTCCGGTCCACCTCATGACATACATAACACATACATATCATATATCAGCATACAGTACATACACCTCATAGCATACAAGACCTTCCGGTCACACATTGGTACCCTTCCAGGTACAGTATAGTGAGAAGACTCACCTCAATGAAGTCGGATAAACTCTCGTGCTCAACGTCCCGACCTAGCCTCCTCCTATTATTCAAATAACATTCCCGATCAATATTCTCTCATAGCCTCATCTCTACAGATTGGGTAGATGGCTATTCTACCCTTCCCTGAACTCTCTTGAATCAGTCTTAACCATAACCCTAAGGTCAACGAAAGTTAATGGTCAAACTTTGACCGACTCGTCGAGTGCACATGGGAGACTCGACGAGTCCGTGCGGGTTCTCTAAATCCTTCTAGCCTCTCTTGGCTCGTCGAGTCATCGTCCCACTCGACGGGTTACACCTGTCACGAATCGCGGGGTAACCCCGACTTGACTCGTCGAGTCCCATTATGGACTCCGCGAGTTGCATCCATGGCAACAGTGAAATGACCTTCTGATGTCAGATCTACTTCTCTAACCTGTAGATCTGGCCTTCCCAACCACTATAATCACGTAAAGGTCCGACCTTTACACACATACACTGTCCATAAAGCTTCTTTGGGTGAAATAACCTCTAGAATGGCAACCTAGGGTCATATCTCTAATGAAATAGCAAAAAGCAAGGTAGATAGGACTCTCTGGACCTCTTAAGGTCCAGATCTAAGAAGAACTCCACCTTGGGACCTCACATACTTCGAATCCAAGTCAAAGAAGGCATAAGAAAACCCTAGATTCAAGTAGATCACCAAATACATGAGACTGAGCACAGATTAGTACCTCTAGCAGCCTCTTCTGATCAAATGGGTGATAGATCTGAGCTCCTCAATCTTCCTTGTTTGTCCTCCTTCCTTCTTTCTTGCAAAATTACACTTAGAATGATGAATTAGCCCTCCTCTTTCACTACAAGCTTTCTCTCTGCTCTCTAGGGTTTCTCAGGGGTGCATTGGCTGCAAATGGAGGCCATAAAGGCCTTTAAATAGGGCACATGCCCGGAGATTTAGGGTTTCACTTAACAGCGTGGACTCGCCGAGTCCACTCATCGACTCGTCAAGTCCGGTCATTAATCCAGACAAGAACTCGCGGTCCTACTCGGCGATTCTGAACGTCTACTCGCCGAGTCCCTCCATAAAACTCAAGATAAATGAACTTTATAGCATACCTAGAAATCCGGATGTTACAGATAAAAACAGAAATCTAAGAATAGTTTTAAAATTATTTTAACAAGTATTTGAGTATGAGAAATCCTTTCGTTTGATGTTTTCACACGTAAGTGTTTTAACACAATTATATCGTGTTCTACTTGTATTATCCCCCTTAAAAGCATTTAAAAGCATAATATTGAAATTTGTAGGGGTATGAACTCACCTTGTGTGAGTGATTCGAATGAAAGTTCGATATAGGATGTTTGATTTTAAAAGCTAGTTCCCAGGTCAAAACAGGTCCTAAATAGTAATTTACATAGCATATATGTACACAATTAGTGAATATAACCTCTAAGGTATTTGGAAAACAACCTAGGATGCAAGAAACACTTACAAAAGAAGTGTTATAAGCAAAGATGGGAGGCTGCAAGGAGTTCACGGCCCAAGAAGGGTGTCCACGGCCCAGTGTTCTTGATGAATGAAGAACACCTGAAGATCCTAGGCAAGTTTGTAAGAAGATTCAAAGGTTTTCGGTCAGGTATTCTTCGTGTTCTTCGTGAAAACTAGTGAAATTAACGAGTTTCAGTCTAGTATAAGAAGATTGAAGGATGTTTTTGAAATGATAACAAGATCAAGAAATGATACCTGTTAGATCCTATGAAGAACTAGTGATTATCATATGAATATTATGAGAAAGGATGAGTTTAGCATGTTCTTGAGGAGAGAGGATGTTCTTGGCTGATGATACTTGAGAGAAAAGGGTTGGATTTTCGTTTGAAAGTGTAGAAATGAATTAAAATCAGCCGATATATATATATATATATATATATATATATATATATATATATATATATATATATATATATATATATATATATATATATATATGGAAGGGGTTCACGGTCCGAAGTGGTTCACGGCCATGAACCTCGCATACGGCCCGAAGCCTGATCACGGCCTCGGTTCACGGTCCGAAGGCGGTTCACTGTTCATGGCCCGAAGGCAGCAAACACTTCACGGTCCTTGCAAGGTTTGCGGTCATATTTGCGGTCCGAAGAGAAGAAAGAAGGAAAGAGGATGCGAAGTTTCTCGATTTTTCAAGCGTTTTCCTTCTAAATTCTACCAGAAATATTCTATTATTCTAACCTTAATAGAAATCCAAACAATAAAGGGGACATTAGTTGACCCAAGTTTGACTTTGGTTGACTAGTGTTAACTTTACAAGTAGGAAATAACGGGATGTTACAAATACCGAGTAGGGATGTCAAAAAGTCATGCGGGACCCCGGTCTCGTGGGGCCCCGTTCCGTTTGGGGGAATTTTTTTTAAAAAAATCGGGGGCGGGGACGGGGGCGGGGGCTGTAACATTCCAAGAATTGTCATTTATAGTCCCTGGGGATAGAAGGTTGAAGCCATGAAAGTCTAAGGGCTAGATTGCAATTATTGGGATCAGGAGGAGTACGCTGCGCGTACATAAGGGTACGCTGAGCGTACTAGGCGCGCCCTAGTACACTGGGCGTACACTTGTGTATGCTAGGCGAACTCATGGTAGAAGGAAACCCTAATATTTAGGGTTTGGGGACTATATAAGCAACATGATGAGCATAAGACCCTCCCTTACCCCAGCCTCCACTGCTAAGAGTCGTTTTCCCCAAACCCTAGCCATTTCCTTGAGTGTTTAAGCTTTTTGAGTGTTTCTTGAGTGTTTTAAGAAGAAGGTGTTGCATCAAGGAGTTGGAGAAGAAGATCAAGCTTGTAGATCTGAAGTTGGTTTGTGCCCTAGAAGCTCTAGAAGGTAAAAAGCTTGGAACATTATTCTTGTATGAGATATATCTAGTCATTTTAGCTTTATGGAGGCATTATTGTCCCAAAAGTCCCAAAATGGTGCATGTTATGATTTGGACGAAATGAGTTGTCCTTTCAGACCTTAGAAGAGGCCCTAAGTGATAAAAATGGTGTCCCAATAGCTAGATTTGTCTCGTGCATGAAGTAGGAAGGTCTTAATGGATTAAGACCATGTGTTAAGAACTTTCTGGATGTCCATAGTGATAAAGTTCGATATTTTATAGTCCTATGGCACATTTGGTCGATGGATCTGGAGTTTGGGCTTAAGTGCTCAAGCCATTAAGCACTTAATAAGGTTTTGGTGAAACCCCGTGTACGCCCAGCGTAAATCCAGTACGCCCAACGTACTGGGTCAACCACCCCGATGGTGGTCAACATCTGGATGAGTACGCCCCGCATACGTCCTCTGTTGGGCCTTTGACATTTGGGCTTCGGGTTTTGGGCTGTTTATGGACTAGTTGGATTTGGGCCTTTGCTGGACTTTATGAATATAATGTTTTGGGCCAAGTTTTGATATTGGATCTTGGAGTGAGGCCCAATTAGGGAGTTGGGCCCAATTTGGTAAATTGGGCCAATAATGGGTTTTGCTTAAGGGCTTTCAAGGTTATGGTATTGGCATTGGGCCTTGGCCCAATAAAGAGAATGGACATGATCGATTGTGTGGACCCCTAGTCAAGATTCTTATGTTGTGTAATGACTTGGTGTTTATTATTTTGGATAGTTCGAGATTTTGGTGAGGCAACGATTTGGGAGTTCGATTCTTTAGTTCAGATCGGCATTGCGAGGTGAGTATCCTCACTGTACTCAAGGGTCTAAGGCACCAAGGCCGGCCCTTTGATTTGTTATTTGGGATTGTTACTCTTGTGATATGTTAGCTCGGTATCCTGATAGATAGGATGGTTATATGCTGGTATGATATGTTAGATCAGTATCCTGGTAGATCGGATGTGGGTATGCTTAGTGACCTATAATGTGGTCTGACTGTCTGTATGTTGGTAGGATATTACATGTTATATGTGCACATGGCTGATTTGTAGTTGAGGGTATTCCATCCCGAGGATGATAGGACCCTAGTATGTTGTCTTTATAGATTATTATATGATTATCTGATATAGGTGCACATGTTTGATTGGTTGTGTGGGCATTCCAACCCGATGGTTGTAGGCCGAGAGTATTCCATCCCGAGGATGATTGGACTCGTAGTATGTGGGCATTCCAACCTGATGGTTGAGGGCCTGGGGTATTCCAACCTGATGGTTGATCGGACCCATGGGATGTTGGCATTCCAACCCGATGGTTGAGGGCCTGGGGTATTCCATCCCGATGGATGATCGGACCCGTAGTATCTGTTATGTATGTATTGTGTGTGGGAATTCCAACCCGATGGTTTTGGGCCGAGAGTATTCCATCCCAAGGATGAATGGACTCATAGTATGTGGGCATTCCAACCTGATGGTTGAGGGCCTGGGGTATTCCATCCCGATGGATGATTGGACCCATAATATGTTGTTTGTTATGTTATGTGTATTGTTGTGTGTATGGGTATTTTGGGGGTAACTCACTAAGCCTTCGAGCTTACATTTATTTATTATTGTTTCAGGTTCAGCGGATGGCCACGAGAAGGCGAAGACGTGACCGTACACTTCCTCGATTTATGATTATGATTTCTGGGAACTCTGATGTTTAAACTATTTTGAAAACAAATTGTAATAACTGAATGATTTTATATGATTTAAAAAGTTTTAAATTGGCTCGAATTTTATGGATGTTACAAATTGGTATCAGAGCCTTGGTTTGAGTGAATTGGAGGAATCCTCGTGTGAATCCAGCCTCAAATCAAGGAAAGATTTTCAAAATGATTTTTAAATGGTTTTCAAAATGAGTAAAAGAGGATGTGAAGTGTACGATTAGCTGGAGCCTGTAAGTAGACCCCAAAATACCATACAGTTATTTGATTATGTGATATGTTAGAACAGCATGCTAGTACTAGTCTAGGGATCGTCAGGAATTTTCATTTTTAAATCATACTTTCAATCACACGATAAGCACAAAAACATAATGTATCCACTGTGTCATAACAAAACATGTCCCAGAATCTCAATAACATAAACTCCATAAGTGTGTACGGATCATGCCGGCGCCTTCCCGCAATCCTCGCTAGTACCTGAAACACAACATAACAACTGTAAGCATAAATGCTTAGTGAGTTCCCCACAATTCCACGTACGCACATACACCACTCAAGGCTATAAGACCTTCCGATCTCTGTGTCCCGGGGGACTTCCGTCCCATAACCCTGGTAGACTTTCCGGTCCTACCTGTGATGACCTTCCGGCCCATGTCACCCTGACCTTCCGGTCCATATCACTCTTACCTTCCGGTCCATATATTCCTGACCTTCCGGTCCACCTCATGACATACATAACACATACATATCACATATCAGCATACAATACATACACCTCATAGCATACAAGACCTTCCGGTCACACATAGGTACCCTTCCAGGTACAGTATAGTGAGAAGACTCACCTCAATGAAGTCGGATAAACTCTCGTGCTCAACTTCCCGACCTAGCCTCCTCCTATTATTCAAATAACATTCCCGATCAATATTCTCTCATAGCCTCATCTCTACAGATTGGGTAGATGGCCATTCTACCCTTCCCTGAACTCTCTTGAATCAGTCTTGACCAGAACCCTAAGGTCAACGAAAGTCAATGGTCAAACTTTGACCGACTCGTCGAGTGCACATGGGCGACTCGGCGAGTCCATGCGGGTTCTCTGAACCCTTCTAGCCTCTCTTGGCTCGTCGAGTCATCGTCGCACTCGACGGGTTACACCTGTCACGAATCGCGGGGCAACCCCGACTCGACTCGTCGAGTCCCATTATGGAATCGGCGAGTTGCATCCATGGCAACACTGAAATGACCTTCTGAGGTCAGATATACTTCTCTAACCTGTAGATCTGGCCTTCCCAACCACTATAATCACGTAAAGGTCCGACCTTTACACACATGCAATGTCCATAAAGCTTCTTTGGGTGAAATAACCTCTAGAATGGCAACCTAGGGTCATATCTCTAATGGAATAGCAAAAAGCAAGGTAGATAGGACTCTCTGGACCTCTTAAGGTCCAGATCTAAGAAGAACTCCACCTTGGGACCTCACATACTTCGAATCCAAGTCAAAGAAGGCATAAGAAAACCCTAGATTCAAGTAGATCACCAAATACACGAGATTGAGCACAGATTAGTACCTCTAGAAGCCTCTTCTGATCAAATGGGTGATAAATTTGAGCTCTTCAATCTTCCTTGTTTGTCCTCCTTCCTTCTTTCTTGCAAAATTACACTTAGAATGATGAATTAGCCCTCCTCTTGCACTACAAGCTTTCTCTCTGCTCTCTAGGGTTTCTCAGGGGTGCATTGGCCACAAATGGAGGCCATAAAGGCATTTAAATAGGGCACAGGCCCGGGGATTTAGGGTTTCACTTAACAGTGCGGACTCGCCGAGTCCACTCATCGACTCGTCGAGTCCGGTCATTAATCCATACAAGAACTCGCGGTCCTACTCGGCGAGTCTGAACGTCTACTCGCCGAGTCCCTCCATAAAACTCAAGATAAATGAACTTTATAGCATACCTGGAAATCCGGATGTTATAATTCTCCCCCATTAGAATCAGACTTTGCCCTCGAAGTCTTGCTCCGCAAAAAACTCTGGATGCTGCTCCCGCATCTCCAACTCCGGCTCCCAAGTCAGCTCGGACCCTCTCCGATGTTGCCACTGGACCTGCACCAGGGGCACCTCCTTGTTCCTCAGAACCTTGATCTTCCGTTCCATAATCGCCACCGGCCTCTCAACATAATTCAGGCTCGCATCCACCCGAATATCTCCCAATGGCACCACCGCCGACTCGTTGGCTATACACTTCCTTAACTGAGACACGTGAAAGGTATCATGAATCTGGCTCAACTCCACAGGTAGCTCCAACCGATATGCTACCCTGCCCACCCTCGCAGTCACCCTGAACGGACCGATGTATCGGGGCCCCAGCTTGCCCCTCTTCCTGAATCGGATCACTCCTTTCCAAGGAGACACTTTCAGAAGTACGAAGTGTCCCACCTGGAACTCAAGCTCGGATCGTCGCCTATCCGCATAACTCTTCTGACGACTCTGAGCCGTCAATAACCTCTGTCTAACCTGTTGTATCTGCTCTGTCGTCTGAAGCACTATCTCAGTACTACCCATCACACGCTGCCCTACCTCTCCCCAGCAAATGGGAGTCCGACACCTCCTCCCATACAACAACTCGAAGGGAGGCATACCAATACTCGAATGGTGGCTGTTGTTGTAGGAAAACTCAGCCAATGGCAAGTACGTGTCCCAACTTCCTTCGAAGTCCAACACACATGCTCAAAGCATGTCCTCGAGTGTCTGAATCGTCCGCTCACTCTGCCCGTCCGTCTGTGGGTGGTCGGCGGTATTGAAATGCAACCTCGTACCCAACTCCTCGTGGAACTTCTTCCAGAACCTGGAAGTGAATCGTACATCTCGATCTGATACAATCGAGATCGGTACTCCATGACGTGATACCACCTCTCTCACATACAACTCGGCCAACCTCTCAGCGGAAGAGCTCTCACTGATAGCAAGGAAGTGAGCGCTCTTAGTCAGCCGGTCGACTATCACCCAAATTGCATCGACGCCCCTCGCGGTCCTCGGTAATTTGGTGATAAAATCCATGGAAATATGTTCCCACTTCCACTGGGGAACCTCAAGTGGCTGCAACTTGCCATGCGGACGCTGGTGCTCGGCCTTAACCCTGCGACAGGTCAAGCACCTCTCGACAAACCACGCGACATCCCTCTTATACAGGGCCACCAATACTCTCTTTTCAGGTCCAAATACATCTTAGTGGCCCCGGGATGGATCGAGAACCTCGATCTGTGCGCCTCCTCCATTAGAATGGTACGTGCCCCGCCTGCATACGGCACCCAAATCCGACCTTGAAAGGTCATCAGCCCTCGGCTATCGGTAACGAACTCGGACACTTGCCCGATCACCCGCTCCCTTTTGCGGTTCGCTGGTATCACGTCCTCTGCCTGGGCCTCCCGAATGGTGTCCAACACCGGAGTCGTCACTGTCAGCCGCATACAAATGTCTCGAATCGGGGCACTCTCTGCCCTGCGGCTCAGTGCATCAGCTACAACATTAGCTTTGCCCGGGTGGTACAGGATCTCACAATCGTAATCTTTTACCACGTCCAACCATCTCCTCTGGCGCATATTCAGGTTGGGCTGATCCATCAAATACTTCAAGCTCTTGTGGTCCGTGTATATGGTACACCGAACCCCATACAAATAGTGACGCCAGATCTTAAGGGCGAACACCACTGCCCCCAACTCCAGATCATGGGTGGGATACCTCGTCTCATGAGGCTTCAGCTACCTCGATGCATACGCTATCACATGCCCTCTCTGCATAAGCACCGCACCCAACCCCGATATCGATGCGTCACAATACACCACAAAATCCTCCATCCCTTCTGGGAGCGCTAACACCGGGGCTTCGCATAATCTCTGGCGAAGTGTCTCAAACGAGGTCTGCTGCTCCGGACCCCACGAAAAAGTAACGCCCTTCCGGGTCAACCTGGTGAGAAGCACGGCGATCTTGGAGAAATCCTTGATAAACCTCCGATAGTAGCCGGCCAACCCCAGAAAACTCCTGATCTCGGTGGGAGATCTCGGCACCTCCCAACTCATCACTGCCTCAATCTTGGCCGAATCGACCAATATCCCCTTCTGATTAACGAGATGCCCCAAGAACTGGACCTCTCGCAACCAGAAGTCACACTTGGAGAATTTGACGTACAGCCTCTCCGATCTCAAAACCCCGAGGATCTCCCTCAAATGCTCCTCATGCTGCTCTCGAGACCTCGAATACACCAGAATATCATCAATGAACACGATCACCGATCGGTCCAACATCGGTCTGCACACCCTGTTCATGAGATCCATGAACGTTGCCGGTGCATTGGTGAGCCCAAAAGGCATCACCACAAACTCGTAATGCCCATAACGAGTCCTGAACGCCGTCTTTTGGATATCCTCATCACACACTCTCATCTGATGATATCCAGACCTCAGATCAATCTTGGAGAACCAAGACGCTCCCTGCAACTGATCGAACAAATTGTCGATCCTCGGTAATGGGTAACGGTTCTTGACCGTCAACTTGTTCAACTCCCGGTAATCAATACACATCCGGTGTGAACCATCCTTTTTCTTGACAAAAAGGATCGGCGCTCCCCATGGCGAGCTACTCGGTCGAATAAACCCCTTCCCCAGCAGCTCCTGAAGCTGCGAGGATAGCTCCTACATCTCTGGCGGCGCAAGGCGATAAGGCGCCTTGGCGATAGGCGCTGCCCCCGGAATCAAATCGATGCGAAACTCCACCTGCCTATCGGGAGGCACACCCGGCAACTCCTCAGGAAACACATCCGGGAACTCACACACTATCGGCACATCATCAACCGAACTTGGCCCCTCGGCGGCCACTCGTGAATCCATCACATATGCCACAAACCCGCTACAGCCCTGCTGTAGACTCCGCCTCGCTCTAGCAGCTGAACAAAATGCTGACCCAGAACGGGTACCCTCGCCGTACACCGTAAGTACTCCCCCACTAGGGTCTCGTATCGTCACCAACTGTCGCTCGCAGTCTATAACAGCCCTAAATCGGCTCAACCAATCCATGCCCACTATGACACACACGTCCCCCATCGCTATCGGGACCAGATCTATCGGGAACTCAACAACGAAGATCTCGAGTACACATCCTCAAATCACATCCGTAGCATACACCGCTCGCTCGTCAGCTATGGAAACTCGTAGAGGTCGACTCAACGCCTCTCGTCGGCTATTGATGTGCCGACTAAACGCTATCGACACAAATGATCGACTCGCACCCGAGTCAAATAACACTAAGGCAGGTACAAAACTCACAAGAAAAGTACCTACGCATATCATAATATAAGCACAATATCTCAACTCAGCATAAATAAATAAAGAATACATACCAGGCACAACATCGGGCGTTGCGCGGACCTTCTCCGCTGTCAACTGGAAAGCTCTCCCGCGAACCTTCGGTGCCTCGGCCTTCGCTGGCCGAACCTCGGTAACCCTAGCAGCAGGTGCAGATCCCTGTGCTGATCCCTGATGTAACTGCGGGCACTCGGCCTTCCGATGGCCAGTCTGGTTGCAATGAAAGCAAACCATAAACCCCTTGGGGCAATCCTTGGCGATATGCCCCTCTTTGCCACATTTGTAGCAAGCACCTGATCGACAGACCCCATCATGTCCCTTTCCGCACTTCCCACAAGTGCGGCCCTTCTGGCCTCCAGATCTCGTATCAGCAGACTTTGCCCGCTTGGCTGCCGGCTGAGACTGTGCCGGCCGCCGATCCATCCTCTGAGACTCGTCCTCCTCCCTGGCCTGAGTCTCCAACTCAATCTCCCTCTTCCGGGCATTTGCCTGGAGCTCATCAAATGTCCGGTAAGTCGAGTTCAACACGAACTCCCGAATATCCCTCCTCAAAATGCCCAAATACCGGCTCATGCGTGCCTGCTCGGTAGACACCTGCTCAGGGCAGAACATCGCCCTCTCATGGAACTTCCTGGTAACCATAGTAACAGAATCAGTACCCTGCTTGAGGGTCAAGAACTCCTGTGCCAGTCGTTCCCTGTCCACCGGGGGAACATACTCGTCTCTGAACATAGCGGTGAACCTCTCCCAGGTCACCTCTGAAATCTCCGCAAGATTGAAGCTCGCCGTCACGAACTTCCACCAATCCTTCGCCCCCAAGCGAAGCTGGTTCAGGGCGGACCGTACTCTCAGATGCTCCGGACATGAACACGTATAGAAGCATCCCTCAATATCAGAAATCCACCTCATCGCAGCGATTGGATCCTGCGTCCCGTCAAACTCTGGTGGCTTCGTGTTGCTGAACTCTCGAAGCAACAACGAGTCACCTCCCTGAGGTCTGGCAGCAGCCACAGCTGCAGTAGCTGCAGCAGCCATAGCCTCAGTCACCGCTGCGTACCGCTCATCAAAAGTCTCAATCAATGTGGTCTTGATAGACCCAAACATCTCCGGAATCTCGGCTCGAATCGCCGCTGCCACCTCATCGTGGATCATCTGACGAAGCTCCTCGTCACTCACGCCGCTCGTCTCAGGTCTGTGGCGTGTCCCAACCATGATGTCTCTGAAATACAATATAATAATATCAGAGACTTGCTCCAACATACTCGCACTCGATAACTCAACCTTACTTGTTCCCTAGTACCCTAAGGATTCTTACTTGGACTGTGCACTGATCCGGTGTCTTCAGTAGTACGGGCCCTATACTACCGTCCACACCGCATCAATGTTCACCCCAAGTCCTCCTCCTAGGATCCCAGATCACAAGTACTCTATATCTCACTGGTATAGGCTACCCTTCGGTAGACCTCTCATCAGCTCCTCACTGCTACCTACTCGCTCTCAAGCATCACATAGCATCAAAATCCTTCCTAGGCTAAGGCATCACAAAATCAGGCCACTTTATTCCTAATATGAATACCTAGCCAACTCTAGCATGCATATCATATCATAACATATCTCATAACACATAATGTAAGGGTATTTTGGGAAATCACCGTTCAGGCGCTGGCTGATCGTACACACTGCTTCCTTCTGCCTTTCTCAAAATCTTTTACTCTCTTAGAAAAATTGTTCATTTTATGAAAAACTTTCTCAAATCCTCAGTTTGAGTTCAGATTCATCCGAAGATGCACCCGAATCCCTCAAACCAAGGTTCTGATACCAACTTGTTTCAACGTAAATTTTCAAAACAATTTTTCATTTTTAAATCATACTTTCAATCACACGATAAGCACAAAAACATAATGTATCCACTGTGTCATAACAAAACATGTCCCAGAATCTCAATAACATAAACTCCATAAGTGTGTACGGATCATGCCGGCGCCTTCCCGCGATCCTCGCTAGTACCTGAAACACAACATAACAACTGTAAGCATAAATGCTTAGTGAGTTCCCCAAAATACCACGTACGCACATACGCCACTCAAGGCTATAAGACCTTCCGGTCTCTGTGTCCCAGGGGACTTCCGTCCCATAACCCTGGTAGACCTTCCGGTCCTACCTGTGATGACCTTCCGGCCCATGTCACCCTGACCTTCCGGTCCATATCACTCTTACCTTTCGGTCCATATACTCCTGACCTTCCGGTCCACCTCATGACATACATAACACATACATATCATATATCAGCATACAGTACATACACCTCATAGCATACAAGACCTTCCGGTCACACATTGGTACCCTTCCAGGTACAGTATAGTGAGAAGACTCACCTCAATGAAGTCGGATAAACTCTCGTGCTCAACGTCCCGACCTAGCCTCCTCCTATTATTCAAATAACATTCCCGATCAATATTCTCTCATAGCCTCATCTCTACAGATTGGGTAGATGGCTATTCTACCCTTCCCTGAACTCTCTTGAATCAGTCTTGACCATAACCCTAAGGTCAACGAAAGTTAATGGTCAAACTTTGACCGACTCGTCGAGTGCACATGGGAGACTCGGCGAGTCCGTGCGGGTTCTCTAAATCCTTCTAGCCTCTCTTGGCTCGTCGAGTCATCGTCCCACTCGACGGGTTACACCTGTTACGAATCGCGGGGTAACCCCGACTTGACTCGTCGAGTCCCATTATGGACTCCGCGAGTTGCATCCATGGCAACAGTGAAATGACCTTCTGATGTCAGATCTACTTTTCTAACCTGTAGATCTGGCCTTCCCAACCACTATAATCACGTAAAGGTCCGACCTTTACACACATACACTGTCCATAAAGCTTCTTTGGGTGAAATAACCTCTAGAATGGCAACCTAGGGTCATATCTCTAATGAAATAGCAAAAAGCAAGGTAGATAGGACTCTCTGGACCTCTTAAGGTCCAGATCTAAGAAGAACTCCACCTTGGGACCTCACATACTTCGAATCCAAGTCAAAGAAGGCATAAGAAAACCCTAGATTCAAGTAGATCACCAAATACATGAGACTGAGCACAGATTAGTACCTCTAGCAGCCTCTTCTGATCAAATGGGTGATAGATATGAGCTCCTCAATCTTCCTTGTTTGTCCTCCTTCCTTCTTTCTTGCAAAATTACACTTAGAATGATGAATTAGCCCTCCTCTTTCACTACAAGCTTTCTCTCTGCTCTCTAGGGTTTCTCAGGGGTGCATTGGCTGCAAATGGAGGCCATAAAGGCCTTTAAATAGGGCACATGCCCGGAGATTTAGGGTTTCACTTAACAGCGCGGACTCGCCGAGTCCACTCATCGACTCGTCGAGTCCGGTCATTAATCCAGACAAGAACTCGCGGTCCTACTCGGCGAGTCTGAACGTCTACTCGCCGAGTCCCTCCATAAAACTCAAGATAAATGAACTTTATAGCATACCTAGAAATCCGGATGTTACAGATAAAAACAGAAATCTAAGAATAGTTTTAAAATTATTTTAACAAGTATTTGAGTATGAGAAATCCTTTCGTTTGATGTTTTCACACGTAAGTGTTTTAACACAATTATATCGTGTTCTACTTGTATTATCCCCCTTAAAAGCATTTAAAAGCATAATATTGAAATTTGTAGGGGTATGAACTCACCTTGTGTGAGTGATTCGAATGAAAGTTCGATATAGGATGTTTGATTTTAAAAGCTAGTTCCCGGGTCAAAACAGGTCCTAAATAGTAATTTACATAGCATATATGTACACAATTAGTGAATATAACCTCTAAGGTATTTGGAAAACAACCTAGGATGCAAGAAACACTTACAAAAGAAGTGTTATAAGCAAAGATGGGAGGCTGCAAGGAGTTCACGGCCCAAGAAGGGTGTCCACGGCCCAGTGTTCTTGATGAATGAAGAACACCTGAAGATCCTAGGCAAGTTTGTAAGAAGATTCAAAGGTTTTCGGTTAGGTATTCTTCGTGTTCTTCGTGAAAACTAGTGAAATTAACGAGTTTCAGTCTAGTATAAGAAGATTGAAGGATGTTTTTGAAATGATAACAAGATCAAGAAATGATACCTGTTAGATCCTATGAAGAACTAGTGATTATCATATGAATATTATGAGAAAGGATGAGTTTAGCATGTTCTTGAGGAGAGAGGATGTTCTTGGCTGATGATACTTGAGAGAAAAGGGTTGGATTTTCGTTTGAAAGTGTAGAAATGAATTAAAATCAGCCGATATATATATATATATATATATATATATATATATATATATATATATATATATATATATATATATATATATATATATATATATATATATATATATATATATATATATGGAAGGGGTTCACGGTCCGAAGTGGTTCACGGCCATGAACCTCGCATACGGCCCGAAGCCTGATCACGGCCTCGGTTCACGGTCCGAAGGCGGTTCACTGTTCATGGCCCGAAGGCAGTAAACACTTCACGGTCCTTGCAAGGTTTGCGGTCATATTTGCGGTCCGAAGAGAAGAAAGAAGGAAAGAGGATGCGAAGTTTCTCGATTTTTCAAGCGTTTTCCTTCTAAATTCTACCAGAAATATTCTATTATTCTAACCTTAATAGAAATCCAAACAATAAAGGGGACATTAGTTGACCCAAGTTTGACTTTGGTTGACTAGGGTTAACTTTACAAGTAGGAAATAACGGGATGTTACAAATACCGAGTAGGGATGTCAAAAAGTCATGCGGGACCCCTGTCTCGTGGGGCCCCGTTCCGTTTGGGGGAATTTTTTTAAAAAAAATCGGGGGCGGGGACGGGGGCGGGGGCTGTAACATTCCAAGAATTGTCATTTATAGTCCCTGGGGATAGAAGGTTGAAGCCATGAAAGTCTAAGGGCTAGATTGCAATTATTGGGATCAGGAGGAGTACGTTGCGCGTACATAAGGGTACGCTGAGCGTACTAGGCGCGCCCTAGTACACTGGGCGTACACTTGTGTATGCTAGGCGAACTCATGGTAGAAGGAAACCCTAATATTTAGGGTTTGGGGACTATATAAGCAACATGATGAGCATAAGACCCTCCCTTACCCCAGCCTCCACTGCTAAGAGTCGTTTTCCCCAAACCCTAGCCATTTCCTTGAGTGTTTAAGCTTTTTGAGTGTTTCTTGAGTGTTTTAAGAAGAAGGTGTTGCATCAAGGAGTTGGAGAAGAAGATCAAGCTTGTAGATCTGAAGTTGGTTTGTGCCCTAGAAGCTCTAGAAGGTAAAAAGCTTGGAACATTATTCTTGTATGAGATATATCTAGTCATTTTAGCTTTATGGAGGCATTATTGTCCCAAAAGTCCCAAAATGGTGCATGTTATGATTTAGACGAAATGAGTTGTCCTTTCAGACCTTAGAAGAGGCCCTAAGTGATAAAAATGGTGTCCCAATAGCTAGATTTGTCTCGTGCATGAAGTAGGAAGGTCTTAATGGATTAAGACCATGTGTTAAGAACTTTCTGGATGTCCATAGTGATAAAGTTCGATATTTTATATTCCTATGGCACATTTGGTCGATGGATCTGGAGTTTGGGCTTAAGTGCTCAAGCCATTAAGCACTTAATAGGGTTTTGGTGAAACCCCGTGTACGCCCAGCGTAAATCCAGTACGCCCAACGTACTGGGTCAACCACCCCGATGGTGGTCAACATCTGGATGAGTACGCCCTGCATACGTCCTCTGTTGGGCCTTTGACATTTGGGCTTCGGGTTTTGGGCTGTTTATGGACTAGTTGGATTTGGGCCTTTGCTGGACTTTATGAATATAATGTTTTGGGCCAAGTTTTGATATTGGATCTTGGAGTGAGGCCCAATTAGGGAGTTGGGCCCAATTTGGTAAATTGGGCCAATAATGGGTTTTGCTTAAGGGCTTTCAAGGTTATGGTATTGGCATTGGGCCTTGGCCCAATAAAGAGAATGGACATGATCGATTGTGTGGACCCCTAGTCAAGATTCTTATGTTGTGTAATGACTTGGTGTTTATTATTTTGGATAGTTCGAGATTTTGGTGAGGCAACGATTTGGGAGTTCGATTCTTTAGTTCAGATCGGCATTGCGAGGTGAGTATCCTCACTGTACTCAAGGGTCTAAGGCACCAAGGCCGGCCCTTTGATTTGTTATTTGGGATTGTTACTCTTGTGATATGTTAGCTCGGTATCCTGATAGATAGGATGGTTATATGCTGGTATGATATGTTAGATCAGTATCCTGGTAGATCGGATGTGGGTATGCTTAGTGACCTATAATGTGGTCTGACTGTCTGTATGTTGGTAGGATATTACATGTTATATGTGCACATGGCTGATTTGTAGTTGAGGGTATTCCATCCCGAGGATGATAGGACCCTAGTATGTTGTCTTTATAGATTATTATATGATTATCTGATATAGGTGCACATGTTTGATTGGTTGTGTGGGCATTCCAACCCGATGGTTGTAGGCCGAGAGTATTCCATCCCGAGGATGATTGGACTCGTAGTATGTGGGCATTCCAACCTGATGGTTGAGGGCCTGGGGTATTCCAACCTGATGGTTGATCGGACCCATGGGATGTTGGCATTCCAACCCGATGGTTGAGGGCCTGGGGTATTCCATCCCGATGGATGATCGGACCCGTAGTATCTGTTATGTATGTATTGTGTGTGGGAATTCCAACCCGATGGTTTTGGGCCGAGAGTATTCCATCCCAAGGATGAATGGACTCATAGTATGTGGGCATTCCAACCTGATGGTTGAGGGCCTGGGGTATTCCATCCCGATGGATGATTGGACCCATAATATGTTGTTTGTTATGTTATGTGTATTGTTGTGTGTATGGGTATTTTGGGGGTAACTCACTAAGCCTTCGAGCTTACATTTATTTATTATTGTTTCAGGTTCAGCGGATGGCCACGAGAAGGCGAAGACGTGACCGTACACTTCCTCGATTTATGATTATGATTTCTGGGAACTCTGATGTTTAAACTATTTTGAAAACAAATTGTAATAACTGAATGATTTTATATGATTTAAAAAGTTTTAAATTGGCTCGAATTTTATGGATGTTACAAATTGGTATCAGAGCCTTAGTTTGAGTGAATTGGAGGAACCCTCGTGTGAATCCAGCCTCAAATCAAGGAAAGATTTTCAAAATGATTCTTAAATGGTTTTCAAAATGAGTAAAAGAGGATGTGAAGTGTACGATTAGCTGGAGCCTGTAAGTAGACCCCAAAATACCATACAGTTATTTGATTATGTGATATGTTAGAACAGCATGCTAGTACTAGTCTAGGGATCGTCAGGAATTGCATGATAGAATTGTCTGATTGCATGATGCCTGATAGCCTAGAGTTTTCCTTATATGAAATTGACATCATTACTGTACTTGCTTAGTGTATGCATCACGACTGTACATAATTAAGATCTTATAGCCTGAGAATGTTTGGTTTGGCCTTATTTCTTGTTCTTGTATGATGAAGGGCTTAGGGTAGGATCAGGTATTCGAAAGTCTATAGGGTCCAACGCTATGTATGGCTAGCATACACTAGTGTTGCAGGGTTGGTGGAAGTTTCATGGATAGGTGGGTGGTGAGAGGCCGGGAGGCCAGTTATGCGATATTTAGCATTCCTCTAGGAGTGACGATTGAGCGCTCGCTATGTATATTTATTTTGTTAGGGTGTTGTGGTGATACTTGAGACAAATATGGGTAGGTGTGGAAGGTATTATGGGCCTATACTACTAAAAGCACAAGACCCATACGTGTAGCAAGGAAGTCACAACGCCTGGGGTTTGGTTGGGAGTTGGTTCCCTGTTACTGTATGGATTATTCGAGACGTCTTAAGATCAGGGAGATGTTCTGTACTTATTGCATTCCGCGGGCTGAGCGGGAGTGGCTATCACATGAGTTTCTGGATTTGAGGCTTCGGGGGTTTTGCTCGAGGCCGGAATGCGAGTCGCGGGGACTCCGGAAAGGAGTGATGATTATGTTCAGCTGGAGTTTTGTAACTGGAAGTAGAATGGTTAATTGAAGGATTGGACTGTCGTTTTATCAGGCAAGGATTGTGCCCTTTAAGTTTTCGAGCTCAAAGGAGTGAGCAGGCTTGTGACCCCAGGATCAGGTTGTATTCCAGCTCGGGGACAGTTGGTTGCAAGGATTGGTGACATTATTTCAGCGCCGGTGAGCGTAGGTGGGTCGATGTGGCATAAGTATTTTGTGAGGTACGGTTTGCCTTGGATCTCTTGTATCGGGCGGTAAGGGTTGATTATGCGACCTATTGCACTTTTGGGATTGTAGACTATGTCTTGGGAGTAATTTGTAGCCCGGTTTAGGGCAGAGGTTGCTTCAGCTACTGCAGTTCAGTTGTGAACGTTTGAGCGGGTGAGTGAGTCAGGGTGTGAACCCTGAATGAAATGATTTCTAGAGCCCGAGGCAAGAGACTTGTTTGGAACACCTTTGGAAAAGGGGTATTATGTGGGAGGTCTGCGGACAGGGTTCCACAGGATGGTTATTCAGCATTGTCAGGAATCACTGCTTTTAGTAACCGTTATTGATTGGCGGATGAAGGAGCCAAAGGAAGTAGCTCGTTGCTGAGGTATTAGTTGGAGTATCTGTCTTTTGGTCCTCAAGATTTGAGTGTGGTATCATTCAAGCATTAGTGATTGTCGGTTTCACTGGTATTCAGGAAGGGCTCATCTGGTTCTTAGAAGTGTGTGATCAATTGGGATTGGCTAGTAATGGGGCGCTAGTTAGTGTCGCAACTAGCAATTTTATCTACGAAACTCTATGCTCTTGCAAACATTAACTATGATAACAATTGTAACCCTAACTTGATAATATGTATGATGCTCACTCAATGACAACAAACTCCCATCAAAATCCATTGTGAAGTCCAAAACTTTATACAAAACGTTTCAAATAGTCAATTGGGGGTTGAAAACCCTACGAATCCCAGCTTAAGCTCACTATGAACTAGGACTTCCTTATTGGGCCTAATGGACCAATAAGCTTGCAGTTTGACTACTTTGGGTTAGAACCCTTAAATGGGCTCTAATTGGACCCACATTCATAAAACTTAACATTTTGGGCCATAATGGGCCTAAAATGGATTAGTTTACCCTTAATGGGCCTTATTGGGCCATAAATAAATTAACTAGCCCTAATGGGCCATAAACCCATTCCATTATACCTTATTGGGTCGTGAATGTTCACAAGGGCCCAATGGGCCGAAAACCATTATTGGGCTCCATGAATTCGAACCAAGCTTAGAATAGGCCCGAAACTATCTCATTCTTATTCCTCCTAACCCAAAAATCTCGGCCCAATGCATATATAAATATATATGAGTGTAAAAAAAGAAAAAAAAAGAAAAGGGAGAAGAATTAACTTGCAATTGACACATCACATTTGCATGATGGTCTTCCATGCAAATTAACCATTAAGTAATCCATAAATCTCATGCATCTATGTATCCATCACATCCTCACCCCTCTCTCCCCTCTCTTATTATTCCTTCGGCCGAGGGCAAGAAATGCACACACACACAATATCAAACTCTCTCCAAATACACTTTCAAGAACATCTCTCCCCTTTCATCAAGAATTTTCGAGATTTAGAGCATTCCGAGGAGGTTTTTCCATCCAAAAATCACTTCAAGTTACACTCTAGTGGTAAGATCTCACAAACCTAAGTAACATATTTCTTTTTAAACTCATTCACTCTTCTTACCATCTTAATTTCGTGATCATGCTCCCCTAGAACTCCTCAAAAATTCGAAGGTCCCCTCAAGGAGCTAATTAGAGCCAAAAATCACACCATCTTCTTCCATTCTTCTTCAAAAACCAAAACATCAAGCAAAGGTGAGTTCATACCCCCCTTGTTTTCGGTTTTTACATGTTTTTGGGAGAGAATACAAGTGTTTATGTGTAGATCTGTGTATTTATGCATGTTATGTGTGATTTTATTGGTCTATGTTGTGATTATGTGATAGATCTTGATGAATCTCGAATACTCTAACAAAAATGGGTGAGATTCATAAACTAATACACTCTAAACATCATACTACAAGGATAAAAGTGTTATACATGCCTAAGATGTGAAAAACAAAACAAAAATCTTGTATAAGGATCATTTTTGACAAGTAAACAAAAGATTGGGATAATGTTTACTACTTACGGTTTTGTAAGGACCAAAAGGGTCACATTTATATAAAAAGGAGTTTTTATAACAACTACACCTTCCAAAGGACCAAAAGTGTAATATTTTGCATTATGGGCCTTAATTTGGGCCTTACGACTTTTTGGGCCCAAATTGCAAAAATATGAATTTTTATGGACAAAATTGTTATTTGATCAAAACTTGAGTCAATAATGAAAACTTACAAATTTAGGGGCTGAAAATGACACTTATTTCAAAATTGGGCCAAAAATGTAAATTTTATAAAGTTTGGGCCGATAATGTTATTTTATTCAAATAAGGGCTGAAAATGTAATTTTCTAAAAAAATGGGCTGAAAATGTCAATATATGTATTTCTGGGCCAAACACATCAATTACTAAACATTTGGGGCAAAAATATAAATTTTTATAAATTTATGGACTAAAATGTTATTTTTAATTTAAAATAGACCAAAATGACATTTTATGTAAAAATAAGCCTTTAAATGTTCAAACTAGTTCTTAAGGGACCTAGAGTGTCATTTTTAATAAATACGGGTTCAAATTATAAGATTTTGACGTATCAAAACTAAAAATGTCATTATAACAAAACACTGGACTTTTTATAACATTATGGATAAACGTTTCGACTAAATGAACTATACTATAGCAAACAAACGAAATACAACAACGGTACGATTATTGGGCCTGGTACTCGTTATACCTGTTTATTGGGCCTTCGTGATCCATATGCATGTTTATTGGGCCCAGTATAATCATTTCATGTCGATTGGGCCTTCGCGATCCAATTACATGCTTAATGGGCCTAAATTAGCCTTTTCATATTATTGGGCCTTAGTGGCTCATTTACATACTAATTTAGTCTGGAATAATTCATCGTATGCTTAATGGGCTTTAATGTGTCCATTGCATACTTAACAAGCCTGGAAATAACTTACATGTCTAATGGGCCATAATTGTCTTTTCTTCATGTTTGTTGGGCCTTATCCTTTCACGTTCATGTATCATCTGGTGTTCGAAATTCTAAATACATATAACATTATACATATTCATGTGGCAATAATTGGGATCTAGTGAGACTTGTCGGTTGACATCACTGAGTGTATGGTCGTAGCTTGTAGTTATAATCAGAGTCTCCTGGAGGGAGAGCGAGAGTTTGTGTATAGATCTATATGGGGATGACTCCCCCACACCTGAGTTGTTCGCTATAGTTAGACTAGGCCAGTCTAGGGTGACAAAACCTTGATCAAAATCCGGCATTTGGAAAAATGCCAAGACAAGCAATTCAGTGACTATCATGCATGGTTATAACGACTGATATAGAGATCCATTACCATCACGACATTACGGGAATCAAAACTCGTAAATCATATTGATATCAAACAAATCATACGATAATGCAAGGACTGCTACATTCTTATAAATCAGAAAATATCGGATTTTCTGGGGAAACACTATTATTCAATTACCTCCTACTTACAACAGAAAGAATACAAAGAAATTTGGATTGCATACTTATACATGTTTTTACTATGAAATTCACACATGCAACCATACTCGGTTTTCACATCATTTTTCAGACTTTTTACAGAAAATATCGGATTTTCTGGGTTTTACAAACAATACAAAAATCTTTCATTCAAACATGCTTATGAACTCACCAACATTATATATGTTGACCGTTTTCAAAATAACTTGTATTCTCAGGTAACCGTTAAGCAGAAGAACCTTCAAGTGTGTGGATTTATTTTTGTGTAATATCAATCATCGTACAATTAATATTTTGGAATATGTAACCCAAGACAATGTACTTGATGTGAACAATACCAGTTGTAATATGTAATGTTTGGTGATGATTGTGTTATGTTTCATGTATATTCATTGTGATGATAATTCAATTGATAGTCACGCGAGCCCCCGGACGATTCTGCCGTCTGGTTCGGGGTGTGACAATTAGAAAGAGTTGGTTGTCATCGGATCAATCGTTTGGAAGTGAGAAGGATTGGGAATCTTCCAATTTTCATGTATTGTGAAGGCTTAGTCGAATCTACGTGGGGGAGAGTTACCCCGGGATGCAGAAGCGGGAGAGGTTTTGAAACGGGATAAGTTACACAACCCGACAGGGAGAATGGAGTCCCCAGTGGCTGCTTGGTTTGAGGGTTGTGTTGGTTGGGGGTTCGGTAAAACTCCCCAGCATAAGAAACACGTCTTCTTGGTGCTTGATAGCAGAAGTTGGGGAACTAGGTTGGAGTTCTAGTCATGTATTGAGTTCAGTTCGAGTTTTTGGTCGAGGGTGTGCTCGACTCTGAGGGTTTTGGATTGATAGATGGAGGGTTTTGTTAGCTTCCAGGGCCCGACAGTGCATTCAGCACGGGTATACGAGTTATTTAGCATATGCGGTTGACACGCGGGCTAGGGAACAGACCACGGATTTTCGAGAAGGTGGACGATCGACATGAGGCCTAGGGTTAGGTCGGGGCTAGAGTCCACGGAATGGATCAGGAGTTCGGAACCCCAAGTGGGTGAGAATAGTCTGCATGGGAAAGATCACCAGGAGGGGTGGTCCAGTGAGATGCTCAACAGTTTAAGGCCGTTGGGGCGTACCAGTCAGGCCGAAGGCTCGGAGAATGGTCCAGACATGCTGAAGGCCCAGAAAGGCGGTCCAGACATGCTGAAGGTTCTGAGAGTGGTCTAGATAGACTGAAGACCTGGTGAGGCGGTCCAGTCATACTGAAGACTCTGTATGTGTCTTTAGATCTATGTACGGATATTAAGTATGTTGCTATGCTATAGCAATCGGTATGTTTGTCCCCAAGTATTGATCATGCTGATGGAGTATGCCGAAGACTTCGTATGGGTTTTGTTAGTTATATGATCAGGTTCTGAGTATATATGTGTTATGGTGTAGCAACTTGTTCTGCAAGTGTATAGTGTAGGGTGAGGTTTTAGCACTGGGACACTTGTTGGTGTTGTGAAGGGCATTGATTAGGCCTTCTTGGGCAATGGAGGAGGTGAGTACCTCCAGGATGGAGTGTTGGACATCTGAAGTGACTACAGAGGTGTCGATGCGTTATCGGGAGCATTCCAGTCATGAGCTCAGGGCCGGAGAGGGCATACCAGACTCATGTTATGGGCTCAGAGGCAATCCAGACCTATGCTGAGGACCATGTAAGGGTATTCCAGTCATAGGCTGTGGGCATAGAGATTGTGTTGGTTATGTCTCTAGTAGGAGCGCGTTCGGATTGGATGTATTGTTGACAGTCGGGGGAGTTGCACTCGGTTGTGACGAATCAGAGGATGGTGGATAAGACGCACGGATAGATCCTTGGATCTCAAGTTATGAGTAGACCCGAGTTATGTTCATAGGGGTATTCCAATCTAGGGTATTCCATCCTGAGGATGACCGGACCCTATGATTGATTGGACCTGATATGTTTGGTATTCCAACCCGAGGGTTGATTGGGCCAAACATGTGTGGGGATACGAGGGTATTCCATCATAGGGATGATTGGACACGTCGTAGGCAAGCCTGGTATTCCAGCCCGAGGCTGATTGGGCCAGGCATGAGTGTTCGTGTTTATTAGTGGATTGATTTTGTATGATATTTTGGGAGCTGAAGGACGCATTATCCTGTCAGCACAAAGGGTTCGCTTCAGGAAGAGCGAAAGTTGGGTTTCCGATACTTTGGATCATCAGGATTTTGTTAGGTTGGCAAAGTGGCATGTAGGATAGACCTTTTGAAAAGGTTCGGTTGGATTCTCATCGCTTTTCACGTTTGGCAGCTGCAAAAATCGCATATTGGATGAGTAGGCGGTTGTATCGTTGGGTGATGTTCAGGTCGGAGAGCACTTGAACTATGTATGGAAACCATTGGCAGCATCGGAAAGGATCCGAGTAGACTTTGGAGTCAGAGTCCTAGATGCGGGAGAATTATCGTGAATGGTTCGCCGCAGCAGGCTTCGAGGACGAAGCCTAGTTTAAGTGGGGGAGAATTGTAACATCCCAAGATTTGTCATTTATAGTCCCTGGGGAATAGAAGGGTGAAGCCATGAAAGTCTAAGGGATAAATTGCAATTATTGGGATCAGGAGGAGTACGTTGCGCGTACATAAGGGTACGCTGAGCGTACTAGGCGCGTCCTATTACGTTGGGCGTACACTTGTGTACGCTGGGCGTACTCATGGCAGAAGGAAACCCTAATATTTAGGGTTTGGGGACTATATAAGCAACATTATGAAAATAAGACCCTCCCTTACCCCAGCCTCCACTACTAAGAGTCGTTTTCCCCAAACCCTAGCCATTTCCTTGAGTGTTTAAGCTTTTTGAGTGTTTCTTGAGTGTTTTAAGAAGAAAGTGTTGCATCAAGGAGTTGGAGAAGAAGATCAAGCTTGTAGATCTGAAGTTGGTTTATGCCTTAGAAGCTCCAGAAGGTAAAAAGCTTGGAACTTTATTCTTGTATGAGATAGATCTAGTCATTTTAGCTTTATGGAAGCATTATTGTCCCAAAAGTCCCAAAATGGTTCATGTTATGATTTGGACGAAATAAGTTGTCCTTTTAGACCTTAGAAGAGGTCCTAAGTGATAAAAATAGTGTCCCAATAGCTATATTTGTCTCATGCATGAAGTAGGAAGGTCTTAATGGATTAAGACCATGTGTTAAGAACTTTCTGGATGTCCATAGTGATAAAGTTTGATATTTTATAGTCCTATGGCACATTTGGTCGATGGATCTGGAGTTTGGGCTTAAGTGCTCAAGCCATTAAGCACTTATTAGGGTTTTGGTGAAACCCCGCGTACGCCCAGCGTACTAGGTCAACCACCCCGATGGTGGTCAACATCTAGACGAGTACGCCCCGCGTACGTCCTCTGTTGGGCCTTTGACATTTGGGCTTCGGGTTTTGGGTTGTTTATATATAATGTTTTGGGCCAAGTTTTGATAGTAGATCTTGGAGTGAGGCCCAATTAGGGAGTTGGGCCCAATTTGGTAAATTGGGCCAATAATGGGTTTTGCTTAAGGGCTTTCAAGGTTATGGTATTGGCAATGGGCCTTGGCCCGATAAAGAGAATGGACATGATGGATTGTGTGGACCCCTAGTCAAGATTTTTATGTTGTGTAATGACTTGGTGTTTATTATTTTGGATAGTTTGAGATTTTGGTGAGGCAGCGATTTGGGCGTTCGATTCTTCAGTTCAGATCGACATTGCGAGGTGAGTTATCCTCACTGTACTCAAGGGTCTAAGGCACGAAGGCCGGCCATTTGATTTGTTATTTGGGATTGTTACTCTTGTGATATGTTAGCTCGGTATCCTGATAGATAGGATGGTTATATGCTAGTATGATCTGTTAGATCTGTATCCTGGTAGATCGGATGTGGGTATGCTTAGTGACCTATAGTGTGGTCTGACTTCCTGTATGCTGGTAGGATATTACCTGTTATATGTGCACATGGTTGATTGGTAGTTGAGGGTATTCCATCCCGAGGATGATAGGACCCTAGTATGTTGTCTTTATAGACTATTATATGATTATCTGATATAGGTGCACATGTTTGATTGGTTGTGTGGGCATTCCAACCCGATGGTTGTGGGCCAAGAGTATTCCATCCCGAGGATGATTGGACTCGTAGTATGTGGGCATTCCAACCTGATGGTTGAGGGCCTGGGGTATTCCAACTCGATGGTTGATCAGACCCATAGTATGTTGGCATTCCAACCCGATGGTTGAGGGCTTGGGGTATTCCATCCCGATGGATGATCGGACCCATAGTATCTGTTATGTTTGTATTGTGTGTGGGCATTCCAACCCGATGGTTGTGGGCCTAGAGTATTCCATCCCGAGGATGATTGGACTCGTAGTATGTGGGCATTCCAACCCGATGGTTGAGGGCCTGGGGTATTCCATCCCGATGGATGATTGGACCCATAATTTGTTGTTTGTTATGTTATGTGTATTGTTGTGTGTATGGGTATTTTGGGGGTAACTCACTAAGCTTTCGAGCTTACATTTATTGATTATTGTTTCAGGTTCAACGGATGGCCGCGGGAAGGCGAATGCGTGACCGTACACTTCCTCGATTTATGATTATGGTTTCTGGGAACTCTGATGTTTAAACTATTTTGATAAAAAATTGTAATAACTGAATGGTTTTATATGATTTAAAAAGTTTTTAAATTGGCTCGAATTTTATGGATGTTACTGGGGCAAGGTTAACCCCCGTTTTAATTTCAAGGGCGGGGGCGGGGGTAGGTAATCCCGTCCCGAAATCCCCATGGGGACCCCGTTAATAAATTACACATATATTTACATATATAAATTATATAAATATAATAAACAATAACATGATTTTGAGCTTCCAAAATTCATCAAAAAACATGTTTTTAACTTGTTAGTATAATGTTTTTAAGATCCCATAACATTTTTATTTTTAACATGTAAAATTATGCTATAAATAATTATTTTTTATCTAAAAAATAGCTTCTTTTAGCCTAAATAACAACTTCTTTTAACCCAAAAAAGGCAGCCCAAAATCAATTGGGGGCGGGGGAACGGGGCCGGGGCGGGGGTAGGAAGGCTGGACATTTCGGGAGCGGGGGCGGGGACGGGGGAACGGGGAAATTTTAGGGGTGGGGCGGGGAATGCACTCCCCGTCCCGTTTTCCCCCATTGACATCGCTAATACCGAGCTCTTACTGCTATTCATAGGATCAAAAGACAGCTCG
This sequence comes from Lactuca virosa, assembly GCF_052849685.1. Taxonomy (NCBI): domain Eukaryota; kingdom Viridiplantae; phylum Streptophyta; class Magnoliopsida; order Asterales; family Asteraceae; genus Lactuca; species Lactuca virosa. The sequence goes on along the minus strand of NC_136430.1, from coordinate 27,736,179 downwards.
TTATCTAAAAATATTTAGTCTATGGTCTTATGATTCAAATTGTTTATACTATGTTTCATGATATTGTTATGACGTATTTAAATATAAAACATTTTAACGTGTTTAAAAGAAATTCATAAAATATGTGAAGCTAGTGGTTGGGAGTTGACATTAAATTATATTTTCATCCCAACTTCGAATAGTAGTAATGTTTTCATACAAGCTTGGATTTTAACGATCATTATATCTAAGTGTTCGTATTCATGTCTACTACAACTTTCATTTAGATTACTCTAACTAAGAAGTAATATATTTCACTTTTAAATTTTAAAAACAAAGATTTATAGTTTATTATATGAAAAAGTAAAAACGGAGCGTCACACGACACGCCCATGTAAACTTCCACCAACCCTGCAACACTCGTGTATGCTAGCCATACATAACACTGGACCCTATAGATATTTCGAATATCTGATCCTACCCTAAGCCCTTCATCAAACACGAATAGGAAATAAGGCAAAACCAAATATTCTCAGGCTATAAGATCTTAGTTATATATAACCATGATGCATACACTAAGCAACTACAGTAATGATGTCAATTCCATAAAAGGAAGGTCCTAGGCTATCAGGCATTATATAATCAGGCAATTCTATCATGCAATTCCTGAAGATCCCAAGCCTATCACCAGCATGTTGTTCTAACATATCACAATATCAAATAACAGTATGGTATTTTGGGGTTTACTTACTGGCTCCGGCTGATCGTACACATCGCATCCTCCTTGAGTATTTTGAAAATCATTTTTTTTGAAAATCTTTTCCTTAGCTTGAGACTGGATTCACACGAGTGTTCCTCTAATTCACTCAAACCAAGGCTCTAATATCAACTTGTAACATTCGTAAAATTCTTGAAAATTTTTAAACTTGTTAAACAACTACAAACCATCATTTATTACAATTTGTTTTCAAAATAAGTTTCACATCAGAGAAATCCCAAAATCGTAAAAGCAAAACATGATGAGGTGCACGATCACGCCTTTGCCTTGCCGCGATCCCCTGAGGTACCTGAAATATAATCCAAAACTGTAAGCCCAAAGCTTAGTGAGTTTCCCCCAAGATACCAATACATAAAAAATAGCATATGTATACTAACAACATACTTTGGGCCCAATCAACCATCGGGTTAGAATACCCTAGGCCCCTCAACCATCGAGTTGGAATGCCAATATACTATGGGTCTAATCATCCTCCGGATGGAATACCCCAGGCCCTCAACCATCGAGTTGGAATGTCAACATACTATGGGTCCAATCATCCTCGAGATGGAATACCCTAGGCCCTCAACCATCGAGTTGGAATACCTCGGCCTATTGGCTTACGCACAATGCAGTAAAGCCTCAGCCACCAACAAATCGTGTGCACATATAACAAATAATCATATAGCAGTCTACATTCAGTCACACATATCTACAGATCACTAATCATAGCAACATCCTATCTACTAGGATACCGATCGAACAGATCATAACAATACAATAGCATGCATAACAGTATATCAATCCAATGGGCTGACATTGGTGTCTTCGACCCGCAAGTACAGTGAGGACAACTCACCTCACAAGTAGTGCAGATCTGATAAGGTCTGACTCCGAATCTCATCTCTTGAATCAATGCTTACAACCATCATGACCAAACTCATCAAAATCCTAAAATACCCAAAATACCCTCCAGAAGTCCAACTTGGTCAACCATGGTAAAAGTCATAGTCAACGGTCAAGGTCAACAGTCCATGTTGACCCAACTCGTCGAGTGCACTTCTTGAACTCGTCGAGTTCTACAGTACTTAGAAAGTCAGGGAAAACCCTAGCTAACTCGCCGAGTTGGCTGGAAAACTCACCGAGTTTTCCCCAGCTTAACACATTCGGATGATTCTTCGATTCCAGGGACTCTAAGGCTTAGATCTGAACTCCAAATGTGTCTAAAAGGATAAAGTTTCCAACTTTATCCTTTGGGGCTACTCCAAATGCTCAAAAAACCCTTCTACAAGGCTTGAGAACTCAAAGGCTTAACCATTAAGCACAAAATCCTTGAGATCTGGAACCCAACTTTTCCAGAAGAAATTCTAGCCTAAAAAACGACCCAAAGGTTGGTGCTTTATATACATGCATGTCCAATGCATGTCTTGAACCCAAAATGCGTCAAAAAGGGAAAATATGACCTAAACTCCATGCATGGCATCAAGGCTTGTCAAAAGATCAAATCTAACCCACTATAAGACCATCTTGATCTGGAGATTCATAAAGTTGCAAACTTTATGAAGTCCATCCATTGCAACATCCAAGAATAAGGAGAAAAAGGGACAAAACTCAAGATCTAGCTAAATAGATAGATAAAAATCGGATCTTGAACACTTACAATGGTCCAAAAGATTGCCAAACTGAAAATAAGAGCTTTGCTTGCTAGATCCTTGCTTCATTCTCATAATCTTCTTCTTCTTTTGCTCTAAAATGTCACACTAACTCACAATATGAGATGGAATGAAGATTAGGGTTCACAAAGTCGATAATAGGGTTTGGAGGCTGATAAAAAATCAACCTCAAAGACTTAAGGATGTTATATAGGGTGCAAACCCTAAAATTTAGGGTTTCTCATCCAACCGCCAACTCGTCGAGTTTTCCACACCAACTCGTCGAGTTGGTCCAAAAAGATGTGTGGCCCAAAACTTTTCAACACGTCGAGTTGAGGCCATCAACTCAACGAGTTCCAAGGGAAACTTGCCTTTTAAAGAATAAATCTCATATCTGGAAATCAGGATGTTACAATCGGCCACCACATTGGCCTTCCCCGGGTGATAAAGGATCTCACAATCATAATCCTTCACCACATCCAACCATCGACGTTGCCTCATGTTCAGATTCCGCTGATCCATCAAAGGGTATTGATGATTTTGTGGTTTATTGTGATGCTTCAATCACAAGTTTGGGGGAAAGGCTAATGCAAATGGGTCACGTGATCGTTTACGCTTCAAGGCAGCTAAAGCCTCATGAGGCGAATTATCTGACGCATGATTTGGAGTTGGGAGCCGTGGTTTTCGCCCTCAAGATTTGATGATATTATCTCTATGGGGTTCGTTGTAAAATTTACACGGATCACAAGAGCTTCCGAATTAATGGGTGCTGCCAAAGGGAGTGGTGATGCCATACGCAAAAGGGAAGAGACTCATAGAATGACAAAGACAAATAGAGCTTTTGCACATTTTCGTTAATCTTTTGATGGGAACCTATAAGAACAAGTCATAAGGTGGACAAATCAACAAGTTAACTAATGTTTTGCAAATAAATAAGTAAATAAATAATAGTGACTAAACATGTCTAAAACGAAAACAATATTATCATTTTAAGTATTATATTTTTTAATAATTAAAAAAAGATGTTAAGTAAATATAAGAGAAACTCTACAAAATAAAAAGACAAAGATGTTAAGTAAATATAAGAGAAGTACCGTTAGAAGTTAGAACACTTTAACCATCGGGAAGGGGTGGTTTTGTAAATTGCAATACATAACCTAGTATTGTAGCCCATCGACATGTATATAAATACAACAAAGAGTTAGGGTTTTACACACGCTCTTCATTCTTTAATCGGTTCTCTTTGAACGCCGCTTTTTTTCTAGTATGGTGAATTAGGGTTCAGTTGCCAAATCTAACTCTTTTTTTTTTTTTTTTTTTTTTTCCCGTTCCAACGGTATGTTGCCATTTGTTCGTAATCATGTTCGTAGTTACTACGAGCTGCCGATTTTTTGATTAATCTTTTTTTTCGATTTTGGTTTACTTTTATAAAAATTCGAAAAACAGAGATTAGTTAATTGGGTTCGGGAGATGATGCTAAACGATATCGAATTTTGTTATCATAGGCGCAGTTTTGTGCTCTGCTGAACGAAATCTTATTTGCACGTCAGTCTGATCCTAAACTCCATTATTATTTGATCGCTATGTTCTTTTTATTAATTCGGTTTAATCTTTAATGGTTTCTCGTTGAATTTGATTGGTTTGATTGTTGATACCTGTGATGATAATCCAAAGGCTTGTTTCTCAGAGACATTCGCAGTGGCCGCCTAAGAGCTTTCGCCTTCGCCAGGCTTGAGAGCTAATGCTGTTTTACTCCTTCCTTGGATGTCTGAGGTTTTTTTATTTTATTAAAAAGGGTTTTCTTGATGATGATTTCATAGATGACGAGTCTGATATATCCATTCCATTCATCGTGAAGACGAATCGAGGCATTTGTCTGAGAGATACCCTTCAGTAAATAATACATTCCAACTATTTCACTTAATTTCATATCGTTAAAATTATTTTTAGTAACTTTTCCTAACTGTTTGTTTTAGTTTTAGTTTTAGGTTTACTTATTCGGGATGAGTAAATACATTGGCTAGCACTTTTGAGTATTAGGAAGATTAATATGTTATATTGGATGGATAAAAAGACATTTTATTTTAGAATATAGACACTATTTAATTTTTAAAAAAGATATTTTCATCGATTAAAATTGTTGTTTTTCGAAAAAGTTAGATGACTTTCTATAAATATAAAAAATGTCTAAGGTGTCTTATTTGCAGCACTGTGGATGGATTGGATTTTTTTCATGAATGTGGTGCATAATGAGCTTGGTTTGGGCTCATTTGAAATTATATTGATCTGATAAAAATGTATAATTGACCCCTTAAATACAAAAAAACAGTTAATTAACAAGAAAACAGCCAAAAAGACTGCAAGGTTTTTTGAGTAGAAGTTATTTTGAGAATCGTTTATTTTTGTGTGTATATTTAGTATCGAAGAAACCATGAAATGGTACAACTTGGTATATTATATTTTTGCAGAAATTGGCCTCTAGAACAGCATAAGTATATCTTGTTCTTTTGAAGTAATCACTGTTTTGAAACAAATCATAAAAAACAATCGTTTTGGTTTTTAAAAAAACAAGTTTATTCTTAATTTTTGTTGTCATTAAAGATGGTTCCTTTGGATTGAAAACTTTTAATGAATAAGAAGTTAAGAACAACTTATGGCTCGTTAAATTTGTACATGCTCAAGACATGTGAGGGTAAAATCGTTTTTAGAAACCATAAGGACCATTCCTGAACTTTTATCTTTTTAGAACATGAGGAACCATTATTGTTAAATTTCAAAACGATCCTATAACATCGAATATCACCACAACCACCACTCATATCACAACCACATCCCCTTGCACACTCCTTCGTCTACAGCAGACCACGGTCACCGATGCATTATTGTGGTCACCACACCAGCAATGACCGTAGCCAACCATCACCATTAACACCACAACATATAAAAAACTGAAAATATACCATTAAAATATGGAAAAGAAAATTCTCACTATCAGGCTATATGGAATGCATCTTCAACTTATTTTGCTAAGCTTAGCAACATGCCATATCAATCAAATACCATTTCACTACATTTTCACTTTTGTTGAGAAATGGTCTTTGCCAGTAGAAAGAGAGGAAGGAAGAGAGATAGAGAGGGATAGGAAGAGAGAGATTGTGATGAGGCGTAGGTAGTCACCAGACATTACAATTAAGCACATGAGGGGTGGTGTATCAAATGGCTAATAACTCAGCGGTATCAGTGGTGTCTTTGAGGTTGATAGTTCAAGTTCCGTCGTGGACGTTGGTGGATTTATGTGTTAGTTTAGGAGTAGATTATGTATTATATTTGTCGGTTCAAAAAGAAAAAAATCGAAACAAAAAATCAATCACCAACATCTTTACAAAACCAAAAATCAATTGATAAAAGATAATTTTACCCTAACATGTCTTGCATATGTTTAGACCTAAGGGAGGAGGGAGTCATTCCCTCACAGCCCACTGAACCCACTGCCACATCACTTTTTCTCTTTTATTTTTATTCATATTTCCTAACCCATAACACACGGAATTCATATCTTTTTGAACTCACTCAACCCACTCAATTAAAAAAAAAATACAAAACAATCAAATGTAAATGTTAATTAGCAATAGAGTTATCGGCGGTACCACTCCCGCTTCAATGAGTTGGTTGATTGGTTTCACTAACCCACTTCATCATCTCTCTCTACTTTCTCTTTCTTATTTTCTCTTGTACCATGTGTTTTAAAACTTGTACCTTAGTTGTTTTGTATTTTTTTTAATTGATTGGGTTGAGTGGGTTCAAAAAGATAGGATTTCCGTGTGTTGTGGGTTCGGAAAGATGAAGAAAAATAAAAGAGAAAAAGTGATGTGGCAGTGGGTTCGGTGGGTTGGGAGGGAACGACTCCCTCCTCCCTAAGAGAAGAAAAATGACGGACTTATAGATAAGGACAATCCATTAAAAAAATTATAGATAAGGACAATCCATTAAAAAAATTCAAACCGAAAATTCAAACCACATGGATTATCTTTTAAGAAAAAAAAATATAGATGGAGACTCATTTTTTTTTAAACCATATGGACATTTTTAAAGATTTGTCTTGTTTTTATATCTTGTTTAATTTGATTTTTTTACTCTTTTGTTTTTTTTTCCCGCATATTATTAGTTCATTTGGTTTTGTTAGTGAGAGCTTATCATTTGGTGTGATATTTGAAGCTTAACATTTGGTATCATAGCAACTCTATATAGGTATCTATATAGGTATCTATGGACTGATACCGATTGGTAAGTTTTCATTCACAAAATTAAATGAACTAAGATTATGGAAAGTATATAAGATCGAGTAAAGAAAATTTATAAGAGAAATAGAACAATACCTTTGAGATTCTAGAACTTCAAAAATTAAGACAATTCATGACAATTTGAGATACCTATTTCTATTCCTTTATCACTGAAATCGCTGCTCCTTTTCTTGTTCTCCCTATAATTTCTTATTCTACCTAAAATCATTGCTCCTCTTATTATTCTCACTGGAATGCGTCCACAATCATACATGATCAGATGCGTGAAGCCTATCGATGGTTTGACTTCCAATAAATCCCAGCCCTCAGTTTTTGTTTACGTTTTCATCCATAGGATCTGGATTTTGCATGTTTTCAGAATCTGATTGCTTGGATTTTGCGACGATTACTTCATTTATATCTAATTGTTATTTTTTTTTGCCTTTTCCAAGGTGTAGATCGATCATAGTGTTTCAAATATGGAACATACAAATAAGAAAAGCCCAAAACATTCCCCTTTATAGTGTTTTGTTACTAGAAATGAAGAGACACACAACAAGAACTCGACCATGTTCCTAGGTTGTATTTTTTTCTTCACATTAGACCTGGTGCTCGATCAAATAAGGGGTGGTGTGTTGCGAGCTTCCCGGTGGTTGTGATTCATATACAAGAAAATGTCGAGGTGAAAAGGAGAGACACGTAGCATATTGACTCTTGGGAGTTTCTTGGCGGCTGTGATTCGTACCTCTTTAAGGTATGCCCAACATTTGTTTGTGGAAATGTTCTCTTGCAGGTCTGAATCTTGGTAAAGTTACAAAAACAAGGTTGAAACCCTTAAAGAAGTATCATCCTTTGGTCTAAATCTTGCTGATCTTCATCTCTCTTTCACACAAAATATGCAATTTTTATAAGGAAATTAAAATATTAGCAACTTTTCCATGCTGCTTTCCATGCCCAACATCTTATGTTTTGTGCATAATCGTCTTTTTGAAGTAAAATTAAATGGTTTATTAAATCTCAAAAAAAGTCAAGATGCTCGAGAGCTAAAACATAATTTTGTTGCCAAAAACTTTTTAATATTTTCACTTTTTCATTATGAAGGATTAATATACTAATGGAAAACTGTCATTTGGTGAATAAGGAGGTACCATGGCTAATTAGGTAATCCCATGCAATGTGGTTTTGAAGATTAAGTAGGTATAAGATTTGCTTTGGGCCTCTAGAACCCTTGATGATACCCTTTCATGTGTAATTTTCATTCCTATTTTTATTCAATATTAGATTGTGTGGAAGTCACATATATGCAAACATTTTTTGAACCTTGAACATGTAAAATGTGTGGCATGATGAAGTTGTGGAGGCTCCGGTTATCGAGGTTCCACCGATTTCAACCAGCAATGGTTTTTTAGGTGATAAAAAGTCTCATTTAACTTGACAATGCATTTTATTTTTCTTTTATTATGAGTTTTATTTTTATCTATGTTTTTTTTTTCAACTTTATATACAAATGAATGATGTTTTGAACTATTACCATAAGTTAATCAATCATTATACTTTAAAAATGTTATTTAATTACTACTGTTGGCAAATAGAAGTGGATATATTTCTGGGTTAATTTCACTTAATCACCAACCTACATGGTTTAGCCTAAATAGTTTTTTCTACCCTTGAAATTGATGAAAAATTACATCCGTGGACCTTCAGCCTGATGAATTTCTTTATATTGCTCGAAGATGAGCATTAGAATGTCAAGATTAGAATTTTTAGCCACAGCTTTGCAATCAATAGTCATTGCCTTAATTAGTTTTTATGGTAAGTGTTGTTGATTTTTCATATTGTAACACCCATATTATTCAAGCCAATTTAAAACATTTTAACCCATTCAAAAACCACTAAGTTATTACAACTTGTTTTCAAAATAGTTTAAACATCAGAGTATCCCCAGAACCAAATCACAAAATCATGAAATATGAGGAGCGGTACGATCACGCCTTTGCCTTGCCACGATCACCTGATGTACCTGAAACAATAAACTGAAAACCGTAAGCTCGAAAGCTTAGTGAGTTCCCCCAAAATACTCGTACACACATAACCATACACATACAGCAATGAACAACATACTATGGGTCCAATCAACCGACAGGTTGGAATACCCCAGGCCCTCAACCGCCGGGTTGGAATGCCAACATACTACGAGTCCAATCATCCTCGGGATGGAATACTCTCGGCCCACAACCATCGGGTTGGAATGCCCACACAACTATACATACAATAACTACTATGGGTCCAATCATCCATCGGGATGGAATACCCCAGGCCCTCAACCATCAGGTTGGAATGCCCACCTACTATGAGTCCAATCATCCTACCGGGATGGAATACTCCTGGCCCTCAACCATCGGGTTGGAATGCCCACCTACTATACATACAATAACTACTACGGGTCCAATCATCCCTCGGGATGGAATACCCCAGGCCCTCAACCATCAGGTTGGAATGCTCACCTACTATGAGTCCAATCATCCTACCGGGATGGAATACTCCTGGCCCTCAACCATCGGGTTGGAATGCCCACATACTAGCAAACATGTGCACCTATCAAATAACCATATAGCAGTCTACAAGACAACATACTAGGGCCCTATCATCCTACCGGGATGGAATACCCTCTACTACTGCTCAACACGTGCACATATAACAGGTAATCTCCTACCAGCATACAGACAGGCAGACCAACTACAGGTCACTAAGCATAGCCACATCCAATCTACCAGAATACCGATCTAACAGAGCATACCATCATATAGCCATCCTATCTACCACGATGCCAACTAACATATCACAACAGTAACTATCTCAAATAACAAATCAAAGGGCCGACCTTGGTGCCTTAGACCCTTGGGTATAGTGAGGATAACTCACCTTGCAACTGCCGAACCGAACCACGAAAACACAATCCCGAAGCACTGCCCCAAACTCCAACACCTATAGCCATCAATGATCCATTGACATGAATATCCAAATTACCATAATACCCTTGAAGGTCAAACTGGTCAAAGTCAAAGTCCTGGCCAAAGTTAATCTTCCTGATTGACTCTACTCGCCGAGTCAACCCGTCGACTCGCCGAGTTCCCAACTTCAGAAAATTCTTATATCACAACTCGACTCGCCGAGTCACCCCATGACTCGTCGAGTTTAACGATCTCTGAGTCCTATCATGTCCAACTCACTGAGTCACCACTCAACACGCTGATCTGAGTCTTAACCAGAAGAGGTTGGGGTTTTGCGTTCTGACTCGCCAAGTCCAAGAACAGAGTCGCCGAGTCCAGGGCAATCATCAACAGACTCGTCGTGTTGTTCCTCCAACTCGTCGAGTCCATGCCTATCTTCAACAGACTCGCCGAGTCCAAGAACAGACTCGCCGAGTCTCTTCAGTCCTTTATTCATGCAGAGACTTTTCGAGTCATGCAGGGGCTCCAAACTGAAGATCCACTCTTCTAGGGCAGGACTCTCACGTAAAGTTGCAAACTTTATGTGAAAACAAAGAGTTATAGGCCCAAATCAATCTAGGGCTAAGGTTTAAGACAAAGGGGCTTCACCAACAACTCAATGACTGATGCTTTATGACTTTCTGGACCAACACAAGTCTAGATCTGAAGTAGCAACCTCAGATCTAAACTTCAAGCCCGAAATAGATCTCAATCATACCAAAATGGCCCCAAATCTCATTCAAGAATAGATCTAGAAGCAACAAAGGCAAGGTAACAGCTTATTACCTCCAAGATGTGCCGAAACTGCAGTAGATTCTGGATCTACACCACTCTCTTGATGCAAGCCCTTTTGATCTTCAAGTTTCTTCCACTAGAAACAACTTCCAAAGCTTCAATCTCCCTCCAAAGGCCTCACATACACGAGCTTAGAGTTTTCTGGTTCTCAAGGGCAATAAGGAGGCTGAGAGAAGGACATAAGGTCCTTTAAATAGGGTGCAAACCCTAAGATTAGGGTTTTTCTCATTCCAGCACCAACTCGTCGAGTCCAGCTGCCGACTCGGCGAGTTGGTCACTTAACATGCGACCAAAACCCGCTCCGACTCGACGAGTAAGCATACCTACTCGTCGAGTACCTTTTTCAATTTACAATTAAATCCTTCAATCATACTTATAAATTTTGAGATGTTACACATATTGATGCTTTAAATAGTTAAAATAAAAAGATCACATAACTTTTATTGATATGTATCTTATCCAGGTCCATGGTAATGGTTGTTTGGAAAGTGAGATAGCTACTCTTAACTTTGGCCTGTAAGTTTTATACATTTGAGCATTATATTAATTAATATGCAATTTTGGTTGATTGATACAAAAATAAGGAAATGATTGTAGAAAACATTCAGGTTACGGATTAATTTAACAAAAAAATAAGGAAATGTTCAAATCTATATCAGTTCAACTGCCAAGGCCATAACTTCCAAGCAACAGCTTATTGGCACAATTGCTGATCAGGTACTAAATTATTTGTAATCTTACTTTTGGAATGATTTTACAAAGAAACTCCATGATTTTTGTTTTCTTTAATATAAAGTTTTGGATGCAAAATGATGGCATAAGGAGGATTCAAGAATGATACAAACAAAGTGAAGACAATGACAAGATTTTGAGATAGCTACTTGGTAGATGAGAAGGTATTTGTAAATTAGCATCATTTCATGTATTTTAAGGCATTTATAACTAAATGAATCATAATATTACTATTTGTTGTAGTGTTTTCAAAGGAGTCCAGGGAACTACTTGCAAGGTCTAAAGGGTGTTCCTAGAACGCTTTAGAATGATGTTTTGCAAATTAGAGAAAATGGGTATTACAGAAACTTCTAAACCTTAGGGGAGATAAGGGGAAGGGATCAAGATATACATGAAGGGGCAAGATAGGGCGAATTTGGGCCTTAAAATTGCATTTGTAAGCTTCATCTTCACAGTTGACACTATTGATAAGTTATTTAGTTTCAGAGAAGGATTACTTATTTTTTACCGGTGTAAGTTTATACTTTGTCTATAATAATCTATATTAGTTAAAAACTAAAACTATATTTTTTGTTTATAGAGTTATGGATGTTTGTTGTGCAGTCATATTGTGTGAATTTATGTATGCCCTAAATAACTATATTTACATTATTTGTTTATTTAATTGTGTGACTATGTTTATTTCTTTTTTCTCAATTAATGATATTTTTAGTTATACACTATATTGGAAACAATTGTTGTTTAGGATATAATATAGGTTTTCAATTTCATCTTTATTTAAATTTGTTTCGGACCGACTTGCGCAAAATCAAAATCAATGGACATGTAACATAGTTTTTTGGATCTTAGTATTTAATGAAGTTAATTATAGAGTTATGGATGTTGGTTTTAAAGAAGATATAAGACATAAGAGTGGTATTTAAGTGTTTACACCAAATATTAGATGCCATGTCAAAAGTTTTCCAAAATGATTTTATGACAAATATGATCCTAAACTATTTATTTGAGAATAATGCTACAAGTTGTCCTTGATATTCGACATAATATATGGTATTTTGATTTTAATTCGATGTTTGGTTGTCAGATATTACATTAGCATGACATTCCATTTTTAGAAACTTAACAAATAAAAAAATGATAATGCAATTTCGATTCAGAATGAGTACAGTGTAACCTGTCTTCAAATTCGTGGGAATATTAAACGCACTATTCCATAAAACCAAGCTTTTTGGTACCTAAAACACTTTTAGATTAAATTTTAACCTATTATCAAATAACCATCTTTTTCTCAATTTTATTATTATTATTATTATTATTATTATTATTATTATTATATTCAAGAAGCTTAACCCTAAAATAAAATCTACCTACGCAACGCAATCAACCTTTAGAGCCGACTGTGAAAGAACTAATCATCACTTGGACATAATTTGTCAAAAGAAAACTATTTTTCGTCGTTGCTCAAAGTTTTATTCGAATAAAGAAAGATGACATACAACCAAAATGACATTTTGCATGACAAAATATCAATAAGACACGTATAGACTTCAATTAGAATTTGTACTTATAATATTAATAGAAATTCCCCGTTAGACATTATTAAACCGTAAACCTTAAAAACCCTAATCACTAAATTGTAAACCTAAACTCTAAAAGAAACTACACACACAAGGGAAATTATTCGCCGAAAATAACTATTCACTGCCCTGCCCGCCTCCCGCTGCATTACACCAATAATAACTACTCATCAACAATATAAATACGCCAAAAAAAACTCCATTGTAATGTGGCATACTAAGCAATAAAAGATTAGACATCGGAAATAGAAATCAACAAACGAACATCTTAACCTATTAGTACTCTGTCTAACTTAAACAAAATAAAATTAACTGCGAAACAAAACTGTCAACATCACATATCCACACCATCGCAAAAATTTTCCCTCCATCAAAGGTCCCCCCTCTGCGTCTAAACTGTCAACATCGATGGACATATATAGTAAATCTCTTAAGTAGCACAACTACCGAATGAAACTAATTGTCGAAAGATATATTCGTCGCCGCTGCTTTGCGCGGGTACATGGCTAGTATATATATATATATATATATATATATATATATATATATATATATATATATATATATATATATATACTAGCTGTATACCCGCGCAAAGTTGCGGTGACTAATAGATTTTTAAGCACATTCGACAAATAGTTTCTTTTCTACAATTAGTTTCCTTTTTAGAAACATAAAATATTACAAAGAAAACATATTATATGTTATTTTGGGAAATAGTTTATATATATATATATATATATATATATATATATATATATATATATATATATATATATATATATATATATATATATATACTAGCTGTATACCCGCGCAAAGTTGCGGTGACTAATAGATTTTTAAGCACATTCGGCAAATAGTTTCTTTTCTACAATTAGTTTCCCTTTTAGAAACATAAAATATTACAAAGAAAACATATTATATGTTATTTTGGGAAATAGTTTTCGGTTTTCGATTTTACATTTAGAGTTTGACAAAAATTATGCAAAAAATATAATTCATGTCTATCGTTGCTGTCGTCTACTTTGTTACATGTCATTATTCTATTGACATCTATAAATATATTTAAATATTTGTTATACAACAACTCATCCATTGTTGGAATTTAATCACAAATGATGGCAATGGAGTTTTTAAGCTGTTTAATTAGTTTTGGTTTCTTTGTGATAATGGTGAGTTGTCGGTGAGGTATGGGAGCAGGTGAGTCATTAATCAATTATTTTTTTTTCTGTTAAAAGTAACACCAAGACCAAACTCGAAAACAAACATAAACATCTAAATCTCAAGCTACAATGTGAATCCCATGGCAGCAGGTGAGTCAATATGCAAACAAAAAGCTTAAAAAATAAACCAATTTTCTTTTAAGGATTGTGACTTTCAGTAGGTCTATCCACAAGCTTCAGCAGGATCTTTCACGGGCTACACATCTTCCTAGACCATTATGCTATAAACTTCGGAAACAGTTACGAACACAATTCAACCAAAATTAGATATTTTAAAAATGATTGTGAAAAAAAAATCGAGATTTACTTGAATCAGTTAGCTATGTTTATGTTAAATATGAGTGTTTAGTGAAAGATACCTTGTGTGTTCCGGAATAGCAAAAAAATGATCGAAGATTTGATTTTCTCCTTAAAAAAGTCATCAAAAAACACATATTTAAATCCTTACATGAAATTTCACAAAAACGAAGTTCAATCACGTACACATACATAGTTAAACAGACACTATCAATGCAAAAATTCTTGGAAAATATGAGAAACTTCAGCACTTACTAATAAACAAATAAAACAAATATATATGTTTTTGCCTTATTTTATCCATTTTCAGAAAGAAAACCTAGCAGATGGATTAGATGCAAAACAAATGTGGGTAGTTGATTTTTGAATCCATATTCAAACCGTTTCTCTATGCCCTACAAGACACCAGAAAGCAAGTACTTTAATAAATCAGGGTGACTAAATCACAAAATGCTAGTCATTGAGTTGTTGGTGAAGCCCCTTTGTCTTAAACCTTAGCCCTAGATTGATTTGGGCCTATAGCTCTTTGTTTTCACGTAAAGTTTGCAACTTTACGTGAGAGTCCTGCCCTAGAAGAGTGGATCTACAGTTTGGAGCCCCTGCATGACTCGAAAAGTCTCTGCATGAATAAAGGACTGAAGAGACTCGGCGAGTCTGTTCTTGGACTCGGCGAGTCTGTTGAAGATAGGCATGGACTCGACGAGTTGGAGGAACAACTCGGCGAGTCTGTTGAAGATTACCGTGGACTCGGCGAGTCTGTTCTTGGACTCGGCGAGTCAGAACGCAAAACCCCAACCTCTTCTGGTTAAGACTCAGATCAGCGAGTTGAGTGGTGACTCAGTGAGTTGGGCATGATAGGACTCAGAGATCGTTAAACTCGACGAGTCATGTGGTGACTCGGCGAGTCGAGTTGTGATATAAGAGTTTTCTGAAGTTGGGAACTCGGCGAGTCGACGGGTTGACTAGGCGAGTAGAGTCAATCAGGAAGGTTGACTTTGGCCAGGACTTTGACTTTGACCTGTTTGACCTCCAGGGATGTTATGGTATTTTGGATATTTATGTCAATGGATCATTGATGGCTATAGGTGTTGGAGTTTGGGGCAGTGCTTCGGGATTGTGTTTTCGTGGTTCGGTTCGGCAGTTCCAAGGTGAGTTATCCTCACTATACCCAAGGGTCTAAGGCACCAAGGTCGGCCCTTTGATTTGTTATTTGAGATAGTTACTGCTGTGATATGTTAGTTGGCATCCTGGTAGATAGGATGGCTATATGATGGTATGCTCTGTTAGATCGGTATTCTGGTAGATTGGATGTGGCTATGCTTAGTGACCTGTAGTTGGTCTGACTGTCTGTATGCTGGTAGGAGATTACCTGTTATATGTGCACGTGTGGAGGAGTAGTGGAGGGTATTCCATCCCGGTAGGATGATAGGGCCCTAGTATGTTGTCTTGTAGACTGTTATATGGTTATTTGATAGGTGCACATGTTTGCTAGTATGTGGGCATTCCAACCCGATGGTTGAGGACCAGGAGTATTCCGTTCCGGTAGGATGATTGGACTCATAGTAGGTGGGCATTCTAACCTGATGGTTGAGGGCCTGGGGTATTCCATCCCGATGGATGATTGGACCCATAGTAGTTATTGTATGTATAGATGTGTGGGCATTCCAACCCGATGGTTGAGGGCCAGGAGTATTCCATCCCGGTAGGATGATTGGACTCATAGTAGGTGGGCATTCCAACCTGATGGTTGAGGGCCTGGGGTATTCCATCCCGAGGGATGATTGGACCCATAGTAGTTATTGTATGTATAGATGTGTGGGCATTCCAACCCGATGGTTGTGGGCCGAGAGTATTCCATCCCGAGGATGATTGAACTCGTAGTATGTTGGCATTCCAACCCGATGGTTGAGGGCCTGGGGTATTCCAACCTGACGGTTGATTGGACCCATAGTATGCTGTTCATTGTTGTGTTTGTATGGTTATGTGTGTACGGGTATTTTGGGGGAGACTCACTAAGCTTTCGAGCTTACGGTTTTCAGTTTATTGTTTCAGGTACATCAGGTGATCGTGGCAAGGCAAGGGCGTGATCGTACCGCTCCTCATATTTCATGATTTTGTGATTTGGTTCTGGGGATACTCTGATGTTTAAACTATTTTGAAAACAAGTTGTAATAACTTAATGGTTTTTGAATGAGTTAAAATGTTTTAAATTAGATTAAATTTTATGGGTGTTACAGTAATGCTAGCCTAGGGAGTCTAGATCTATGTATTGGAAGCATCGAAATGGATTAGAATCGACTGAATGGATATGTCACAAGGAGGACTCGGCGAGTTGTTCTCGGACTCGGCGAGTCGGGCCGTGAACCCTAACTCCTTTTTCCGATTTGGAATTGGACCAGTGACTTGAGATGGTGACGCAGTGGGTTGGACAGGACTTAGACGTGAAAGTTGAAGAACTCGACGAGTCTACGAAGGGACTCGGGGAGTTAGAGTCGATATGTCCCTTTTCTGATTACGCTAGGACTCGGCGAGTCTAAGGACGGCTCGACAGTTCGACCAGTCACGATGTCAGTTAGCATGAGGACTCAACGAGTCATAGGGTGACTCGGCGAGTAAGTCAACTCAGAAGGTTGACTTTGGTCAGGACGTTGACTTTGACCGGGGGTAAAATTGTCATTTTACCCTAAGAAGGATTATCAGTTTCTGATTAAGTGTTGTTATGGAATTATAGCCAGAGAGTCGCCGGAGCAGCAGATAAGGATCCCTCACCCAGTTTTTCAGCAGTTAGCCATACGAGGTGAGTTTCCTTCCAGTAGTAACGGGTCTACGGCCACAATGACGACCCGTTTAAGTTGTAGAGTATGTCGGGGTGAGCCCGATGCAGTTTATATGTTTCCGGACTTCGGTCCGATGTCGGGGCGGTCCCGGGAAGTAGTTATGTATGCTTAATGTCTTTGTGATTCATGCATGTTTATGTGTTATGTGTTATGTGTTCCGGGGTAAGCCCGATGTCGGGGCAAGCCCGATGTATGTTAATCATTATGCCATGAATTATATGTTCCGGGGCAAGCCCGATGTATGCTAGTTTATATGTTATGATTATGTGTTCTAGGCTTCTGTCCGATGTCGGGGCAAGCCCGATGCAGATTATGTGTTTATGATATATGTTATGCTGTGTATATGTCGGGGTGAGCCCGATGCCCGATGTGGTCGGATGCCGGGGTGAGCCCGATGTTAGGTAAGCCGATGCCAGGATTCGTCCCGATGCAGTTGGGAGTAGTCCCAGAGTTATGTTATTTGTTATACGTGATTTGTATGATATGTGGTAGTTTAGGGGAGCTCACTAAGCTTCGTGCTTACAGATTCAGTTTGGTTTCAGGTACTTCAGCTAGCAAGGGAAAGGACTCGGGATGATGGCATGGCACACACCACAGTTTTCTTAGCCTGAGAGTTTACTCTGATATTTTATATGAGATTGTGATATGATGACATATTTTATGAGATTTTGAGATACATGTTTATTGATTTTATACTATGGCGATGATATTTATGTTTGTTAAATGATTCTGAAAACGAAATTTTTGGCTAGTATTTTTGGGATGTTTCATAAGCGCATCATGAACTAGGGTTTTTCCAAAACCCACTTTCTTACTTTCCTTAAAAATAATATTTGACTATTCGCGAAACAGGCATTACACCTTAAAATACATGAATTTTGAACTATGTTACGATCATGCAACAAGTTTATAGATCCGCTAATTTTATCCCAAGTTCTCGAAATTTTTCACCCTCCCTCCACATCCAAACCGCCCCTATTTCAATGCATGACCTTTAAGACCCGGACCCATTTTGTATCAGGTAAAGTTAGAAAACACCACATCTATTTGTATAAAAGAGCTTGGTTAAAAACCATAAAGCTCCTAGGCTATAGTTTTGTCCCAATTATTCTACGTAATTGTTTCTCTCCACACCATCACAACTGTATAGAAATGAACTTATTGCAATTTGTTATACCAAAGTAGTTTATAAGTTAGCTTTTTAAAAAAAATGAAATAGTTTATTGATAGGTTTATTTGAAATAGTTTATTGATAGGTTTATCTGGTTTTTTCAGAAGTTTTGAAGTATATTTTGTATGCTAATTTTCTGCTATGTATATCCCTATATGTTATTTTACATTTGCTATATAGTTTAGCAGGTAGTTTTAAACATTTTTTAATCAAATTGCTTATTATGCAAAAAATAATTTTGAGTTAGTTTGTAAGACGTAGTCGATTTTTTGTTGTTTTTGCGATTTGATAGTTTTTTTTAAATGATTTTATCTAAATCGGTTGTAGAGTACTTGATTTACTTACACATTTATTGCTTCGGGTTGGGGTTCAAACGTTGTGGCCTGATTGGGTTTTTATAAATGAACCCTTTTGGGTTTTGGATGAATATTTCTAGGGTTGTAAATGAACCGAACGAACACGAACAGGGACGTGTTCATGTTCGTTCGTTTAAGTTAGTCAAACAAATAAACGAACACGAACGGATAAACGAATGACTTTTCTTGTTCATGTTCGTTCGTTTAACAAATTACATTGTTCATGTTCGTTCGTTTATGTTCGTGAACATGCTAAACGAACATAAACAAACGAACATAAATGAACAAAGATAAACATACATAATTGAACCTATATGAACATAAATTAACATATAATATAGTAATGTAATCAAACACAATTAAGCATAGATGAACATAAAAGGAATTTATATAAACGAACATAAACGAACGTTCACGAACATAATTGAATTAACAAGACCATTGTTCATGTTCGTTCGTTTAACTAAACGAACGAAAATTTATGTTCATGTTCGTTCATTTATTAAATAAACGAACATAAACGAACTTCCCGCCGAACGGTGTACGAACAGTTCGTTGAACGTTGGGTTCATTTTAAGTCTTAAACATTTCTAAATTTGGTTTACATAATACAAGACCAAAAATCCGGATAAAAAAATCGAAGTAGAAACAAGATTTAGGTAAGAGGCCCATTCATCGGATTTGGGCCTGAACCTTCGCCATGAGCCCATGCGCACGAAGCCGAGACAGAGGTTAGCTGAAATATGGCCAAGCATCGAATAGCCGGTTAACTTGTTCGCCTTTTATCAAATGAGTTTCCGCCCAAATCTATTGCATCTGAATCTGATAAGTACATGTTAGTTTGGGCCAACATGGTAAATGTATAAGAAGTGCAAAATAGAACACGTATTTTACCAAGTTTAAAAAGTAACTCTAAGTTCAAATAATTAAAATACCTTATTATTACTAATATTTGGCTATAAATAACTGTTATGCTTGCAGTTCACCTTTTCCAATTTCTTAAAAGAAGATACAATTTATAAGTGCGTTAATCTACATTTACCCATCAACATTGTAAATCATAATTCGATATATCTGGCTATCGGAAACTTTAAAAGAACGAGATTATAACTAACAACTAATTAGGAGGTTTTGGGTTAGTTCCAAAAAGAGGAGAAAAATATATAATTATTTGTTGTTTCAAAAAGAAAAGAAAAATGTAAAATGTCACAAAATACCATACTACAAAACCATTAGGCCAATTGTGTTTCAATTTGATTATACCAAATTCGGTGTATAATGACTATCATACCCAATTACCCTGGGTGACGAAACTCTCTTTGCTGTTTTTTTTTTTTTTTCAATTCATTTTTATTTTTATATTTAAGTTTTTGGTGGTTATGTTTTGACGTTTTACAACCATATATATTTTTATATAAAGGTAACTTCTTAATTTTTTAGATGATGTAAATAACATCAAAATAAAACTTGGGCTATATCTTTTACCTTTTTTTTTAAATGATTGGATGTGTGTATGATTCGAGTGTTTGTTGTCTATTATGACTAAAATGTACGCTACCACTTGTACTTTGTGCAGTTTGGTGTTGTAAAGTTGGGTTGGTCAAAGGGTCAAAGTAGCTTTGGCGGGAAAAATGGGGGGTTGGGTTTAACTGTAACCCATCTTTTCTAGCGAAGAGATCGACTCCTCCTTTGATCATGCCGGTAGAACCGCTCGTCATTTGAACCTTTCTCTTTTATTCCTAAACTACCCCTTATCCATCTCTTTTTTCATTACACTTTTTTTATAATTATTTTTAATTACAAATTACAAATGTGGACCCTGCTCAAAACAAGTGGATTTGTCACTTAAATATAAAAATACAATTTTATAAATAGGGTTATATATAAAGTTAACTGATTCCAATACAGTTTTGAGGTTTTATGTCATAAGTTAACTTTTATCTCGAAATTATTTTCAAATGAATCGTATTATTCTTTTGTTTTAGATAGGGGTGACAATTCACAACACGACATGATAAAATATGGGATATGATACGAAATTAAAACTTGTCTTCGTGTTCGCATTCAAGATTCGGCATACCATGTTTTTGTCGTCTTAATGTTTATTGTATTTGTCGTATCCTGTAAGATTAGTTTTGAATTAAATAAAATAAATGTTTATTTTATTTTATCTTTTCATGTTTTTCATATTTGTTGTTTTTATCGTGTCCAGGGACGGACCCAGGATTTCGTAGTAGGTGTTACCGGTGGCACGTAGGTGTTGTCGGTGGCACATTTTTCCTTTTACGTAGTGGCACAAATGTAGAAAAAACGAAAAATTCGAAAATTTTTACACTGTATCCGAAAAATAAGGGATTGCCGGTGCCACTATGGGCACCATAGTGGAACCGTACCTGATCGTGTCTTAATTGAGTCGTTTTTGTATCATGTTGTGTTAGCTAAAAAACACGATACAACTGTATGATTTGTCACCCCTAGTTTTATGGTAACTTTATAGCTAATTATTTTTGAAAATTTTGTTTTTATTGAAATAATTTTTTTATAGATAAAAATAATGGTTGTTATGATTTTAAAATCCTACAAATGAAAAACGACTCCGATCATACTATGATTTATCTTAAATTAGGATCTTAAAATCCCGACTAGGATCTTAAAATCTTAACCCGATATAATCCTACCTCTTTAGTGTATATATAGTCGAGCCTCAAAACCCTGCTCATACAAGTTGAAATTTAGCATCACATGTCGCAAGAGGCGAAAAGTCTCGTTGTGTATCACTCTTTCATGCATTCATCTAAAAGTTGGCGGACTCTGATCCCGTGTTTAGTTTTTCATGCATTCATCTAAAATTTGGCAGACTTAGATCCTGTGTTTAGTTATATATGATCGCGCTTATCTTGTTTCCTTTTTTATTTTTGATGTTTTTTTTCTTCCTATGTTTTGTTGTTTGTAGCAATAAGAATTATAGCTTATGCTTAATAAATTAAAATCAATTTCATCATCGATGTCTTAATAAGTTATAATGAATAATGTATAAACAAGACATTGCTAATAAATTTGAAGAGTAGTTAACTTTGATAGAATCTTTCAATCTTGATCATGACATTACAAAATATAAAATGATTATAGATAAAATTCTGATCTTAACAACCTTAAAGAAACAACTATAATAGATTTTAATAAAAATGAAAAATGATCTAAAATAACAATGTAAATATTAAGTGATTACAATTATTCTTTTTTATAGTAACTGTCCAAAATTTTGAGAAAATGTTACATTGAATAAATATATATTATACAAAAGTTATAGTATAAATACCTATTATTTTCTTTAGGTACACGAGATTAATATTGCATTTGATGGTATATGTTATCAATTCATAATTATTGTATTTAAATTCAGTTTTAGAAATATTTTGTGAATATAGAAAATTAGATTTGATTGAAAGACTACCTAGTGAAAAAATATATAGATTTTATTTCAAGTAAAAAATATCAACATAGAATTTTTACATTGAAGTAGCATGCAAATAAATAACAAACTGTTTCACTAACTTATTAAATTATTATAATGAAATTAAAATATAAACCAAATTTTGTAGCTGTGTTCATAGTTTTTAAAAAATTGTTAGAAATCAAGTAAAATAGTTATGGATGCTAATACAAAATGCAAGCCGTAATCCAACCTTCAAAAATTGCAACGAATGGTCCAATTATGAACTTTGCTGAGAAAGAGATTTGTGTCAGTTGGTTTTTTGAATTATTTTTTTAAAATATAATTATTTAAAGAAGGGAAAAAGAAAAGGGTAAAAGGGTAAATAGAGCATGCACGTCTCCAAGCTGTAGTGGGCTGTGTAGCAAAAACAAATTGTGGGGGCATTTCAAAACACTACCACCACCATCTCTCTATACACATACTCACACACATTCACTGTGTGTTTTTGAGTGAATTTCTTTTACTAAAAAGAAGAGATGATGGATAAAGTGTCCCACTTGTTTTTGTAAGTGTGTGTGTGTTTTTCACATACTCATTCAAACTCAATACACACACACTCGCCTCTCTGGACACAGAGCACACCATTTTGTCATTTTGTTTTCCAATTTTGTTTCTGGTGTTGTCGCTTTATGATTGAGAAACTTTGCAACGAGAAGGGTTTGAAAGAAGGGTGTTGATGATAATCATCGTGTTCATGTGCAGCTGATTCTGAAAACCCACTCTGTTTTCAAGATTTTTTTGTTGGGTGAGTTGATTTTTTTATTTATATATATATATCTGTATAATTCTCACGATTTCAAGATATGGGTTTTGTTCAAGATTGCAATTTTGTTCTATTTTTTTTTTCCAAGATTATTTGAAAACTCTTGAAAATAAATCACCATGGAACAAGGGTTTCTTGAAGTTCAAAATATTGGGTTTATTTCATCAAGATTTTTTTTATTGTTTAAATAATCGAAACCCTTTTCTATCTTTATTATTATTTTTATCTTTTCTTGATTTGGTATGCAAATCATAAACTAATGTTCAATTCTCATGTAATTTATTTTTCCAGATATAGAAGCGAATTTAGGGCTTTTTATGTTTATGCACCTTTTATAAAATCAGTTCTTGACATGATGAAATTATGTATTGTTCTCAAATTCACTTCCCCAATTTAATTCAATGAATTTTGACTGCATTCATAAACTATCTCTCATTTTGGTTTTTCTTCTCAGATGTGAAAATGGAAGCTTTCGAAGCTGCAAAAATTGTGTACAATAGAATACTAGAAACAGAATCAGAGACCATTACTCGTAAAATAATCGGTTACATATACTTACTTGATCATGCTGACAGAGAAATGATTCGCTTAGCATATTGTCCTGACAATTTAATCCAAAACCTAATTCAAAAAGCCAAAATCGAACTGAATTTAATCGCAAAACCACCTCCTTCACCTCCCATATCACCTTCACTTCAATTCAGCCCAATATTGCATTCACATAGACCCTTTTCGGCTCCACCAAATCTACAAATCCCATCCCCAACGCCTCATTGGGATTCACCGTTACACTATCCAAACATGGTTCTCGATGATTGTAGGTATCAAAATCATGATAATTTTATAGGTTTAGGAGAGCAAATGGAACCTTTTAATCGAGAAATCACAAGTTTTACTGAAAGTTGTTATTCCCCAGATGGGAATTTTAGTGTCAGAGGTAGAAGAGACGTAATACCCACAAAAATCTGCCATTATTTCAGTAAAGGCCATTGTAAACACGGCAATAAATGTAAGTTCTTACACTCCCAATCTATACACGACTTTAACCATGAACTTATGGGTGATGATCAAGCTTCATTTTCACCGGGTTCACTTGAAAAACTCGAGTTTGAGATCACGGAAATCTTGAAATCAAGAAGGGGTAATCCAATTTCAATTGCCTCATTGCCTATGATCTACCATGAAAGATATGGAAGGACCCTTCAAGCTGAAGGGTACCTAACTGAAAGCCAAAGGCACGGGAAAGCCGGTTATAGTTTGACTAAGCTTCTTGCACGATTAAAAAACAGCATTCGCCTCATTGACAGGTTTTCTTATATTTTTTATTTATCCCTCTTGTTCTTTTTTACCAAGTTTTACTTCTGTTTTGAGTTAAAATTATGATCTAATTAAGTTGCAGACCTCATGGACAACATTTCCTAGTTTTGGCTGATGATGCATCGATGTACATGGAAAACTGGTATGATAGGAGTAGTTTGAGTCCGGGCCCTATTGTTAGTGGGTCAAAGCAAATATATTTGACTTTTCCAGCCGATAGCACTTTCACCGAAGATGATGCTGCTAACTACTTCAGGTAAATATATATATATATATATATATATATATATATATATATAACTGTTATTGGTAAATAAATGTAAGTTTGTTGCTATTATGGGTAAAAATAAAGTACATTGCTATTTCCTAATATTTTGAGATGGTAACTTTTGTTTGTTTTATAGTACGTATGGTCCAGTTCAAGATGTGAGAATTCCTTGTCAGCAAAAACGGATGTTTGGGTTTGTGACTTTTCATAATTCGGAAACGGTGCAAATGGTTTTGGCGAAAGGGAACCCACATTATGTTTGTGGTGCCCGTGTTCTTGTGAAACCTTATAGAGAAAAATTGAAGTTGTTTGATCGGTAATCTTTACTACTTTTTTGTTCTGTATTAGTTGTGTTAATTTAACTTTAAATGTATAGATAAACTAATTGCATTCCGTTTATAATGCAGAAAGTATTTTGAGAAACTCGAGGGTCCGATGTGTTACCATTCACACCATATAGACATGGACCCCGATCTTCAAGCTAGTAAGATATATATATATATATATATATATATATATATATATATATATATATATATATATTTATTAATCTTTTCTTCAAAACAAATTAAATTTTATGTTTTTACTAATTTTTTTAAAAAATTATTAAACAGGGTTGGACTCGACTAGATTATTCGGTAGGCAACTAGTGGATGAGCCCGAGGTAGCAGTACAACTAGAGATGATGCGTCTATCACAACTTCAGTTGGCACATGGATCTTCCTATCTTGAAAACACCTTCAATGAACAAAAACCGTATGAAGGTATTGTAATCCTTCGCTTTTTACATTTCTTCAGTTTCTTGATTTAGCCTTTTATTCGTGATTTTCTCAATTTTTTTTTCCTCTTTTATAGATCAAGCTGATAATTCCAAGTTCCAATCTCCAAAGCTCATCACACATCTGTTAGATCACGCGGGAGCCAACTACACCGATCATGACAAGTATGACCTTTTATCTTACCCTCAGCACTCAACAGTCACCACAAAAATAAATAAATAAATAATCAGTCAACAGTCACCCACGCACTATTTGGGTGCATGTTGAACTTTTTGTGCAGTGACTGCTGATGTGCTTTTTGTTTAGTGAAATTGATGTTTACCATCAGCAGTCACTGCCCAAACAGTGCTAAGGCTGTCTTAGCACTGTTTGGATGCATGTTGTTATTTTTTCTGTTTTAGTGACATTTGTTAAGTAAACTGTGCTTCTTTGTTTATGTAGCGAAAACAGTCAAGGGTTGAATCTCCCGGATAGCCCTTTTGCGTGCAACAAGGCATCTAGCAAGCAAATGTAGTGGAAGTAGCAATAAAAGAACAGCATTTAGAGTGAAGTGAGAGGTAAATAATAGCAAATGGAACATGGAAAAGAGGAGAAAGATTGAATAGAAAGCAATGCGACAAGTATAGTTTTAGTTTATTCCATGAAGCAAAATAGCGATGGAAATATGTTTTCTTATGCTAACTTATTAATGATAGATAAACGTGTTAAGAAATTTCGGGTTTTGGGTAAAAGATGTTTGGGAATTGGTAGATGAAGTATAATAGCTAAATGAATATTCTATATTTTAGCAACTATAATCGTTACAGGATAACTAGAGGTGGTAAATTAGTCAAAAAAAAAAAAGTTATTTTAATGAACTGAAATGGGTTGCATTGATTGGTCAATACACTTTATCCGCTCTCTTAACTTTATAGTTGTTATTATATTGTAATTGTTGGTAAATTGAAAGGCTCGTACAATATAGTAATAATATGTATGTTGCAGAAATTAGCATTTGGATTTTACTCAACTGCTTGAATTGAATAACAAATAAATTAATAAATATAATTGTTTAGTAATTGTTGGAGAATTAAAACGATGGCGTTGGTGCATGGAATAGAGAAATGAGGTTTGACCATCTTGGTTAACGAGAGTCGCGGTAAAAGAGAGGTTAAATGGATATTCCCAAAGTTCCGAATTAAATTCCGTAAGTAATTAATCTTGCTGTAAATGATATTCCCTGTTATATTGGAACACCAAAAACTAATTATTACAACATAAAGTTGTTGAAAAGAAAAGTAAATATAAACACCCTGTTAGTTAATGATTGTTAGTGTATTATGTTGATGCATATTAATGATTGAATTACTCTTTATCTATAAACTGGGACCCATTCAGCAGTTGTCGCCAAATAAATTTTAAAATTGCATAAAGAAAGGTGCAGAGTGCAATAAAGATGCACGAGGTAGGATCAAGATCAACACAACATTGCTTTTAAAGTTTCAACCAAACTCTGCCTCTTCACATTTTCAAGGGCCATTTTTAACAAAGGGAATGCACCCCAATCAAAATCAAATACAAAAATACAAATGAAAAACTGTTTTTTATACATATAACATATTATATATATATATAGCTTAGTCTCGAGCAAATTCAGACTTGTACCCATGTATCAGAACCTGAAAACTATATGAATGGACATGAACAATCTCTTATCTATACCTTTCTACATATATTTAGTTTCCTGAATTTTAATAAAAATAAAAAAAGAAAAACACATGACACATTTCGTACATATACAAAAAAAATCGAACCAGTAGTGGACATTTCTCAATCAAAAGATTCCGGGTGTCTTCTTGCAAACCCACATATTTAACAAACTGAACCTGTATGAATTAGGAACAGAGTATGATCATGATTCTTTTTTATTGATAAGGTTTTTTCGGTATATTAGAAAAAGAATTTCAAAAAGACTTTCCCCGTAAATCCTGATATTTGCAAATTTGGCCCAATTTACATTCTGCTTCGATTTTGGTCACTTTCTCAAGTATCTTTTAAAGTTTAAACATCACTGATCCATATAACACTTAACATGGGGGAATAGAGAAACAAGGCCTTATTGTCTACCATAACCAATTAACCATTAGAAGTAAAATCAATGCTAGTGGTTTGGGTCGAAAAAATCTCCTCATCTAATCTTTAATGATGGGTATTTTAGAAATTTGAGAAATAAACATTTTTTCAAACTACATGTTAGGTCAAACAATGGCAAGAACAGAACGCAGGATCAAAGTTTTAATGATCATTATTCTTTTCTACCATTCCTAATTACTCTATAAACTTTCAAATATAAAAAGGTAAAAAGGATACTAACCTTGAAATAAATTAAGCATCATTTTGAAGCCAATCTCAATTTCTCACTAAGCGATTACAACTTGTCTCAAAATTAGTTAAAAGAACCTGCATTAGCACCAAAATAACATTATTACATAAACAACCCTCAAGAAAAATCACATAATATTTTTCAGAAAAATATATAAACATCAGACTTACCAAATAAAAAGAAGCACAAAACTTGTGACAGAATTCGAGTTACATTAGAACCAAAACTTGTCGTCCTTTGATCATGACCTTTCATATTTTTTTGCTAAATCTTTGAGTAGTAACCTTTGACGAAATGCCAAGTACTTATCTACACTAGTTCCTGCCCATTGCTGACAAAAGCTTTCATCATTTGGAACAAATGAACTTAAAGGAAAGGGTCCCACAGGAGCTTTTTTTAGGGCAACCAAAAACCGATGGCGGGGCCGGATCCTCTGGTCTAAGGATAGGCTTAGATATGTTGGATACTTGGTCAAGGATTTGACCTCGTTTTGAAGTTCATTCACCAAATACAAGTATTTAGGCTTCAAATTGTCCTCAAGAGACAATGAGAACACCTACATATCCCCATAAACACATTATCAGTATTACTGTATCACACCCACTTTCAAATTTCAATATAGGCAATGTTGCTATTATGGGTAAAGAACAAAGTACATTGTAACATTTCCCAATATACCCATAGTGGTAGCAACTAGAAAGAGTAAAGTATCAGTAAAAAGTAAAAACTACCTGTGTGAGGCTAGTAGAGACTTTCAATATGTCTGAGTTGTGCATGCCGATACTCCTCAAGAAGTTAATTCTTGGTAACATGCCATCTTCAATACTGTAATGAAGGAGCTGAGGATGTTTCGTGACCATTTTTACTATATTGTCCCTGGGTGCACCAAGTTCTTTTGTAAGGAATCTATACCTTGCATTCCATGAATTATCAATCCGTTGAACCAAAATTTGAGGGCTTAATTGGACAACTTTACTCAAATCACTCTCTTTAATACCAACTTCTTCAATCAAATACCTCACAGTAGGCTTTAATGAATTTTCCACACTGTAAGAGAAGATCGATGGGGTAGCAGTAATTATCTGTCCGATTCTTGAATCCTGAATTCCCAAATTTACCAAAAAGGCCACGTGGGATTTGAGATTGCTTTCAACTGTATACTGCAAAATCTGTGGTTGTCTCATGAGGATTTTCTTTATATCTTTACTTTTTACACCAACACTCATCAAGAACTCTAATCTTTCTCGTGCTGCAGTGACGTTTATTTGAAGTGAGGGCATGTGTCTTCCGTACATTTGGATAAAGTGAGAATCTTTAAGGCCAAAAGTTGTGAGGTAGTCAAGTAGTGGAAACCATTTTTCGTCTACTTCTATTTCCTCTGATAAACGCCGATATTTGTTCTTTGAAGACTTCCCTGCCTCCTTATCTTTCTCTGTGTAGTTGTTTCTGTTTAAATTGACCTTTCCGTTTCCTTTGATAACTTTTAGCTTCCTACCCATTCTTGAATACATGCTACCTCCATTGACATTACTTGCAGCTTGCAACTTGCTTTTGGCTTTATCATCACTATAACCTGGTCCTGGGCCCTGTACAAATACCAATATACCATAGAGTCAAAGGGCATAGTATTGAGCGAAGAAGTCGAACGGAAATAAACGCTATAGATTAACCACTGAAGAACCCTAAAAATGCATAAATCGATAAACCCTAAAACGCGATATAAGATAAAATGAAGGCAAGAGATAGCTCACATCTGAGAGCCAATCATCGTCATCGTCATCAATAGCTTCATTTTCGTTGTCGCTATCGTAAGGAGATAGTCTCTGACCGAACCTAGAGCGACGATTGGACTTGAGAATTTTGGGATTTGAATGCGATGACGATACAGCAAACCTGCCACTGCTTTTTCGTCTTCTTGAATTTAACCCATTGTGTAAGTAAAGTTTCAAGCTTTCGAAATACGAAAAAGAATGACTGTGAAGGAGAGAATTTGATGTGTACAGAGAGGAAACTGCCATTCCTTTTGGGGATAAGAAGAGATGATTCTAAAACCCTAATAGTCAGAAGGAGTTGTAGTAGAATATCCGGTGTGGCCACCATAGTTGGCTTGCTGTCCTGTCTCCATTCCACACAATCGCTAAGTAGTGTTTTAATTCCCTTAAACCCTGAGGACGACTATGGTTTGTTGTTAAGCAAATATACGTAGATGCTGACTGTATCCAAATCGACAAAAATATACGTAGATGCTGACCGACAATAAGTGGATCGACAAAAATATACGTAGATGCTGACCGACAATAAGTGGATAAGACCTAATTAAAAGCGATTACCGGTTCATGTATTTGTGAAGGGAGCTGATATATCCACTTTTCTAATTTATTCTTCCGCTTAAAAAAATTTGATTTTCCAATTATACCTTTTTGTTAAATAAAAAAATTATATTAAAAAAAGAAAAATCTGAAACGGCATTTCCCTAATCTCATTCCTAATCGGCTCTCAAGAATCATGCTATTCCATCTCTGGTTGCTGCTTGTTCATCGCAAGTCGCCGGTCGGCGTTGGTTCGTGGTCGATCTCCGGCCGCCACCCGCCAACCTCCAACGCTGGTACTTTTCCGGTGGGCACTGCTTTAGTTATTGTTGATTATATTGTTGATATCATTTGTTGATTTCATTTATTTACTGAATAAGTTTTTAAGTTAGTTCATTTGATTAATCAATAAGTTTTTTAAGTTTAGAATCAAACTGATCAGATTGGAATGGAGTGGAACTTTTACTGTTAAAAGTGATTGGAAATGATACTTTCATAAAATTGCTGATTTCATTTGTCATTTGATTGAAATGGATAAAATTGATTGTTAAAATTGATTAAACAGATCGGAACTAGAACTCTATGTACAGACAATTGATTTTTATACATAAGAAAAAGAAATAAAAGAAATGTTATGTTGCAAGGATGCGAATCGTTGACCTACTCCGACGGGTCCTTTGTTCGATCTTTGATTTCAGATTTCTGAAGTGGGTGTTTATGGGATTTTTGTTTTTTGATCATTTGATTTGGGATTGCATGTTTTCTAATTAGATGAAATCAACAATAACTAAAGTAGTGGCCACCGGAAAAGTACCAACGTTGGAGGCTGGCGAGTGGCGGCCAGAGAATGGCGAAGAAGCAAGGCCGACCACCGACTGCCGACCTGTGATGAAGGAGCAACGACTAGAGATGGAAGAGCTGGACTCTTGAAAGCCAATTAGGAAAGGGATTAGGGAAATGCCGTTTCAGATTTTCTTTTTTTCATATATTTTTTTAATTAACTAAAGGGTATAATTGGAAAACAAATCTTTTTTAAGTGGATGGATAAATTAGAATAGTGGATATATCAGCTCCCGTTTGTGAACTTGTGGCTCTTGCCTTGGTTCTTGGTTTGGGAACCAAAACCACATATAGAGTTTTTCTATAACTATTTTTAAAGCTTGTAACGAATTTGTATTTATATTTTTCATAACTATACAGTTCATAGATTATAGTAGTTTGTGGTCCGGTTTGAGACCAAGTTAGATCTAAACCAAAATTAGTCGATTACCAAACTAGTTTAAAATCAATATGATTCTCGATGAACACCACTATGTATATAATACAATTTAGTAAGTTTAGGCTTTAGATTACAAAATACGGATAAAATCACTAAACACCCTTCTATCAGGCCCAGTAAGCGGCATACCATAGACTATAAGTGCGAATCAAAGTTTTCTAATTGTGATAGCAAATTGTTTGAATGTGACCAAATCAGAACGAGAATCAATAAAAAATACACCAAATTGTCTCTTCACATTTTATGAAGCAGATTGGCCGCACAAATAGGTTCAACAGGGAACCCGCTGCTCTAGCTAATCCCTTTCCAAGTGTAATTTCTATGTTATTGTAACGACCCAAAAATCAAGGGTAAAAATTTCATTTTTAATATAGCTAAAACATTGATACCATCTATTGCAAACATTTCAAATCATCATTAATTAAAACATTATCAGAGTTCATCCCAAAATCATTCGTTGCGGAAATCATAGGTGTGTGCATTGCGATCAATCCGAACCCTTCCTTTCCAAATCGATGATACCTGAAACCAAAACTGTAAACCCAAAGCACGAAGCTTAGTGAGTCCCCCAGGGCATACCCCACATACAATCCACACAACACATATCATATTAGCTATAAAAGTTACCTCTACCACATACGCCCTACATATAATCATATAAGGTAGCCATGGAAACCCTCCAGGGTCTTACACCTAGTGTCACGGGAATCCCCACGTGGTCTTATCTACCATGGGAACCCCCACATGGTCTTCCTGCCTTGGGAACCCCCACAAGGTCTTCCTGCCAAACAAGTCATAATGCAAACTATACGTACAAACATATGAACTAAACGTACAAACATATAAGGATGCCCTGGAAACTCTCCAAGGTCTTACATCGGGGGCCACAGGAACCCCCACGTGGTCTTAGCCCACTGTCATGGGAACCCCACATGGTCTTAGCCGAAAAAGCCATGGGAACCCCCACATGGTCTTATATCCAACTGCCTCGGGAACCCCCCGGAGTCTTCCATGCAAGTATCACAAAGACAACTAGCATACCAAATACCACACAATCAACTAGCATACTGTATATATAACTATTTGCCATGGGAACCCCCACATGGTCTTCACATAATACATAACGTATCAATAGCACATTCGCAACAATCATGATGTAACACCCGAAATCCAGAAGGTCAAGAAAAGAAAGAAAAACTCCAAGTCAAGAGGTCTACTAGTCGAGTCCAGGGAGGAACTCGACGAGTAGGAGCGGATTTTAAGTCGCGTATAACACCCATAAAATCATGCCAGATTTGAACTTTTAAAAACATTTCAAAACCATTAAATCATTACAAACTTGTTTTCAAAATGTATAATATCAGAGTTTTTCCCAAAAACATAAACAAAGTATGAGGAGCAGTACGATCACGCCTTTGCCTTGCCGCGATCTCCTGATGTACCTGAAACAGTAAACTGAAACTGTAAGTCCGAAAGCTTAGTGAGTTACCCCCAAAATACCAA
Source organism: Lactuca virosa (assembly GCF_052849685.1). Lineage (NCBI taxonomy): Eukaryota > Viridiplantae > Streptophyta > Magnoliopsida > Asterales > Asteraceae > Lactuca > Lactuca virosa. The sequence continues at coordinate 27,703,454 of NC_136430.1, read as the reverse complement.
CCTCATATAACCATAATCATATCGTATCAACAAATACAGAACAACATGCATAACGAGCCTTCAGCCTGACTGGACCGCCTCGCAGGGCCTACAGCCTATCTGGACCGCTCCCGAGCCTTCGACATGACTGGACTGCCTCGCAGGGCCTACAACCTATCCGGACCGCTCACCAGGTATGTTGGCCTACATCACAAAGCAGGACCGCCTCAACCCAACCCCCAATCGACAAACATGTGCACATAAATATCATACGCTAGCTCATATCATATAACAGTCAAACTGATCTAGCAGATCACTAATCATAGCAACATCCCAATAATCGGGGTACATACCTAACCGATCACTAGCATAGCATCATCCTATAATCAGGACACTGACCTAACCAGGTCACTAAGCATAAGAATATCACCATCCTAACTACTAGGATGTAAACAATAAACATATCATGCCATAATCCGGATACGAATCCACAAAGGGCCGACCTTGGTGCCTTAGACCCTATTGATATAGTGAGGATAACTCACCTCGCAATTGTCGACTCGAAAGATAAGCTCAACCTCTCGGATCACCGACACGAACTCCACCACCTATAGTTACCATCAAACCATGCTCATAAATTTCCAATTTCCCAAAATGTCCCCAGAAGCCAACTGGTCAAAGTCAAAGTCAACGGTCAAGGTCAATAATCCATGTTGACCTCAACTCGGCGAGTACCACCAGCCACTCGCTGAGTTTCCTTGCATAACTCTCCAACTCGCCGAGTCACTAGAGTGACTCGTCGAGTTCCTAAGGTTTGCAGCCGTAAACTCCTTGGCCAACTCGTCGAGTTTCCCTTGCAACTCGCCAAGTTCATATGTGTCCATAGGTTGGGAAAACCCTAGCCGACTCTCCGAGTCATTCAACTAACTCGCCGAGCCCACGACAATCTTCATCGGACTCGCCGAGTTGACTATGCAACTCGCCGAGTCCCTTCAGTCCTTCATCCATACAGATGCTTTTCAAGCCATGCAAAGGTTCCATATCGTAGATCCAGCTTCCCAAGGCATGTTTATCACGTAAAGTTGCAAACTTTACGTGCATGCAAAGCTCTAAAGTCTTAAAATGACAAAACCAAGTTTGCAAAGAAGTCTTACACTTGAGGGGAGGTTCATATGTCACACCCCAAAACCAGAACGGCGGAAACGTTCGGGGGTTGAGGACGTCATGTACAGTATCACAACAATGCATAGTAGTAAACAAGCAACAACATCATCCATTGCATTAATAATATAATTTAATACAAGTGTGTTCTGTAAAGTTTAATAGACACCAAAAAGTAAATCAAAATATGAGATGAGTCTTGAATGTGCTCCATCTTCTTAAAAGCCTGGTATCGATACCTGTCTACTGATGACCTGAGAATACAAGTTATTTTGAAAGAGTTGATCAGCTTTAAAGCTGGTGAGTTCATAAGTATTTTAGTGTCATTGTTTGTATGAAAGTGTTTGTATGCACTTGATGTATAAGTTTGTAAATGTTTGTATCTCCTAGAAAATCCTATATTTTCTACTAAACGTAGCCTTCTACCAAGGCATCAAATGAAATGTATGTTTGTTTCTTGTAAAAGTGTGTATTTTCCCAAATATGACTATCATTAACAAAAAATATAGCTTTTACATTATTGTTCATTGTGTGAAGGTCACAAAGTGAATGCAATGGGGAAATAATAAAGTACCGTAGTGTTGTATTAAGTAACTACTGTTGTACTAATTACCTTAAACCAATTGTTATTTAAAGTAACATGTGATATGCCTGTACCATACTACCGACTAAAAACACGACGATGAAAGACATCGGAAGAAATGACATTTGGCACCCGTAGACTTGCAGGTCCCACTGTAGCGAGCAGCAAGGTGTAGGATAGTCAATCCAGTATAGATCTATACACAAATTCAACACTCTCCTTCTAGGAGACTCTGGATACAAAACGAGCCATGACTGGTGATGCCATGCCCCGTTACGTGGCTCACATAACTGTTGTAATGTTCTTGTATATGTATTGTATGTACTAGCTGTATTGTATGTTCTCTCTGTGTCTAGTATGTATGTATGTTCTCTCTGTTTCTCATAATAGTATGTTCTCTTGTATAATGTATAGTATGTACTAGCTGTATTGTATGTTCTCTCTCTCTGTCTAGTATGTATGTATGTTATCGTTTGTTTCTCGTTATAGTATTCTCTATCTGTTTCTCGTTATAGTATGTGTTGACTCATGTATGAACTGACTCATTGTATGTTTCATTGTTCTAGTAATAGTATTAGTAACTTCCTAAACTATACCTATTATAGTTTACTAGTAATGTTGTTTGTATGTATGAACATGTTTGTATACCTTTGCTACCCAAAGGTATTGAAATGAAAGAAGTAACTTTTATATCTATATACATATACATAATATATAACTAGGATTCAAACGACCTTCGGACAAATAACCGATACCCTAAGTCCACAACCAAACAAGGAACAGGAAGCAAGGCGAGCTATCAGTCCTAAGTCCTTTCAATCCTACTTATATAACTATATCTATATAGATATACATTTGACAAAGTATAAGTTTAAAAGAGTTTGAATAGAAAGTATTTAACATGTAAAAGAGTTTGCAAAACAGTTTGAAGTAGTTTGATTGATAATATAGTTTGAAAAGTAAGAAATCCACTTGTTTGGTAGTTATTAATCACATGTGATTGATATAATAACTATAATAGTTCAACTTGTATTCCCCCCATAAAAGCATTTAAAATCATTTAAAAGGTTGATTAAAGGGGTATGAACTCACCTGAAGTGAGTGGTTTGGATGAACGGATGGTATAGGATGCTAAGTGTCAAGTGAAGACTTGAACACACACACGGATCCTATTTAACATATAATGACACATATATGAATACAATTAGTGTTTATTCAACTAATCAGGTAAAGAATAACACCTTAAGGACTAAGAAATCCTTAAATGGTAGTGTTATAATCACTTAGGACTGCATAAGAGGGTTGTAAAGCCACTTAAGGGAGTTTTCGGTCCAAGTGGTATGTTTCTTGGAGTTTTCGGTTCTTGTGGTTTTCGGTCCATATGGTTTTGATGCATAAGGTGATTTCCAAGGGCTTTCAACAATCAATGAAGTGTTCTAGATTCATGACTAAGCTTTAGGAAAGGTTTAAAGTCATATTGCACCCTTCATAAGGGTTTTCGGTCTAAGGAGATGTACTAGACCGAAAACACCTTTTGTTCTTGGATAAATGATGATTTTCAAGGCCCTAAATCAAGAGTTTCAACTAGATAACAAGTATAGGGAAGTAATACTTACGATTTAGAGGCTAATAGAGTTGATTTTGGACCAAAACACTAGTGTGTGTTCTTGGTGTTCTTGAAGATCAAACCCAAAAGATGAAGTTAATGGATGAAATCAAAGGGTGTTACTAGTTAGGAAGATCTAATAACAAATCAAGGGGAAAGAAACACTTACATTTTCGAGAATTTGCAAGAAGATCTTATGATACTTGAGAGAGAATGGAAGTTTTCTTGAATTGGAATCTAGAATAATAAATAAAATGAGGAATACTCATGCTTATGGGATGAGTTTTCGGTCCACATGAGTTTTGACCGAAAACTCATATGTGGTGGCCGAAAACTCCACATGAAGGGTTTATAGCTTGATTTTTATACTTATAACTCAAGCAAACACTTCCTAACACTCGATCCTTGAATGTACAATGCTTAGAACACCAAAATAGACTCCAAACATTGCCAAAAGATAGCAAAATGGGTCTAACGTTGATTGAATTGATTACTATATAAGATTGAAAAATTTCGAGTTGTCACATCATCCCCCGTTAGAGAGAATTTCGTCCCGAAATTAGAGTTTAAGCAAATAAGTAGTTACTAATAACTAAGTAAAAAGATGAGGATATTTCAGTTTCATTTGATCCTCGCGCTCCCAAGTGAATTCAGGTCCCCGCTTGGCATTCCAGCGAACCTTCACTATCGGGATACAGCTTTGTTTCGTTTGCTTGACCTCTCGGTCCATGATCTCTACTGGTTCTTCCACGAAGTTGAGGCTCTCGTTGATTTCGATCTCGTCGAGTGGGATCACAAGAGTTTCGTCGGACATACACTTTTTCAAGTTCGATACGTGGAAAGTAGGATGTACATTATTGAGTTCACTAGGTAGATTGAGTTTATAAGCTACAAGGCCGATTATGGCAAGAATCTCGAAAGGCCCTATATATCTTGGATTTAGCTTTCCACTCTTTCCGAAGCGTATCAAGCCCTTCCAGGGTGAGACTTTCAATAGAACACGGTCTCCCACCTGGAATTCCAACGGTTTCCTTCTTTTGTCAGCGTAGCTTTTATGTCGGTCTCTAGAGGCTTTTAATCGCTCACGAATCTGAACGATCTTCTCTGTCGTTTCCCGAATGATTTCCGGACCTGTGAGAGCGCTTTCAGGAACTCGTCCTTTAGCTAACTGTGTGTCACCCACCTCAGCCCAGCACAGAGGGGATCTGCACTTTCGGCTATAGAGGGCCTCGAATGGAGCAGCCTTTATGCTCGTGTGATAACTGTTGTTGTAGGAAAAACCGACAAGGGGTAAATGAGTATCCCATGCCTTCCCAAAGTCGATCACACAGGCTCGCAACATATCTTCCAAGGTTTGGATAGTCCTATCACTTTGTCCGTCGGTCTGTGGATGATAGGCCGTACTCATGTCCAGCCTAGTTCCTAGGGAACTTTGTAGCGACTGCCAGAACCTCGAAGTGAATCTACTATCTCTATCTGAGATAATGGATATGGGAACACCGTGCAATCGTACAATCTCCCGTATGTAGGTTCTTGTAAGCTTCTCCATCTTGTCTGTTTCTTTGATAGGCAGGAAGTGTGCGGGCTTGGTCAATCTGCCGACGATGACCCATATGGTATCAAGTCCACCCGTTGTCTTGGGCAACTTGGTTATGAAGTCCATAGTGATCCGCTCCCACTTCCATTCTGGTATCTCTGGTTGTTGTAGCAGACCTGAGGGTTTCTGGTATTTGACCTTGACCTTGGCGCAAGTAAGGCATTTACTCACGAAGGTAGCAATCTCTGCTTTCATGTTAGGCCACCAGTATAACTTTTTAAGATCCAGATACATCTTATCTGAACCTGGGTGGACGGAATAACGAGTGTTATGCGCCTCGGTCATGACCAAGTCTCTGAAACCACCGTGTTTCGGTGTCCAGATACGGCCCATGAGGTATAAGGCTCCGTCACCCTTGCCTTCCAAGTTCTTATCCATCCTTCTAAGGTTTTCACCCGCCACATTTTCAGGTTTCAAGGCTTCAAGTTGATCCTCCTTAATTTGTGTGGACAAGTGTGAATGGATAGTCATAGTCAAAGATTTGACTCTACGACCAGAATATTCTTTCCGACTTAGGGCGTCAGCTACCACATTGGCTTTACCGGGGTGATAACGAATTTCACATTCGTAATCATTAAGTAGTTCGACCCACCGTCGTTGTCTCATGTTGAGCTCCTTCTGGTCGAATATGTGTTGTAGACTTTTGTGGTCTGTAAATATAGTGCTTTTTGTACCATACATGTAGTGTCTCAAGATCTTCAGAGCAAACACAACTGCTCCTAGCTCAAGATCGTGAGTGGTGTAGTTGACCTCGTGTGTCTTCAGCTGTCTCGAGGCATAGGCGATGACCTTACCTCGTTGCATCAGAACACAGCCGAGCCCTTGATTTGACGCATCGCAATAGACAACGAAGTCTTCTATCCCTTCGGGGAGGGATAGTATTGGTGCGGTGCACAAGGCTCGCTTGAGCGTTTGGAACGCTCTCTCCTGCTTCTCTTCCCAGTCAAAGGCCACGCCCTTCTGGGTCAGTGTTGTAAGAGGTTTTGCAATTCGGGAGAAGTTCTGAATGAACCTGCGATAGTAGCCAGCGAGGCCTAGAAATTGACGAATTTCGGTAGGCGTCTTCGATGCTGACCAGCTCTCAATGGCTTTGATTTTGGAAGGGTCCACGTGTATTCCCTCTTTGCTAACCACGTGCCCTAAGAATTCGACTCTTCGGATCCAAAATTCGCATTTCGAGAACTTTGCATAGAGCTTCTCCGAACGCAGCGTTTCTAAGACTAGTCGCAGATTTTGACTATGCTGCTCCTTACTACGAGAGTAGATAAGTATGTCATCGATGAAGACGATGACGAACTGATCCAAGTAAGGACGACACACCCTATTCATTAAATCCATGAATACCGCAGGCGCGTTGGTTAATCCGAACGGCATCACTATGAATTCGTAGTGCCCATAACGAGTTCGGAAGGCTGTCTTCGGGACATCCTCCCCTAGCACTCGTAGTTGGTGATATCCGGATCTTAGATCAATTTTTGAAAAGAAGTTCGCCCCTTGCAGTTGATCAAATAAATCGTCAATACGAGGCAGAGGATAACGATTTTTGACGGTCAGTTTGTTGCGCTCCCTGTAGTCGATGCACATACGAAACGATCCGTCTTTCTTCTTGACGAACAAGACTGGAGCTCCCCAGGGTGAGAAGCTTGGTCTTATAAAGCCCTTGCTGAGCAGTTCGTTAAGTTGACTGGACAGTTCTTGCATCTCTGCAGGTGCTAGACGATAGGGCGATTTGGCTACTGGGGTAGCCCCTGGAACTAAGTCGATTCTGAACTCGACTTGATGTTGCGGAGGTAATCCTGGGAGTTCTTCTGGAAATATGTCGGGAAAATCACGTACTACTGGAATGTTCTTAATATCTTTCGCTTCTTGGCTCACATCGACAACATGAGCGAGGAATGCTCGATATTCCTTTCGAAGGTATTTCTGGGCTTGAATACTCGAGATGAGGCGAAGGTTAGTGCCGGGTTTGTCGCCGTAGATTTCTAGAGTTTCGCTAGACGGCAGATTAAGGCGAACAGCCTTTTCATAACACATGATGTCGGTACGATGCAGACTCAACCAATCCATGCCGATAATGACGTCGAAACTTTTAATTGAGACCGACATGAGGTCGATCGAAAATGAATGACTATCTGGAGTTAGGGTACACCCTATGTATATGCAGCTAGTACTCTATGTCTTTCCATTAGCCTTTCTACAGTGAATGGTTCTTTAAGTGCTTGTGATTTTTGCTTAAGTAAATGAGCAAATTTTTGGTTCACGAAACTCCTCTCCGCTCCACTATCAAACAATATGCATGCATAAGAGTTATCGAGGAGAAACGTACCAGTGACCACTATGGGGTCGGCAACCGCTTCCTCGTGGCCTATGGCTAGAACTCTTCCCACTCCGCTGGTGATCCCTGCCTTAGGGCAGTTCCTCTTGTAGTGGCCCGCCTCGCCACAACCGTAGCAAGCTTGGCCCACACCAACGCCGGGGACTTGAGTGATTGGCTTCGCTGGAGCCTTGTAGAAACGGGCAGTGTGCCCCTTCCTGTTGCAGGTAGAGCACTGCATTTCTCGGCAGGCTCTGATGTGGTGGAAGTTGCATTTGTTGCACTTGGGCAAACTTCCAGCGTACTGCTTTACCGGAGCAGCAGCGGCAGGTGCTATCGCAGCATGAACTGCCACGACCTGCTGCTTTTTGGCAGCCTTCTTCTTCTTTTTGTCATCCCAGAACTTCCGCTTGGAATCAGCGGTTTTGGAGGGTTCTGAGATGACTAGGGTCGTTGTTGCGGCCGGGGTACGAACCCCATGGTCAATGAGCCGCTGTGCCAACCGCTTGGCACTATCGAATGTAGTGGGGTTTGAAGCTAAAACATTTCCCTGAAATGGAGGCACCAGCCCCCAGATGTATCTCTCTATTTTCTTTCCCTCTGTGTGAACCATGTTGGGACAGAGGGCCACCAGCTCGCTGAACCTGGCGGTATAGGAAACTATGTCGGATCCCTTCATGGTTAGGCTCCATAGTTCCTGTTCTAATTTCTGGATCTCGCCCCTCGGGCAGTATTCCTCAATCATCAGCTCTCTAAGAGCTTCCCAGCCTATAGCATTAGCCACCACTAGAGATAGTGACTTGACATGGCTATTCCACCATGTCAGGGCTTTTTCCTCGAAGGTGCAAGCAACGAACTTGACCTTGCTCCCTTCTGGACAGGAGCAGATTTTGAAAACCGATTCGGTCTTCTCGAACCATTGCGAGAGGGAAATGACTCCGCCAGTCCCTCTAAAGGACTTGGGCTTGCAGTTGGTGAAGTCCTTGTAGGAGCACTCTCTCAAGCGCACGGGGATTTCACCGTGAGTAGAATGAACATGTGTTCCTCCTCCAGTGGAACCGGAAGAATGATATTGAGCCATGGTTGTTGCCACAGTCGCAGCTACTGCAACATTTAGAGCTGTCGTATCGATTTGAGGAGTAGGTGGTGTTGCAGTTATTGGAGGATTGCGTCTTGTTGATCGGCGTGGAGGCATCTTTCAACTAAAAGTTTACAAAGATGACAAAACGGGTAAGAATAGAGAAATTGATGAGAGTGACTCATGGACTAACTCTCCGTAGCCCAACAACACAATTGAATGGTATGATTGAATGCAGATCTAGTACTAACTGATGATAGCATATGGACATTAAATTCCATGAGATTAGATATCTGTCAAATATACTGGAATTACAGATGTAACAAGTTCGGGAAAAATGACCTAGAAGTAGGCCTTACATCAACCAAGATGGGAAAATTTTGACAGAACTACGACCTAATCAAGACCTAACAGGTCCAAGTTTTAACAAAGATAGGAAATTAGACTAGAGTTTTACATAACTAAGTTATATCCAAAAGAGAAGGTTGAGTAGGCTCTATCTACGACGAGAACCACTCGAATGAGTCCTTGATTCAGACAGACGGCGCTCTATGTCTCGCATGCGCCTTTCATACATTGACTGCCTAGCCCGAAGTTCCCTAACTTCAGCTTGGGATGCAGCTAGCTGTTGCTGCAGAGTCCCATTGGTTATCCAAGCCCTTTCCATAGCTACCTCGAGTTGGCGAATGCGGACCGTGTTAACGCCAGAGTTGGTGTCAATCTCCATGACTCGGTCAATAGATGCTCGACCTTGCTCGGTGTTCCGAGCAATCCTACGGACCATGATGGGCAGAACTCGATCAGCTGAACCTCCCTCGTTTAGGTTGTAAAAGCTTCTATCCCCATTGTAGGGAATGGGTTGACCCTGTTCCTGACTCCATCTGTTCAAGTTTGTGGCCCACAGAGGTGTGAGTCCTTGAAATGCTGGACGAGGGTTTAGGTTTGGAGCTACTGGGGGTAGGTTGTTGACTTCCGGCTCTGAGTCAGAACCATCAGAAAAGCCTTCAGCTTGGTGATCATCCAAAGGGATTGGGTGATCATCTTCTGGTTCTTCTCCCAGCCATCCTGCATTGCCGTTGTTGGGATAGTACGGGTCTCCGGGGATATGGAATCCAACCATGATATCTACGCAAGAAAAGGGGTATAAGAAATAACTAAATAAAAGTACTAATTAGGTAGTTATAAGGCCTTTTTAGTTTGCACATAAGTAAATTATAGTAACACAAAATACTCCTATAGTATTTTAGGTTTATGTTTTGTTCTAAGGTTTTCGTTGTGGTATTGTTGGTAGGTTTTTAGACTTGTTGCAACCTCACAACCACTCTTAGGCACATGCTAGTCACTCCTCGGATAATATAGTTGATCAGGCTATATCTTCCCAGATTTGACTATATGTCTCTAAGTCTACTTGTGTTGCCCAACAATCGTAATACTTTTGTTCTGTCCTAGTGACACTGATTTTAGCATAAATGCAGGTAGGTATACTTGGTTAAATATTTTATTATTTAAAAGTATAAACTCTTTGTCAGAGTATTTTTAAATCCCGCTGTGTTTATAGTTTGTATATCTTTTATCGGTTGATACACTCGATTCACTATAAACAATGCTCTGATACCAATCTGTCACACCCCAAAACCAGAACGGCGGAAACGTTCAGGGGTGGAGGACGTCATGTACAGTATCACAACAATGCATAGTAGTAAACAAGAAACCACATCATCCATTGCATTAATAATATAATTTAATACAAGTGTGTTCTGTAAAGTTTAATAGACACCAAAAAGTAAATCACAATATGAGATGAGTCTTGAATGTGCTCCATCTTCTCAAAAGCCTGGCATCGGTACCTGTCTACTGATGACCTGAGAATACAAGTTATTTTGAAAGAGTTGATCAGCTTTAAAGCTGGTGAGTTCATAAATATTTTAGTGTCATTGTTTGTATGAAAGTGTTTGTATGCACTTGATGTATAAGTTTGTAAATGTTTGTATCTCCTAGAAAATCCTATATTTTCTACTAAACATAGCCTTCTACCAAGGCATCAAATGAAATGTATGTTTGTTTCTTGTAAAAGTGTGTATTTTCCCAAATATGACTATCATTAACAAAAAATATAGCTTTTACATTATTGTTCATTGTGTGAAGGTCACAAAGTGAATGCAATGGGGAAATAATAAAGTACCGTAGTGTTGTATTAAGTAACTACTGTTGTACTAATTACCTTAAACCAATTGTTATTTAAAGTAACATGTGATATGCCTGTACCATACTACCGACTAAAAACACGACGATGAAAGACGTCGGAAGAAATGACATTTGGCACCCGTAGACTTGCAGGTCCCACTGTAGCGAGCAGCAAGGTGTAGGATAGTCAATCCAGTATAGATCTATACACAAATTCAACACTCTCCTTCTAGGAGACTCTGGATACAAAACGAGCCATGACTGGTGATGCCATGCCCCGTTACGTGGCTCACATAACTGTTGTAATGTTCTTGTATATGTATTGTATGTACTAGCTGTATTGTATGTTCTCTCTGTGTCTAGTATGTATGTATGTTCTCTCTGTTTCTCATAATAGTATGTTCTCTTGTATAATGTATAGTATGTACTAGCTGTATTGTATGTTCTCTCTCTCTGTCTAGTATATATGTATGTTATCGTTTGTTTCTCGTTATAGTATTCTCTATCTGTTTCTCGTTATAGTATGTGTTGACTCATGTATGAACTGACTCATTGTATGTTTCATTGTTCTAGTAATAGTATTAGTAACTTCCTAAACTATACCTATTATAGTTTACTAGTAATGTTGTTTGTATGTATGAACATGTTTGTATACCTTTGCTACCCAAAGGTATTGAAATGAAAGAAGTAACTTTTATATCTATATACATATACATAATATATAACTAGGATTCAAACGACCTTCGGACAAATAACCGATACCCTAAGTCCACAACCAAACAAGGAACAGGAAGCAAGGCGAGCTATCAGTCCTAAGTCCTTTCAATCCTACTTATATAACTATATCTATATAGATATACATTTGACAAAGTATAAGTTTAAAAGAGTTTGAATAGAAAGTATTTAACATGTAAAAGAGTTTGCAAAACAGTTTGAAGTAGTTTGATTGATAATATAGTTTGAAAAGTAAGAAATCCACTTGTTTGGTAGTTATTAATCACATGTGATTGATATAATAACTATAATAGTTCAACTTGTATTCCCCCCATAAAAGCATTTAAAATCATTTAAAAGGTTGATTAAAGGGGTATGAACTCACCTGAAGTGAGTGGTTTGGATGAACGGATGGTATAGGATGCTAAGTGTCAAGTGAAGACTTGAACACACACACGGATCCTATTTAACATATAATGACACATATATGAATACAATTAGTGTTTATTCAACTAATCAGGTAAAGAATAACACCTTAAGGACTAAGAAATCCTTAAATGGTAGTGTTATAATCACTTAGGACTGCATAAGAGGGTTGTAAAGCCACTTAAGGGAGTTTTCGGTCCAAGTGGTATGTTTCTTGGAGTTTTCGGTTCTTGTGGTTTTCGGTCCATATGGTTTTGATGCATAAGGTGATTTCCAAGGGCTTTCAACAATCAATGAAGTGTTCTAGATTCATGACTAAGCTTTAGGAAAGGTTTAAAGTCATATTGCACCCTTCATAAGGGTTTTCGGTCTAAGGAGATGTACTAGACCGAAAACACCTTTTGTTCTTGGATAAATGATGATTTTCAAGGCCCTAAATCAAGAGTTTCAACTAGATAACAAGTATAGGGAAGTAATACTTACGATTTAGAGGCTAATAGAGTTGATTTTGGACCAAAACACTAGTGTGTGTTCTTGGTGTTCTTGAAGATCAAACCCAAAAGATGAAGTTAATGGATGAAATCGAAGGGTGTTACTAGTTAGGAAGATCTAATAACAAATCAAGGGGAAAGAAACACTTACATTTTCGAGAATTTGCAAGAAGATCTTATGATACTTGAGAGAGAATGGAAGTTTTCTTGACTTGGAATCTAGAATAATGAATAAAATGAGGAATACTCATGCTTATGGGATGAGTTTTTGGTCCACATGAGTTTTGACCGAAAACTCATATGTGGTGGCCGAAAACTCCACATGAAGGGTTTATAGCTTGATTTTTATACTTATAACTCAAGCAAACACTTCCTAACACTCGATCCTTGAATGTACAATGCTTAGAACACCCAAATAGACTCCAAACATTGCCAAAAGATAGCAAAATGGGTCTAACGTTGATTGAATTGATTACTATATAAGATTTAAAAATTTCGAGTTGTCATATCATACTTGCCAAAGCTGACAGCTTTATGGACTTAGAGACCAAAGAGAGCTCAGATCTGAAGTTGCAACTTTAAATCTTAGCTCAAACACTAGAAAGGCTTCCTAAAGACCCACCCAAAAGAGATCTAGGAAGAAATGAGCCAAGGTAACAGCTTAATACCTTCAAAAGGATGACAACTGAAGTAGATCTATGATTCCCACGAGTTTCTTGCTTCTAATCACTTGTTCCCCAAGCTTTTATCACCAAAATCCTTCTTTAAAGCTTAAGACACACAAATGGAGTACACTCCCACGAGTTAGGGTTTTTGGAGTATCAAGAGATGTAAAGGGGAGGCCAATGATCCTTTAAATAGGGTGCAAAACCCCGGAAATTAGGGTTTCATCCTCCAGCTCCTACTCGTCGAGTCCCTACTTGGACTCGACGAGTAGGTCACTTAAACACGTGGACCAACCCGCTGCTACTCGACGATTCGGGCAACCAACTCGTCGAGTAGACCTTGAAATCAAGAAAAATCTTATATAAAAAATCAATACCTGAGAATTGGGGCGTTACAATTCTCCCCCACTTGAACTATACTTCGTCCTCGAAGTCTGCTGCGGTGAACAACTCCGGATAGTGCTCCCGCATCTCTGCCTCCGGCTCCCACGTCCACTCGGATTCCCTCCGATGCTCCCACTGTACCTTTACCAAAGGTATATCTTTGTTCCGCAGAACTTTCATCTTCTAGTCCAGTATGGCCACATGCCTCTCCACGTAATTCAGGCGCTCATCGACCTGAATATCATCCAACGACACCACTGCCTCCTGATCCATAATGCACTTTCGCAACTGCGAAATGTGGAAAGTGTTGTGGATCCGACCGAGCTCCTCCGGTAGCTCTAGCATATATGCCACCTTGCCAACCCTGGCAATGATCCTGAATGGCCCAATGTAATGGGGACCCAATTTTCCCCTCTTCCTGAAGCGGATCACATCCTTCCAGGGTGAGACCTTCAGGAGTACCATATCACCCACCTGGAACTCTAACTCAGATCGGCGTCTGTTAGCGTAACTCTTCTGCCGACTCTAAGCGGTCTGCAATCGCTGCCTAATCTGCTGAATCTTCTTGGTAGTCTGCAAGACTACCTCCATCCGCCCCATCACCCCGTGTCCGACCTCACCCCAACAAACCGGGGTGCGACATCTTCGCCCATACAACAGCTCGAAAGGCGGGGCGCCAATGTTGGAATGGTAGCTGTTGTTGTAGGCGAACTCTGCAAGGGGTAAGTGGGAATCCCAGCTCCCACCGAAGTCAATGACACACACCCTCAACATATCCTCGAGGGTCTGAATGGTCCACTCGCTCTGACCGTCGGTCTGCGGATGAAATGTTGTGCTAAAGTGTAACCGCGTGCCTAGTTCCTCATGGAACTTCTGCTAGAAACGGGAGGTAAATTTAACATCCTGGTCGGAGACAATGGAGACCGGAACCCCATGGCGAGCAACGATCTCGCAGACGTACATGTCGTGCAACTTCTCGGTCGAAGAACTCTCCCGTATCGCCAAGAAATGGGCACTCTTGGTCAATTGATCAACAATGACCCATATAGCATCAAATCCCTTCGCCGTCCTTGGCAACTTGGTAATGAAGTCCATCGTGATCTGTTCCCACTTCCATATGGGAACCTCTAGGGGCTGCAGCTTACCATGCGGCCTCTGATGCTCGGCCTTAACCATCCTACAGGTCAAGCACCTCTCAACATACCAAGCGATTTCTCGCTTCATGCATGGCCACCAGTAACTCAAACTCAGGTCTCGGTACATCTTAGTGGCCCTTGGGTGAATAGAAAAGTGAGACTTATGAGCCTCCTCCATGACTGTCTGTCTGACCCCACCAGACATCGGAACCCATACCCGACCGCATCGGGTTAGTAATCCTTGGTTATCCTGCACAAACCGGGTGTTCTTGATTCTCTCCATCTTCCAGTTCTCCGGCCGCATGCCCTCAACCTGAGCATCCCTGATCAAGCTCACCAGTGGAGAATCCACCGCTATCCTCATGCATATCGCTGGGGTGGAAGACCCAGCTGACTTTCGGCTCAAAGCGTCCGCCACCACATTCGCCTTACTGGGTAGTCCTTGACTACATTCAGCCACCTGCGCTGTCTCATGTTCAGGTTTGGCTGATCCATGATGTGCCTCAAGCTCTTGTAATCCGTGTATATGGTACAACGGACCCCATATAAATAATGTCTCCATATCTTGAGAGTGAACACCACTGCTCCCAGCTCCAAATCATGCGTAGGGTATCAAGTCTCATGCGGCTTCAGCTGCCGCGATGCGTAGGCTATCACTCGTCCTCTTTGCATGAGGACCGCCCCCAAACCTGTGATGGATGCATCACAGAACACCACAAAACCCTCAACTCCCTCTGGGAGTGTCAAGACTGGAGCCTCGCATAACTGCTGACGGAGGGTCTCAAACGCCCTCTGCTGCTCAGGGCCCCACTGGAAATCCACCCCCTTCCTTGTCAGACGAGTGAGGAGTACTGCAATCTTAGAGAAATCCCAAATGAATCTCCGGTAGTACCCTGCTAATCCCAGAAAACTCCTGATCTCCGAACGAGACTTCGGCACCTCACACTGCATGACTGCCTCAATTTCGGTCGGGTCGACCAAAATCCCCTCCTGGTTAACGAGATGTCCGAGAAACTGGACCTCTCGCAACCAAAACTCACACTTCGAGAACTTGGCATACAACCGTTCTCGTCTCAGAACCCCCAACAACTCCCTGAGGGGCTCCTCGTGCTGCTCTCGGGTCTTGGAATACACCAAGATATCATCAATAAACACTATGACCGAGCGATCAAGCATCAGTCTGCAGACCCGATTCATCAGGTCCATGAATGCTGTTGGCGCGTTGGTGAGCCCAAACGGCATCACCACGAACTCGTAATGACCATAACGAGTCCGAAACGCGGTCTTCTCCACGTCCTCCTCTCTGAACCGGACCTGATGATACCCTGACCTCAAATCAATCTTGGAGAACCAAGATGCACCCTGCAACTGATCAAAGAGATCATCCATCCTCGGGAGTGGATAACGGTTCTTCACCGTCAACTTGTTCAGCTCCCTATAATCAATGCACATCCGATGCGAACCGTTCTTCTTCCTGATGAAGAGGATCGGTGCTCCCCATGGAGAACTGCTCGGTCGAATGAACTGTTTGCCCAGCAGTTCCTGCAGCTGTCAAGACAGCTCATGCATCTCAGGTGGAGCCAACCGGTACGACGCCTGGGCGATAGGAGTCGCACCCGGCACCAGGTCAATCCGGAACTCGACCTGCCTCTCCGGAGGCATCCCTGAAAAATCCTCAAGGAACACATCGGCAAACTCCCTAATCACTTGAACCTCTGAAACTGAATTCTGATCTCTCACCTGCGTATCCACCACATACGCTAGATAACCCGCACACCTGTAACGCCCGTAGATTCGGGGCTAGTCAATTTAGAGACAATGAGCATCAAAAATGAGTTTTTTATGGAAGATTATTTAGAAGGATTAATCTTAACCAAGTTGTAGAATATGTCACAAGGGTTCCGTACATATAAAGAATGCCGAAATCCGAGTTATAACGAAGAAGTTATGGTCCGTCGAAGTTTCGCGACAAAACCGACACGACACTATGCGACGTAAATAGTGAATTTATGATAGAGGACTTTTTTGCCTTAGTGATCTAAACAAAAAGTTTTATTATATGTTAAACCGAGAGCGTACATAAAAAGAACGCCCAAATCTGACTTCGTATGAGGAAGTTATGATTTTTCTAAGATTTGGCCTAGCAGTGCACGACCCGAAACTCGAATTTTAGATCGAGCGGTTTTTGGCCAACGCGACCTAAATGAGAATTGAAGATCTCATTAATAGTAACTCAACGACAAAAAGACAGACGAAAATGGAGTCCGTATGTAGAAGTTATGAATTTTACGTGGACATTTAACAGTGTAGTCACCTTCTACTGTTAAATTTAAGATCGGTCAAGAATTAGCCGACGGAGTCAAAAGGAAAGTTGTAGATCTTATTTTTACCTATGCGTGAATATAAAGAACGTCAAAAACGGACCTCGTATGCGAAAGTTACGGATTTTAGAAGTCGGAAGTGTGCTGTGCGAAAATGGGTGATGTGGCACAATCTTTGCCATTGCTTTCTCCCCAAGTCTTGCCACCAGATGGTGACATGTAGCACCAAGTTCAGCCATATTTCACCCTATAAATAGAACCTCTCCCACCCTCATTTTCTTCACACATTTCCCATTATTTCTTCTCTCTACACTCTCTCTCTAAACCTCCCAAAAACTCCCCTAGCGCTAGAAGAAAGCCCCGGAGCGATCGACGGCTCCGAGAAGAAGAGCTTTCGGCTCGGAAGTCCTGCCCCTGCAGAGCCCGGCTTCTAGCCAAACCCCCTCGTAGGTAAGATACGCCTACCTAATTTTTAATATAGCTTTTATTTAAATATAGTAACGTTATTAGGACCTTATAATAATTATTTGAGCTATTATTATGGGTTATATAAGTGTCGTTATAATATCCTTTTAACTACTCACGGTACGGGGAATCTGGTTTAAAGGGCCGCATAGGGTTGTTGGATTTCAGAAGTGCTATATGCAAAAACGGTCCTGCCCTCCGGTGTTTTATGTCTGACCCCTGTCTGTACATAGTGGTTGGAAAATATTGTTTAAACGCTTATATAATAATAATAATAATGCTAAGACTAATAATTAGTCACGGTAAATATTATACTAAAATTTAGCAATAATAATGCTAGGTTTCATCGAAGGAAAATAGAATCGTTAAAAGTGAAGCGTTGTCCGAGTTTGGAATCATCACTTTAACAAGTGAGTGCATAGTTACTTTGATCTTACACATATATATGAAGTATTTTATATAAATTACGTGTTATGTGTGCATATTATCTGTATACTTGCTATCTACGTTGGATGAACGATTTTATACATGTTTTAAATGATTTAAACTGTATATGTATTTATATCTACAAAATATGTTGGGTAAAACATGGGTAGATTAATGATGAAAGCTGATATAGAGGAATATTAACAGTATGGACATAGTGCCCTATAGGTGAACATTGGCAGCAATGGACTTAGTACCTATAGATGAGCATTGGCAGCTGCGTCACAACCTGTAGATGTTTATAATCTACGATGTACTCTAAAAATACTAGCAGTTGCGCTCTAAGGATAGTATCGGCAGCTGCGCCTAATAGAGAACATCATAACCATGGCAGTTGTGCCTAAAGGACAATACCGGCAGTTGCGGCTCATAGAGAATGTCACAATTCTGGCAGTTGTGCCTAAATGATAATATTAGCAGCTGACAACTGTGTCATTGGGAACGATAGACTTCGTGCCTATTTCTTAGGATAATCCTTAGGAATGAATGAACGAGGAATAGCTGATTCTTAGGGTAGATCCTTACGAGTAAAGAAGATAACGGGGATGGGTAATTGGGTTGATTGTTTGATGTTTAAACATAATAATTACATTATTGGGGGTTGAAAACCCTATGTACTCACCAGGTTTCCCAACCTGACCCACTCAAGCTTATTTGTATCACATGTGTCGATATGAAGCTACTTTACACTGAGAGATTTAAAAGAGATGTAGATCACTAGTATAAATGAATGTAAGTTCTGTTTATGCTTATGTTTCTGTATTAACGATGACATTCCAATGTTTTAAAATGAATAAAATACATTTCTTCGGAAATGATTTGATAACGTATTTATCATGTTTTTCTGGGAACAAATTCCGCAACATTTTTATGAAAAGGGTACTCTGATTTTTATAAAGCATAAACAAAATCGGTTTTTTCTGGCCGTGAAAATGGGGATTTCACAGTTGGTATCAGAGCATTAGTTTAAGCGAACTAGGAATATGAATTTATTTCTAGACTTAAACTTAGAATGCTAAGCGATGATCGTGAGGAGTGTGTCTAATAAAATTTAGGTAATACACCAGAATAGACACAAGCATTAGCTAATTTAGGGAAAATGTCTAACATGCTTTTATGTGCTAAATGATTTATGATGCTTTATGATGCTATCTGTCACATCCCGAAACCGGAATGGCGGAATCGTTCCGGGGTGGAGGACGTCATGTTTAGCATCACAACCAATGAATAATAGGAATCATAGCAACACAACCAGTACAGTGGATACATATATAAGAAAAATGTTTACATTAGTTTGAAACTTGTTTTAATTACATCAAAAGTATGTAAATTATAAAGAACATGACTCTTATTGCTTCGGCTTCTCTGAATCCAAGAAGTACCTGTGTACTGATTTCCTGAGAATACAAGCGGTTTGAAAAAAATATCAGCATAAAGCTGGTGAGTTCATAAGCATTTAGTTTTGGTGGAAAAATGTTCTTTGAATCCTTTTGGAAAGTGTTCCTCAAGAAAATCCTATATTTTCTTATGAAAAGCGTGTTTGAAAGCCTGTTCCTTCCATGACTCCCAGATTCATATAATATATGTACAATCCTAGGTGTCGTGGAATGAATATGAATATCCGTTGGTTACTTGTTAAACAACCCGTTTATGAAAAGCCGAGTTATCCCGGGAAAATCCTATATTTTCCCTAAAAGTCGATGGTTGGTGATCCGTTCTAAACTACGGTGTACAAGTATCTACCATACTTATATCGATAACGTATTTTTCTTTTAAAAGCCCTGGTTACTCCTAGTGAGGTATATTAGCCTTATTACATAAATAAAACTAACGAAAAGAAAACGTGATGAACTAAATCCTGAAGGTACGGTTAATACCCTCCAGTAAACAAATCAGTTATTACTTTGAGGTTAGTTCACTTGATTCATTATTACAAAAGTAAATCTCTGCTATCAACATTGTGAGTTTCATGACCATAACTGACTGGATTTGGCCCGCAACGGGGCCGATATCCTCTATGACTTTGTCACCCGTAGACCTGCCGGTCCGACTGTAGCTAGCAACAAGGTGCGGGGTTGTCAATCCCGTATAGATCTATACACAACAGCCACACTCTCCCTACAAGAGACTCTGGTCACAAGTGGTAGTCCTACACTCTGATTCTGTGGGAGTGTTACCAAGGACGTGTGTAACATCCCAAAAATCAGGTCCAAAAATTTCATTTTTAGATCATTAGTCAATTCATAATTATAATTCATCCATCCAAAACATTAGTCATTTGTACAAATCAGAGTTTCATTTCCAAAACACTTGTTCAATTATCAGAGTAAACATCCCAGGCTAACTTATCATGGTGTGTGCACTGCAACCCTCCCGAGCTCCTCTTTTGAAAACTGAGCACCTGAAACCAAAACTGAAAACCATAAGCACGAAGCTTAGTGAGTTCCCCAACTGACCACATACCATACATATCTACTGATCCATACATGCCAGACATAATTCTGAGCACATAACCACATACTGGGCCCCTGCCCGCTACATTGGGCCTCGCCCACCATCGGACCCCGTCCGTCATCAGTCCCCGCTTGGCATCAGGTCCCACCTGGCATCGAGCCCCACTCGGTATACAGATCTGTTTCCCTTAGGCCCCGCCTGTCTCTGGGCCTCGCCCGCCATACACATACATACGATCAAATAACATACTGAAACATACATGAACATTCCCTAACCATACCCTGATCTAAGGCCTCGCCTAACTTGGGCCCCGCCCTTGGTCTGCTACCAAATTAGTGGAACCCCGTCCACACTCCTACTAGTAATGAGATACGGGCCCTCGCCCACACTCACATCCTTCCTATCACGGGCCTCGCCCCTGCTCTGCTAATATTGAATCACAAAGACATCTAGCATCCTAACACTCCTAACACTCCTCGGGCATCGCCCGACACATGCAAGAATCACAAAGACATCTAGCATCCTAACACTCCTCGGGCATCGCCCGACATCAGGTCGTAACCCGAAACATATATCAATAAGTGCCTAGGGCTAACCCCTGGGTCTTCCTTCGACACATAAGCATAAACATGAACATGAACATAATGGGCTGACATTGTGGCCGTAGACCCATGCACACAGTGAGGAGACTCACCTCGCACTGTTGAAAACTCGTTGAACACTTCTGACTGCTAACTGGCAACTTCTGAACCACTGACCATTCGACTTCCCGAACTATCAATACGCAAAATAACATTTAGACCACAATAACCCAAAAGTCAACCCTGGTCAAACTTGGTCAAAGTCAATGGTCAAAATCAACATCCATTTGACCTGACTCGCCGAGTTGGTCTACCCACTCGTCGAGTCCATACTCTTCCAATCCCAAAACAACCCCGAATCTACTCGTCGAGCCTTGCAAGAACTCGACGGGTTCTCCTTCAACCATGCCACTGGGACCATCTTCAACCGACTCGTCGAGTTCACCATTGAACTCGTCGAGTTCATCATCCACATATGAATGTCTCTAGTCTGTGACTCGCCGAGTTGTATGAACAACTCGTCGAGTCCATCTTCATAACTAAGAAGATTGCCTTAGACTCGCCGAGTTCTTCCTTGAACTCGTCGAGTACGATGAACTTCATAACCATTATGGACTCAGACTGGCTGAATCCTTTACTAACTCCAATCACTGATCTGAATCATAAACAGAAGGGTTTGGGTTTGCGACCCGACTCGCCGAGTCCATGAACTGACTCGCCGAGTCCACCTAGTGACATCTCTATTCTGTCGATTACAGCCCATTCCAACACCTTCAACCCATATATTTGGACTTCTAATGCTAGCATTACACGTAAAGTTGCTAACTTTACGTGCATGCAAGGTGCTATGGAGCTAAAACTCTTAATCCAAGCTAAAATGAAGGTCTAGGACATGAAATGGAGCCATAGCTAGATAAAGCTAGCAACTCTGAGCTTCTAAAGCTCAAAAGTACCCAGATCTGAAGCCCAAAACATCCTCAAGGGCTTAATACTCGGATTAACCTCGGAAATGGCCCAAAAGTGGGAAAATACAAGCTAGAATGGGAATCTAGGTGATTAACAGCCAAGGTATAAGCTTTATACCTTCAAATGATCTGTAATGCTACCCTAACTCTGGATCTATAGCTTCTTCTTGCACTACCAAGGTCATTCTTCCTTCTCCAAGCCTCAATTCACTCTCAAGGCAAGAACTAGTTCAACAATGGAGTTGGGTGGCTAGGGTTTCGAGTTCCGGACTAGAGAGGCTGCAAATGAAAGCCTAGGAAGGAGAATAGGATGCTTAAATAGGGTACCAAGTCCCGAAATTATTGTTTCCAAACCCAAACTCGACTCGCCGAGTCCACTTGCCGACTCGCCGAGTCGGTCACTTAATCTTTGACACGGAACCCGCTCCGACTCGTCGAGTTCCTCCTTAGACTCGACGAGTTGACCCCCTTTGACTTAGGGTTTTTCTTTCCTTTCCGGGTCTTCCGGATTCTGGGTGTTACAACTCTCCTCCACTTAAACTAGACTTCGTCCTCGAAGTCCGCCACGGTCAACTACCTTACAATCCGCTTACAGCTTTTCGCACTACACCCATTAGGTCCATTCCTAGATATATCATCCTCGGAATAATCCGATCATTACAACCTTTGAGTACAACACCTTTACCCAACCGGTAGCCCTACCAGTACCCCCAGTGCGCTTACACTGATACACAAGGGGTTTACGCTTTTACCCTGCACTATCACTGCCCTTTCCAAGGCACTTTCCTCAAGCAACAAACATTTCCAATCTCCTTCGGGGACCAATCCTTTGCTGAAACCGCAATCCCGGCCACTCCCAGTGCCGGCCATCATACCAATACTCACGGAATAATCCCACATACAATGCTCCAATACTGAAAACTCCACCCAACGTGAGAATTCAGACAATCCTTCGAGATTATCTGATTCCGTAGTGAGCAACTTAGCATTACCCGATCAGCTCACTGCCTTCTGCACCAAACACCTTATCATCAATCCTGCCTGAAGTCCTGCCGACTCCCATCTGCCTTCCGGATGAACCGAAACTACCCTGGTCCCAACCGATCCACCGTTACCCGAAATACCGGTCCCCCACCGGTTACCGAACGCGAGAACATTCCCTCAGTCGCTCCCAGCGACTCATGAAGATATCGCGACTACCTGAACTGCCCTACCAACCCAGCCACTTTGGCTCTAGAAGATCTAGGATCCCCGATCCCCTGCCTTACCCTAAGGTCTCTACCAGGTCCCACCTGTTGCTAAAAGAACACGAGCCTCGCCCACGGGTCCCACCCATCTATACTTCGGAGCGACCTCTCCTACATGTCTCACCTATCCAGGGCTATGCAGACCCACTCCTCTTCTGATCTCAACTAGCTAAACTTTCCTGATTCTTATCATGCTAACTCGGAGATACGGGCCCCCGCCCACACTCCGCGAACTAGGAGATACGGGCCCTCGCCCGCACTCCGCTAACTAAGCTGCTAATGAATGCTACGGCTTACCCGCAGTCTTACATCACTTCCCTCACCGACTCGCTGCTGGGGAATGCTACGACTACCCCGCAGCCTTATATCCCGACTAAGCTCGCACCTGCCGAAGGCTCTCCGACCTGGTTTCACCGAACCAGCCATCAACTACTCGCGAAGACGCGAACTCAAGTTTGGGAAGTTTTCCCCATCTTCCAACCTAAGTGCTCCTCAATCCAAACAGCCACTTGAGCTGCTTCCTTCCTTACCAAGACTGCGGAACCACCTCAGTCTTGCGCTTACTTCTGTCTCTGGCCCCCACGAGTGGCTCTCTCCCACTTCGATTCGTCTAGTTCCTCACAACTCACAGCCTGAGAGAATTACCAATTCTCCCTACCATCCTCTGGCCACTTCTGCTAAAAACCCGAGCTTACCACAGCTGGGAATCTAACCGATCTATCCCCTAGCGACACCTTCCCGAAACTAGCGAGACACTACCTAGCCCCACACATGCATGCTACAGCTACTGCATCTAAAGTAACCTACTCTAAAGGAGGCGACCTCCTATTATCATTCTAAAATCCAAGGTATGCAGATGGCATACAACTCAATCACAAGCAGGCCACAAAATTCGGAAATATCATTATCAATACCGATGCAGAACCATAACCATAAGATCATAACATAAGCTGATAGGGAAATGAAAGAGATATGTACCTGAAGCATCGGGCTGCTCACACCTCATCTGAAACCAACTGATACGCCCTGCTCCTCGCTGCAGGCGCCTCCGCCCGGCCCTGACGGCCGTCGGTGATCCTCAAGGTTGCAGGGGTAGGTGCTATCACCTGTCCTGCTGAATGCAAACTCGGACATTGGGCCTTCTTGTGGCCCCTCTGACTACAATGGAAACATATCAGGTCCGATCCCTGGGTGGTGGTAGCAGTACAATCCCTGCTGAAATGAGCAGTCTGGCCGCACTTGAAGCAGCCCGAATCACCACCACTGCCACTCCTACACGCACCCTCGTGCATCCTGCCGCACTTGCCACATCGGCCCCGGTCCTGAGGACCTCTCAACCTAGAATCTGATGTCTTGGGCCTCTTGCCCGATCCCATGGATACCTGAACCTCTGCCAACTTTCTCTTCCTTTCTGTCTCAAGATCAATCTCTCTTTCTCTGGCCCGAGCGATCATGTCTTCCAGCGTCTTGCAGCTGGACCGACTCACAAACTGGCTGATATCACTCCTCAACATCTCGTGGTACCGAGCCTTCTTCATCTCTTCGTCCGCCACATACTGCGGAACCAGAAGGGATCTCTCCCTGAACTTGGCGGTGATCTCTGCCACTGTCTCTGTAGTCTGTCTCAAATCCTGAAACTCCCGGGCTAACTGCTGCACCTCAATCACCGGTGCAAACTCGGCCTTGAACCTGGCCGAGAAATCACTCCATGTCATCGCGTCCAACGCGACATCATCCCCTATAGCATGACCAACCTCCTCCCACCAATCCCGTGCTCTGTCTTTCAGAAGACAGGAGGCGAGTCGAACCTTGTCCCCCTCGGGACACCGACTAGAACGAAAAGCGTTGGCGACATCAGCCAACCATCTGCCACTAGCAATGGGGTCCATAGCCCCATGGTAGTCTGGAGCTCCAGAAGCTCTGAACTCCCGGAATGTCAATGTACGCGCTCCCAACAAAGCCATCATCTCTGAGCGGAAGGCTCCAATCCTCTCATCCAAAATCTCCAAGATGCCCTCCTTGACCGTGCCAAAGATCACAGGAGTCTGGTCTAAAATACTGCACGTAACCTCCGTTGATACAAACTCCCTCATCCGCTCCTCGAGCTGCTCAGTCCCTGAATCTGAGCCTGATCCCTCTCTGACACCTGACCCAGCCATTGGTCCATCTTGCAATGTCGCCATACTGAAAACATGTCATAACAATCATCAAAATACACATCACTACCGAGGGATCACACACAATCTACAAGTTCCCTGGTTTCATCTCGTCCCCTCTTGTCCTCTGCTTTCAGTAGTACGGGCCCATACTACCTTCCACATCTATCCGTACTTTCCTCCAGAGTTACCTCAACTCCACCAAGTCCCTTTCACTACCACTGCTGCTCCCAGCACTAAACTCATCCTAGGCCTACCCTAGGGAAATCTCTGACCCAAACCAGTCTTCAGCTGCTGAAGGTCTCTTTGTAATGCCAATTAGCCATCACCTGAATACCATCACATGTAACGAGGCTCAGATAATCCTTCGAGCAAAGGACTCTTCCCTACTACGGTTGGACTCAAACAAGAGCTGCGCAATAGGGCCAAATCCAGCACTATGAGATTATTCAACCCTGGTCATATGTGACTTGACGCATTCACCTAATGGCTAAATCTCATCACTCAGAGTCCCACAAAGCACAAAGCAGGTAGCATTCAGACCAAAGGAAAATCTAACCATATCATAATCAAGCAATTCTATTCAAATAACAAGATTCTGCACTAGCATGTGATATAAGCTCATATAATCAGACATAACCTAAACAGGCTATCCTACCACTGTCTAACCAATACTAGCATATAGCTCAATAAGCACATATAACAGGCACATAAGGCATCCTCCTAGATCCTTAGCCCTAATCTAGCATGCTGATCACATAATCATAACATAACATAAACTTGTATGGGTAATTTGTGAGAACTTACTTGAGCTCGGTTGATTGCATGCACCACGCCCTTTTCTCTTTTCAAAGTTCTTATTCCTTTTTCGAAATCCTTTTTCTTTTCAAAATTCTTTTTATAAAATTGATTTTCTTTTGAAAATTTCCTTACCAAGCCCTCAGTTTGAGTTCAGTCACACTTGAGAGTGTGCCCGAATCCCTCAAACCAAGGCTCTGATACCAACTTGTAACATCCCAAAAATTAGGTCCAAAAATGTCATTTTTAGATAATTAGTCAAGTCATAATTATAATTCATCCATCCAAAACATTAGTCATTTGTACAAATCAGAGTTTCATTTCCAAAACACTTGTTCAATTATCAGAGTAAACATCCCAGGCTAACTTATCATGGTGTGTGCACTGCAACCCTCCCGAACTCCTCTTTTGAAAACTGAGCACCTGAAACCAAAACTGAAAATCGTAAGCACGAAGCTTAGTGAGTTCCCCAACCTACCACATACCATACATATCTACTGATCCATACATGCCATACATAATTCTGAGCACATAAGCACATATTGGGCCCCCGCTCGCTACATTAGGCCTCGCCCACCATCGGACCCCGTCCGTCATCAGGCCCCGCCTGGCATCAGGTCCCACCTGGCATCGAGCCCCACTTGGTATACATATCTGTTTCCCTTAGGCCCCACCTGCCTCTGGGCCTCGCCCGCCATACACATACATACGATCAAATAACATACTGAAACATACATGAACATTCCCTAACCATACCCTGATCTAGGGCCTTGCCTAACTTGGGCCCCACCCCTGGTCTGCTACTGAAGTAGTGGAACCCCGTCCACACTCCTACTAGTAGTGAGATACGAGCCCTCGCCCACACTCACATCCTTCCTATCACGGGCCTCGCCCCTGCTCTGCTAATATTGAGATATGGAACCCCATCCATACTCAGCTAGTGATGAGATACGAGACCTCGCCTACACTCACCTCTCTACCAGGCACATACAAGTATCACGAAGACAACAAGTATAATATAACGCACTACATAAGAATTTTCCTCGGGAATACCCCGGCATCGGACCCCCGGCCCGGAAACATACTATTATCTAACGTACTTCGGGCTTACCCCGACATCAAACCCTCAGTACGGATCCTATCATACCAACACATGCGAGAATCACAAAGATCTATAGCATCCTAACACTCCTCGGGCCTCGCCCGACATCAGGTCGTAACCCGGAACATATATCAATAAGTGCCTAGGGCTAACCCCTGGGTCTTCCTTCGACACATAAGCATAAACATGAACATGAACATAATGGGCCGGCATTGTGGCCGTAGACCCATGCACACATTGAGGAGACTCACCTCGCACTGCTGAAAACTCGCTGAACACTTCTGACAGCTAACTGGAAACTTCTGAACCGCTGACCCTTCGGCTTCCCGAACTATCAATACCCAAAATAACATTTAGACCACAATAAACCAAAAGTCAACCCTGGTCAAACTTGGTCAAAGTCAACGGTCAAAGTCAACATCCAGTTGACCTGACTCGCCGAGTTGGTCTACCCACTCGTCGAGTCCATACTCTTCCAATCCCAAAACAACCCCGACTCTACTCGTCGAGCCTTGTAAGAACTTGACGGGTTCTCCTTCAACCATGCCACTGGGACCATCTTCAACCGACTCGTCGAGTTCACCATTGAACTCATCGAATTCATCATCCACATATGAATGTCTCTAGTCTGTGACTCGCCGAGTTGTATGAACAACTCGTCGAGTCCATCTTCATAACTAAGAAGATTGCCTTAGACTCGCCGAGTTCTTCCTTGAACTCGTCGAGTACGATGAACTTCATAACCATTATGGACTCAGACTGGCTGAATCCTTTACTAACTCCACTCACTGATCCGAATCATAAAAACAAGGGTTTGGGTTTGCGACCCGACTCGTCGAGTCCATGAACTGACTCGCCGAGTCCACCTAGTGACATCTCTATTCTATCGATTACAGTCCATTCCAACACCTTCAACCCATAGATCTGGACTTCTTATGCTAGCATTGTTGGATATAGTGTCTAAGTCCATAACTTTATTTGGTATGTACTTGACCCGACCCGGCATGGTCCATTTGGGTTGCATGGCATTGCAATACTTGGATAGACTAGATGAGAGAATAAGGCACTTATGATTATTAATATATTATAAGTTCTAATATATTAATAATAGTATTATTTAATTAGTATTGATCAAGTATTAATCTAGTATTAATTTGGTGATCAAAGTGAGACTAATTAAATATATAGGGTTGATTATGACAATCATCAATTCTTTTATGGTGGATTAATGATCCATGATTTATGGGTTTGGTTATAACCATATGGAGCTCCATGGATAGTCCATGGGAGTTACAAACCCATGAGTCATGAGAAATCAAGAGTCATGACAATTAAGGGCATTCATATGTAAACCCTAATTGTGACACCACTATAAAAGGAACCCTATGGCTAGCAAAATGGTGACCTAGTTTTTCTAGTGAGGGCATAACCGATTTTCAAGTGTAAGAAGTATTCTCTCAAGTTATTCCAAGTCTTGTGGTGTTGTGTGAAGCATTTGAGGCACAACATTTGGGGTGCTAGGCTCATAAAGTCTTGAAGGAATCCAAGCAACAACAAGGTATGTATTTCTACTAGTTTTATGTTCTATGTAATCCCCATGCCATGCTAGTTAGGAAATAACCTTGAAAAGAAATTTGCATGTATATAGAGAAAACATAGATTGAAGGTTATTAGGGTTGCATGTACACTTAGGAAGTGTTAGAATGCTCAAAACCCATCAGTGGTATCAGAGCCTAGGATTGTTTTCTGTATACTTGATGCAAAACTGCTTAAAAATCGAAAATTCTGCACTCTGACGACTGGACTCGCCGAGTCCATGGGGAGGACTCGCCGAGTCCATGAACAAATTCATCCTACTCGACGAGTAGAATAATGCACTCGACGAGTAGGAGCGTGTTGGGCAGTTTTTTCGAGTTTTGTTGCTGAAAATGGATTAAGATCATTATCCCAATCTGTTTTGGACTTGTAAAATCTGTTTTTCAAAATGATAATGATTATGTTAACCCATTTTACATGACTTTTATCAATTTTCAAGTATTGTATATGTTTATATGATTTTCTTGAAATTGCTTGACATGAATTTGTGTTCATATGAGTTTAGAAGATCATAGGAATTATGTGTAACCTCCATGTGTGTTTAATTCATGATCTTAATGGCTATGATGGTGTCCATAACTTGTCCTCAAGTTATGGATAACCAAAAGTCACTTCTTTTAATTATGATTAAAGAACTAAAGAGGTTTCATAAAATGAAGAGTCTTCATTTTTTATGAACCATTAAAACTCATAAGTTACAAATTGAAGAGATTGAAGAGACTTGGAATAGTTTCAAATCTTGCCCTCAAGTTTTGGAATTTGAAAAGTCTTACACTTTAATACTTTAATTCCAAATTAAACCTTAGATTTTTAAAAAGTTTAAAAATCAACACTTATACTATTATTATAATTTTATTATATAGATATGTATAAGAATATGTCATTCTTACCGTTAGTAGGCCTCATTCATGAAGCCGGTCTATAAGGGGGGTATAAGGTTGTTGCCTATAAAATGGTGACTTAATGGGTGTCCACTCTCACCCACCGCTTCCTTGATCGGTGGAGGGTCGTTAGCCGAACGGGTAGGATACGACTTTAAATACTCGTTAAAAGTATAATGAATTATAAAGTAACTATACATTATAAATTCCCAATCTTAGTTACTTTAGGAAAATGTGAATTTGGTGCTAGCCCATAAAATTACACTTTGTACCTTACCAAGTCGTTAGTAGAGCGTGTGTGGTTAACCGGCACACTAACATGGACTAGTAAGAGTGGCAAAGGGTAACTTGACTTTATTATAGATCGGTGGAGCGTGTGTGGTTAACCGGCACATCGATTAGGTAATATTGTTGAGGGTACCAAGTCAATTTGTATGGTTATTCACACCTTGTTTGTGATCCTCGGCATCCCAGTCACAAACTTGAGAGGGCACAATCGAGATTCAAACATGCCATTGAAAAGTTCAATGTATCTCAAAAGATCTAGGAGTTTCAAAACCAATAAAACCTAATAATAAAATATTTCGTTCTTATGGTGGAAATTGGTAAATCGTCATTTACCTACCTTCAAATATTTTATAGTATGGATTACGTCATCCCTCTTCCAACTATAAATAGTTTGTTGGATCCTAGCCTTAATATTTCATTTGGGTGAATTATTAAGGATTCCTAATCTAATGAAACTTGTCTTTCTTTCCTTTCAGATGTCTTCCAACAATGTTTCTGGCTCAAACCCAACAGGCTCCTTTTCCCTTATGAACTTGTGTGGTAAGGTCATCTTTGATGGATCCAATTTCAATGAGTGGATCAGAAACATCAGAATGATTACCCGCTATGAGGACAAAGAATATGTCCTCGATAGGGAGCTTAAGGTTGTGAATGAAGCAACTGCTACTCCTGAAGAGTTTGCGGAGTTTGTTGCACATGAAAAGGATGCTACTAAAGTAGCATGTATCATGATGGCCACCATGACTCCTGAACTTCAAAAATCCTATGAAGATTTCTACCCCTATGAGATGCACCTGGATCTGATGGAAAGGTACCATCAGAGCGCGCGTCAGGAGAGGTATGAAATCATCTCCTTCATGATAACCGCAAGGATGAATGATGGTGAACCCATCACCGGTCACTTGTAGAAGATGCAAAGGTTCGTTGACCGGTTGCTGAAGCTAAATGTTGACTTCCCTGAGGAAATGGCGATTGACATCATTCTCCATTCCTTACCTCCAAGTTATGATCAGTTTCGTATGATTTATCACATGAACAAGGAGGAAGTCACACTTAGCAAACTTCAAGGACTCTTAAGGACAGCTGAAAATGGCCTTAAGGGTAAAGCGGTTGCTACTTCTACTCCTTCAACAACCCCTGTTCTGGCTATTGGGCAGGGAAAGGGTAATAAGAGGAAAAGCCCTTCAAAGGGTACCAAGGGTAAGACTCTTGATGGTTCCTCTTCAATTGGGACAAAGAAAGGTCCCATTACTCCTTCTTCAAACCCAAAGGAAGCACAGTGCTTCTATTGCCAGGATAAGGGACACTTCAAGCGAAGCTGCCCTAAATATCTGCAAGATGTAAAGGATGGGAAGGTTAAACCCACCCATGCAGGTATTTACATAATATTGTCTAATAACTCATCTAATGCTAATTCTTGGGTGCTTGATACAGGTTGTGGTATTCTCATTTGTACTGATTTGCAGGCACTAAGAAGAAGTGAGCAAGTGGAGCACGGGAAGATAAACTTAGTCATGGGCAACAGGAAAGCATCACCTGTTACCAAGATAGGAGTTTATTCTTTATTGCTTAATAATGGGTTAATGTTAGATTTGAATAAGTGTTGTTACTCGCCCGAAATGGCGAGAAATATTATTTCTTTTCATGGCTTGTACAAACAAGGTTTTTCATTTTCATTTGATAATAAAAATGGTGCTATTAATGTTTATTACAATGATGTATTTTACTTTAAAGCATTACCTTGTGATGGTGTATATGAAGCCGTGAATGTTGTAGACAATCTAGGAAATAATGTTTTGTATATTGATTCTTCAGATAGCTTGGATAAAGCATCCTTGTGGCATTGTCGTCTTGGACATGTTAACAAGAAGCGCATAGGCCAACTCCAAAAGGCTGGAGTCTTGGAATCATTTGACCTCAAGTCAGATGATAGTTACGAGTCTTGTTTACTTGGAAAAATGACAAAGTCACCCTTCACAGGTACTTGTGATAAGGGTGAAGGTTTGTTGGACCTTGTTCACACGGATGTGTGTGGGCCCTTCAGAGTTGCTACAAGGGATGCTAATCGCTATTATGTGACTTTTACTGATGATTACAGTAGATATGGATATATTTACTTAATCAAGCATAAGTCAGAAACCTTTGAAAAATTCAAAGAGTTTAAGTAGGAAGTCGAGAATCAATTGGGCAGGAACATCAAGATGCTCCGATCCGATCGGGGAGGAGAATATCTTAGCATTGAGTTCCTTGACTATCTTAAGGAATGTGGGATTGTCTCACAATTGACACCTCCCAGAACACCACAGTTGAATGGTGTAGCTGAGAGGCGCAATCGAACCTTGCTGGATATGGTTCGTTCCATGATGAGTCGAGCTTCGTTACCAATCTCTTTCTGGGGGTATGCCTTAGAGACTGCCGCCCATATCCTTAATCTAGTCCCTACTAAAAAGGTTGCCAAAACACCTCACGAGATGTGGACTGGGAAAGTTCCCAATTTGGACCACATCAAGATTTGGGGTTGTGAAGCTTTCGTGAGGCGTGAGACTCATGATAAGCTTGAACCTCGAAGTGAGAGGTGTATTTTCATCAGGCTACCCACAGAGATCCTTTGGTTACCTCTTTTACAGACCCAGTGATAACGTGGTCTTTGTAGCAAGAAGAGGAGTCTTTCGTGATACATTTATTAGTGATAGTACACTAATAGATTTGGATGAACCTGATAATTACAGGGAAGCCATGGCAGGCCCTGAGTCTGCTAAATAGAAGGAGGCTATGGACATCGAGATTCAGTCCATGTATGACAATCAAGTTTGGAACTTGGTTGACAATGTACCAGGTCGTAAGACAGTTGGGTGCAAATGGATCTTCAAGAAGAAGACCGACATGGATGGGAAGGTACATACTTACAAAGCGCGACTGGTTGCGAAGGGCTTTACTCAAACTCCGGGAGTTGACTATGATGAGACCTTCTCACCAGTAGCTAAGATTAAGTCTATTAGAGTATTGTTAGCCATAGCTGCATTTCATGATTATGAAATATGGCAAATGGATGTCAAAACCGCTTTCCTTAATGGAAAGTTGGATGAGGATGTTTACATGGCTCAACCAGAGGGTTTTGTCGATACAAGATACCCTAATAGAGTGTGTAAGCTTGATAAATCCATTTATGGATTGAAACAAGCATCTCGCAGATGAAATCTTTGCTTTGATGAGAAAGTCAAAGAGTTTGGCTTTTCTAGGAGTGAGGATGAGTCTTGTGTGTATGTCAGAGCTAGTGGGAGCATAGTTAGCTTCTTGGTGTTGTATGTGGATGACATACTTCTCATAGGAAACGACGTCCCAACCTTGCTGGAGGTTAAGTCCTGGCTTGGGAAGTGTTTCGCTATGAAGGACCTTGGGGAAGCTGCCTATATCCTAGGGATAAGGATATTGAGAGATAGGAGTAAGAGACTAATTGGACTTAGTCAAAGTACTTACTTGGATAAGGTGCTGAAGAGGTTCAGCATGCAAGAATCCAAGAAAGGGGAATTACCCATCTAGAGTAATGCCAAGCTGAGTAAGACTCAGAGTCCGAGTACAGAGGCTGAGATAGCTGAGATGAGTCATATACCATATGCTTCCGCTGTGGGCTCGATCATGTATGCTATGACTTGTACTCGCCCTGATGTGGCCTTTGCTTTGAGCATGGTCAGTAGATATCAAGGGAACCCTGGCAAGGCACACTGGACAGCGGTAAAGAACATTCTCAAGTATCTGTGGAGGACTAAGGATTGGGTCCTTACCCTCGGAGGCAGTGATGACTTGAGAGTGGAAGGATATAGCGATGCTAGCTTCCAGACTGATAGGGATAATTTCCGCTCTCAGTCAGGCTGGGTCTTTATCCTAAATGGAGGGGCAATTACTTGGAAAGGTTCCAAGCAGGAGACAGTAGCTGATTCTACTTGTGAATCAGAGTACATAGCAGCAAGTGAAGCAGCTAAGGAGGCGATATGGCTAAAGAACTTCATCGGAGACCTTGGAGTTGTACCAGCTATAAAGGAGCCAATGGAAATTTTCTGTGACAGCGAAAGTGCGGTTGCTTTGGCTAAGGAACCGAGAGATCACGGGAGATCTAGGCACATTGATAGAAAATACCATTTCATCAGACATCGAATAGAAGAAGGACTCCTCTTGGCTAAGAGGGTATCATCAGATGAGAACCCGGCAGATCCCCTCACGAAGGGACTGAGCAGGGTTAAGCATTTACAGCATGCGAGGCGCATTGGGCTGAAGGATGATATTAGTTTCAATAATTAGATTCCTGAAACTTGTAAAATGTAATTGACATTTGATGATAAATAAAAGTTGTTATTTATTTATGAGTAAGGTGTTACTATCTTGTGTTGATTGTTTACTATGTTTCAATTTTGCATGTTTTTACTTCCAGA
This sequence comes from Lactuca virosa, assembly GCF_052849685.1. NCBI lineage: Eukaryota > Viridiplantae > Streptophyta > Magnoliopsida > Asterales > Asteraceae > Lactuca > Lactuca virosa. The sequence goes on along the minus strand of NC_136430.1, from coordinate 27,669,369 downwards.
ATAACTATGTTATTATTCAAACCATCCACAGTCAGTCAAACTTTGGAAGTAAGTATTGATTTAAGACTGTCATGAATTTGGCTTGTATGATTTGTCTAAAAGTGCTTTAGACAATGCAATGGTTGCTACAACATTCATGAGTACTCATAAGGGCTGAGTATTGGATCCAACCCACGCTCACTTGCATCACTTCATGGAATTTATCTCGAGTGATCGTGAGACGGTAATATCATATAAATCTTTAAACCTAGAGATGTGAGTTGTTGACTATGAGTTGGTTATTCATTGATTGCACGAAAACGCATTGGTAACTCGATGTTATAAAACGTGCCTTTGTGAATAATTCAACAAGTAGTTAGTACAAGCATATCAGTCGAAGTTTATATGTTCCTTCTAGAAATAGAAGCGATATCTGGGCCCCTCGATGATTTGGTTTTGACCTATGTACCGGGCCCGGTCAGAACCTAATTGATGTGTTCAATTTAGTTCTATGTCGAAACAAATCAGAGATCGAGAAACAAATGCTGGACAATAAGTAAGACCATGTTCCATGTGTTTGTCCGGCTGATATTATGAGAACAGAGGATTATATGATCACTTATCTTAAATGGCGTATCATCATCATCTCAGTTCCGAGAGACTTTGAAAGAGCTACGATTTCTAGTCGGATTTTGAAGTCATATTTGCAAATATAGTTATTAGACTTATCCAAGTGGGAGACTGTTGGATATAGTGTCTATGTCCATAACTTTATTTGGTATGTACTTGACCCGACCCGGCATGGTCCATTTGGGTTGCATGGCATTGCAATACTTGGATAGACTAGATGAGAGAATAAGGCACTTATGATTATTAATATATTATAAGTTCTAATATATTAATAATAGTATTATTTAATTAGTATTGATCAAGTATTAATCTAGTATTAATTTGGTGATCAAAGTGAGACTAATTAAATATATAGGGTTGATTATGACAATCATCAATTCTTTTATGGTGGATTAATGATCCATGGTTTATGGGTTTGGTTATAACCATATGGAGCTCCATGGATAGTCCATGGGAGTTACAAACCCATGGGTCATGAGAAATCAAGAGTCATGACAATTAAGGGCATTCATATGTAAACCCTAATTGTGACAACACTATAAAAGGAACCCTATGGCTAGCAAAATGGTGACCTAGTTTTTCTAGTGAGGGCATAACCGATTTTCAAGTGTAAGAAGTATTCTCTCAAGTTATTCCAAGTCTTGTGGTGTTGTGTGAAGCATTTGAGGCACAACATTTGGGGTGCTAGGCTCACAAAGTCTTGAAGGAATCCAAGCAACAACAAGGTATGTATTTCTACTAGTTTTATGTTCTATGTAATCCCCATGCCATGCTAGTTAGGAAATAACCTTGAAAAGAAATTTGCATGTATATAGAGAAAACATAGATTCAAGGTTATTAGGGTTGCATGTACACTTAGGAAGTGTTAGAATGCTCAAAACCCATCAAGCATTACACGTAAAGTTGCTAACTTTACGTGCATGCAAGGTGCTATGGAGCTAAAACTCTTAATCCAAGCTAAAATGAAGGTCTAGGACATGAAATGGAGCCATAGCTGGATAAAGCTAGCAACTCTGAGCTTCTAAAGCTCAAGAGTACCCATATCTGAAGCCCAAAACATCCTCAAGGGCTTAATACTCGGATTAACCTCGGAAATGGCCCAAAAGTGGGAAAATACAAGCTAGAAAGGGAATCTAGGTGATTTACAGCCAAGGTATAAGCTTTATACCTTCAAATGATCTGCAATGCTACCCCAACTCTGGATCTATAGCTTCTTCTTGCACCACCAAGGTCCTTCTTCCTTCTCCAAGCCTCAATTCACTCTCAAGGCAAGAACTAGTTCAACAATGGAGTTGGGTGGCTAGGGTTTCGAGTTCTGGACTAGAGAGGCTGCAAATGAAAGCCTAGGAAGGAGAATAGGATGCTTAAGTAGGGTATTAAGTCCCGAAATTAGGGTTTCCAAACCCATACCAGACTCGCCGAATCCACTTGCCGACGCGCCGAGTCGGTCACTTAATCTTTGACACGGAACCCGCTCCGACTTTTCGAGTTCCTCCTTAGACTCGACGAGTTGACCCCCTTTGACTTAGGGTTTTTCTTTCCATTCCGGGTCTTCCGGATTCTGGGTGTTACAACGTGTCTCCAATTTAGACTAACAAATTTACAAGTAATAACATAGAAAATCCTTTTTATGATTTGCATGAATCCTTTATAAAGTAATACGTTTTACTACATGATTCATAAGTTTATTGCTATAGTTTTGAAAACCATTTCTACGAGTTGATTTCTTAATCGTTTGGTAAAACTGTTTTCCGTGTTAAAAGCATACTGAAAATGTAATTATCTTAAACAAAATAATATATTTTGAGCACAAGTTTCCTTGTACTTTTTCTTGTATTCCCCCCCTGAAAACATGAAAAACTCGGAGAAAGCGTAGGGGTATGAACTCACCGTTGTTGTGTGGAAACGTCCACTGGAAACGAAGATCCTCGGGTTGTAGTACGTGGCACTTAACGGAATCCTAATATCAATAAGTACATATATGTATCTAAATTAGCGATTTCGTTAGATAAAGTGTTAGAAAAACACTTGTTTTCGGTTAACGAATGTTACCGGAACCTGCTTGAATTAAGAAAACAAGCTTTCACCACTTAGGAAGAGTTTGCGGCCGTGAAGAGTTTACGGTCGTGAACTGGGTTTACGGTCTTTGAAGATGGGCCGTAAATGGGTTTACGGCCTTTGAAGATGGGTCGTAAACTCAAGAACAAGGGTGCTGATTTCGAAGAGAAATGTGTTCCAGATGCCCCGAAATAACTCCAAATGGTGTTTCTCGGTGTTTTCCCGAAGATTGAAGGCCTTCTAGGTGTTTACGGTCAAGAGTCTTAGAGAGAGAAAGAGAGAGTTTCCGGTCAAAGGTGTTCAAATGAGGGTGGGGGTCTTATATTTATAGGGTTTTTGTGGTCGGTGGGTGGGGTCCACCCGACGTTAGCCGCAAACAAGTTTACGACCGTAAACTGGTTTACGGCCTTGAACTCCAGTCAGGCCGTGAACATGATGTTTTTCGAGAATAATTCGAGTTTCACGCGGTTTTGGTTCTGACTAGCATATATAAATTTAATTATATATATAAAACCATATGATTTTCTAAGTCAAAAGTTCGACGGAAGGTTAATAAAAACTCAAATTTTATTAACGGAGATCGCATAACAGAAACGAAAAAGTTTCGGGTTGTCACATCATCCCCCCGTTAGAGGGAATTTCGTCCCGAAATTCAAGAATAGAGATACAAATTATGGACTTGGAAAAAGATGAGGGTACTTCTGTTTCATTGAATCCTCACGCTCCCAAGTGAATTCAAGTCCTCGCTTGGCATTCCAGCGAACCTTCACTACCGGGATGCGACTTTGTTTCATTCGTTTGACTTCCCGGTCCATGATTTCAACTGGTTCCTCTACGAAGTGTAGACTTTCGTCTAGTTCGATCTCATCGAAGGGAACGAGAAGTGTCTCGTCGGACAGACATTTCTTTAGGTTCGAGACGTGGAAGACAGGATGTACATTGCTAAGATCTCGAGGTAACTGGAGTTTGTATGCCACGGGACCAATCCTATCGAGGATCTCGAATGGTCCGAAGTATCTTGGATTCAGCTTTCCACGCTTTCCGAAGCATATCATGCCTTTCCAGGGCGAGCCCTTCAAAAGAATACGGTCACCAACCTGGAATTCCAAGGGTTCTCGTCTCTTATCGGCGTAGCTCTTTTGTCTATCTCTTCAAGCTTTCAATCGTTCCCGGATTTGTACGATCCTTTCGGTCGTCTCTCGGATGATTTCAGGACCCGTGAGAGTGTTGTCGGGGATTTGACCCTTGACTAGCTGCGTGTCACCCACTTCAGCCCAGCACAGAGGGGATCTGCACTTATGACCATAAAGGGCTTCAAACGGCGCGGCTTTGATGCTAGTATGATAGCTGTTGTTGTAGGAAAATTCGACCAAGGGTAAATGAATGTCCCATGACATGCCGAAATCTATGACGCAGGCTCTCAACATATCTTCCAATGTTTGAAATGTTCTCTCACTCTGGCCATCTGTCTGTGGATGATAAGTCGTGCTCATATCCAGCTTAGTTCCAAGAGCCTTCTGTAGTGATTTCCAGAACCTCGAGGTAAACCTGCTATCTCGATCGGAGATAATGGATACAAGTACACCATGAAGGCGGACTATTTCTCGAATATAGATTCGTGTCAGTCTCTCCATTTTGAAGTTTTCCTTGATTGGCAGGAAGTGAGCGGATTTAGTCAGTCGATCGACAATTACCCAGATGGCGTCGTGCCCACTCGGAGATCTGGGTAACTTGGTGATGAAATCCATTGTAATCCTTTACCACTTCCACTCAGGTATTTCCGGCTGTTGAAGCAGACCTGAGGGCTTTTGATATTCTACCTTCACCTTGGCGCAAGTCAGGCACTTGCTTACGAAGGTAGCGATTTTTGTTTTCATGCTCGGCCACCAATAGAGTTGTTTGAGATCCAGATACATCTTATCTGAGCCTGGGTGAACGGAGTATCTAGTCTTGTGAGCTTCATTCATGACAACCTCGCTGTAACCACCGTACTTTGGGGTCCAGATCCGATTCATGAAATAGTAAGCTCCGTCTCCCTTGACCTCTAAGTTCTTTTCTATTCCTCTCAAGGCTTCATCCGACATATTCTCTGGTTTTAAAGCTTCCAGCTGAGCCTCTCGAATTTGTGTGGATAATCGGGAATGGATGTTCATAGTCAATGCCTTCACCCTACGACCTGAATACTCCTTTCGGTTGAGGGCATCTGCTACCACATTGGCCTTGCCGGGATGGTAGCGTATTTCGCACTCGTAATCACCGAGTAGCTCTACCCATCGCCGCTGTCTCATGTTTAACTCTTTCTGATCAAAGATGTGCTGTAGGCTCTTATGGTTGGTGAAGACAGTGCACTTGGTTCCGTAAAGATAATGTCTCCAGATCTTTAATGCGAAGACCACTGCTCCCAACTCTAGATCGTGAGTTGTGTAATTGACTTCGTGTGTTTTCAACTGCCTCGAGGCATAGGTGATAACCTTCCCTCGCTGCATGAGCACACAGCCAAGGCCCTGATTGGATGCATCACAGTAGACAACGAAATCTTCCGTCCCTTCGGGCAGGGACAAGATAGGTGCGCTGCATAGGGCCTGCTTCAACGTTTGAAATGCAGTGTCTTGATTTTCTCCCCAACTAAAGGTTACACCTTTCTGTGCCAGGGTGGTTAAATGCTTAGCGATTTTGGAGAAGTTTTGGATAAATCTGCTATAATAGCCAGCGAGACCCAAGAATTGGCGGATTTCTGTGGGTATCTTTGGTGCTGACCAACTCTCAATCGCTTTGATTTTGGAAGGGTCCACGTGTATGCCTTCCTCGCTAACCACGTAACCAAGGAAAGTTACCTTCCTGATCCAGAACTCACACTTTGAAAATTTTGCATATAGTTTCTCCGCCCTTAATGTTTCTAGCACTAGTCTCAAATGCTGTTTATGATCATTTACGCTCCACGAATAGACAAGTATATCGTCAATGAAAATGATCACGAACTTGTCTAGGAAAGGGTGGCACACCCGATTCATCAGGTCCATGAATATTTCCGGTGCGTTGGTTAGACCGAAGGGCATTACTAAAAACTCGTAGTGTCCATAATAAGTTCGGAATGATGTCTTGGGAACATCATTCTCATGAACTCGCAACTGATGGTACCCTGATCTTAGGTCTTTTTTGAGAAATAACTGGCTCCCTGAAGTTGGTCGAAGAGATCGTCGATTCTGGGTAAGGGATATCGGTTCTTGATGGTCAGCTTGTTCAGTTCTCGATAGTCAATGCACACCCGAAAGGTTCTGTCTTTCTTCTTCACGAATAAGATCGGAGCTCCCCAGGGTGAGGAACTCGGCCTTATGAATCCTTTGCTGATCAGCTCATTGAGCTGGCTGGATAACTCTTGCATTTCCGCTGGCGCTAAACGGTAAGGAGACTTAGCTACAGGATTAGCTCTGGGGATTAAGTCGATACGAAACTCGACTTGATGCTCAGGAGGAATTCTTGGGAGATCTTCGGGGAAGACATCAGGAAAGTTGCAGACTTCGGGGATGCTCTCGAGGTCTTTAACCTTTTGTGTCTCATCAACAACATGGGCTAGAAACGCATGACACTCCTTCCGCAGATACTTCTGGGCTTTGATGCATGAAACGATACGAAGGTTCGAACTGAGTTTATCACCGTAAATAGTGAGGGCTTCGCCAGAGGGAGGTTTGAGGCGGATGGCTTTCTCGTAGCAAAGGATATCAGCTCGATTGGGGCTCAACCAATCCATGCCGATAATGACATCGAAGCTTTTTATGGAAACTGGCATAAGATCGATGGGAAAGGAATGATCGTCTAGGGTAAGAGTACATCCTATGAATATGTCGTTAGTGCTCTCTTTCTTTCCGTTAGCCATATCGACGGTAAATTTTTTCAGTTAAAGGTTGGGATTTACATTTGAGTAGGTGTTTGAATGCATGACTAACAAAACTCCTCTCCGCACCAGAATCGAAAAGAATGCATGCATAAGAGTTGTCAAGGAGGAACGTACCCGTAACAACGGTAGGATCAACGACCGCTTCCTCCTAGGCCATCACCAACACCCTTCCTGCATTGCCACCTGTTGTTGCCTTGGGACAATCTCTTTTGAAGTGCCCAACCTCTCCACAGCCATAACAGGCTTGACCAACACCCGCTCCAGGAGCCTGATTGGTTGGTTGGACTGGTCCTTTGCAGAATCGAGTTGTGTGTCCCTTCTTGCCACAGCTGGTGCACGAAATCTCCCGGCACTGTCCCTGATGATGGTAGTTGCGCTTGTTGCACAGAGGTAGTTATCCAGCATAGCGACTGGGGTTCGTTGGAGTAACGGGAACTGCTGCAGGAGTAGTAGCAGCATGGACTACCACTGTTTGTTGTTTCTTGGAGGGCTCCTGAGAAGACTGGCCCTTGCGTTTGTTCCAAAATTTATTCTTCTTCCCACCATTCTCCTTTTGTGGCTCGACAACCGCTGTTGCCTCATCGAGATCGACCCCATGATCGATCAGAGTCTGCGCCAGATCCTTGGCGCTCTCAAATGTAGTCGGTCTAGCAGCCAAGACATTTCCTTTGGTTGGGGTCGTCAGTCCCCATATGTACCTCTCTATCTTCTTGCTTTCCGGGGTAACCATTCCCGGACAGAGGAGAGCCAGATCACAGAACCTAGCGGTGTAGGCAGCGATGTCGGAACCCTTCATCTTCAAGTTCCAGAGTTCGTGCTCCAACTTTTGCACCTCGCCCCTCGGGCAGTATTCCGCAAGCATGAGTTCCTTTAGTCTTTCCTAACCCATGGCATTAGCCACTGGCAGGGTTAGAGTTTTGACTCGACCATTCCACCAGGTCAAAGCTCTGTCGGTGAAGGTGCAGACGGCGAACTTCACCTTGTTGGCTTCGGAACAGGCGCAAATTTCGAAGATGGATTCGATCTTCTCGAACCATCGAGTCAGGGCGATAACACCTCCGTTTCCGTCAAAGGACTTGGGTTTTGCGGTCATGAAGTCCTTATACGAACACTCTTTTTGATGTCCCTGACTTCCGTCGTGTCGTTAGGGGTCGGTTCCACCTCCTGCCCCACCAGAGTTCACTTGTGCCATTGCTGCAGTTACGGCGACAGTAACTGCTGCTTGGAACATGGCAGGATCGAATTGTGGAGGTGGCGGTGGCGGAGTGTTGTTGTTCCTTCTGATGGGTCTTGGTCGGGGAGGCATCTTGTTCTAGAAACAACCAGGAAAAAGAGGATGGTAAGTCCTCAAGATATATGGAACAAGATATATCTCATCCTGATATTAAAAGTGTTCTACCAAACGATAAGCTAAGAAAGGTTACTAACGCAAGTAAGTACCGCTTAAGAAAGAAGAGGTAGCAACACGTGAAATTTATATATTGAATTTGGCTCTAGCTAAAATACTCCTATAGTATTTTATGTTGAATATTTTTGTTCTTGGTAAGTTTTAGGCTTGCTGTAACACCACAGTCACTCCCAAGCACATGTTGGGCATGTCTCGAATGAATATAGTTGATTAGGCTATATTGACCCTAGACATGATTACATAACTGCCCAGGTTTAACCGCAGTGCCCCAACATCCAAATACTTTTGTTTCGTTCTATCTATGACTCTGGTTCTGGTACTCGGGTATACTTGTATAAAAATACTTATATTTTTGAAAGTATACTTTTAATTTAGAGCACTTAGGCCCCTTAATGTTTATATTTGTATACCATGTAAGGTTCGGTATACTTAGTTCGCTATAAACAAGGGCTCTGATACCAATCTGTCACACCCCGAAACCGGAATGGCGGAATCGTTCCGGGGTGGAGGACGTCATGTTTAGCATCACAACCAATGAATAATAGGAATCATAGCAACACAACCAGTACAGTGGATACATATATAAGAAAAATGTTTACATCAGTTTGAAACTTGTTTTAATTACATCAAAAGTATGTAAATTATAAAGAACATGACTCTTATTGCTTCGGCTTCTCTGAATCCAAGAAGTACCTTTCTACTGATTTCCTGAGAATACAAGCGGTTTGAAAAAAATATCAGCATAAAGCTGGTGAGTTCATAAGCATTTAGTTTTGGTGGAAAAATGTTCTTTGAATCCTTTTGGAAAGTGTTCCTCAAGAAAATCCTATATTTTCTTATGAAAAGCGTGTTTGAAAGCCTGTTCCTTCTATGACTCCCAGATTCATACAATATATGTACAATCCTAGGTGTCGTGGAATGAATATTAATATCCGTTGGTTACTTGTTAAACAACCCGTTTATGAAAAGCCGAGTTATCTCGGGAAAATCCTATATTTTCCCTAAAAGTCGATGGTTGGTGATCCGTTCTAAACTGCGGTGTACAAGTATCTACCATACTTATATCGATAACGTAGTTTTCTTTTAAAATCCCTGGTTACTCCTAGTGAGGTATATTAGCCTTATTACATAAATAAAACTAACGAAAAGAAAACGTGATGAACTAAATCCTGAAGGTACGGTTAATACCCTCCAGTAATCAAATCGGTTATTACTTTGAGGTTAGTTCACTTGATTCATTATTACAAAAGTAAATCTCTGTTATCTACATTGTGAGTTTCATGACCATAACTGACTGGATTTGGCCCGCAACGGGGCCGGTATCCTCTATGACTTTGTCACCCGTAGACCTGCCGGTCCGAATGTAGCTAGCAGCAAGGTGCGGGGTTGTCAATCCCGTATAGATCTATACACAACAGCCACACTCTCCCTACAAGAGACTCTGGTCACAAGTGCTAGTCCTACACTCTGATTCTGTGGGAGTGTTACCAAGGACGTGTCTCCAATTTAGACTAACAAATTTACAAGTAATAACATAGAAAATCCTTTTTATGATTTGCATGAATCCTTTATAAAGTAATACGTTTTACTACATGATTCATAAGTTCATTGCTCTAGTTTTGAAAACCATTTCTACGAGTTGATTTCTTAATCGTTTGGTAAAACTGTTTTCCGTGTTAAAAGCATATTGAAAATGTACTTATCTTAAACAAAATAATATATTTTGAGCACAAGTTTCCTTGTACTTTTGCTTGTATTTCCCCCTGAAAACATGAAAAACTCGGAGAAAGCGTAGTGGTATAAACTCACCGTTGTTGTGTGGAAACGTCCACTGGAAACGAAGATCCTCGGGTTGTAGTACGTGGCATTTAACGGAATCCTAATATCAATAAATACATATATGTATGTAAATTAGCGATTTCGTTAGATAAAGTGTTAGAAAAACACTTGTTTTCGGTTAAGGAATGTTACCGGAACCTGCTTGAATCAAGAAAACGAGCTTTCACCATTTAGGAAGAGTTTGCGGCCGTGAAGAGTTTACGGCCGTGAACTGGGTTTACGGTCTTTGAAGATGGGCCGTAAACTCAAGAACAAGGGTGCTGATTTCGAAGAGAAATGTGTTCCAGATGCCCCGAAATAACTCCAAATGGTGTTTCTCGGTGTTTTCCAGAAGATTGAAGGCTTTCTAGGTGTTTACGGTCAAGAGTCTTAGAGAGAGAAAGAGAGAGTTTCCGGTCAAAGGTGTTCAAATGAGGGTGAGGGTCTTATATTTATAGGGTTTTTGTGGTCGGTGGATGGGGTCCACCCGACGCTGGCCGCAAACAAGTTTACGGCCGTAAACTCCAGTCAGGCCGTGAACATGATGTTTTTCAAGAATAATTCGAGTTTCGCGCGGTTTTGGTTCCGACTTGCATATATAAATTTAATTATATATAAAACCAGATGATTTTCTAAGTCAAAAGTTCGACGGAAGGTTAATAAAAACTCAAATTTTATTAACGGAGATCGCATAACAGAAACGGAAAAGTTTCGGTTTGTCACATCATCCCCCCGTTAGAGGGAATTTCGTCCCGAAATTCAAGAATAGAGATACAAATTATGGACTTGGAAAAAGATGAGGGTACTTCTGTTTCGTTGAATCCTCACGCTCCTAAGTGAATTCAGGTCCTTGCTTGGCATTCCAGCGAACCTTCACTATCGGGATGCGACTTTGTTTCGTTCGTTTGACTTCCCGGTCCATGATTTCAACTGGTTCCTCTACGAAGTGTAGACTTTCGTCTAGTTCGATCTCATCGAGGGGAATGAGAAGTGTCTCGTCGGACAGACATTTCTTTAGGTTCGAGACGTGGAAGACAGGATGTACGTTGCTAAGCTCTCGAGGTAACTGGAGTTTGTATGCCATGGGACCGATCCTAGCGAGGATCTCGAATGGTCCGACGTATCTTGGATTCAGCTTTCCACGCTTTCCGAAGCGTATCATGCCTTTCCAGGGCGAGACCTTCAAAAGAACACGGTCACCAACCTGGAATTCCAAGGGTTCTCGTCTCTTATCGGCGTAGCTCTTTTGTCTATCTCTTGAAGCTTTCAATCGTTCCCGGATTTGTACGATCCTTTCGGTCGTCTCTCGGATGATTTCAGGACACGTGAGAGTGCTGTCGGGGATTTGACCCTTGACTAGCTGCGTGTCACCCACTTCATCCCAGCACAGAGGGGATCTGCACTTACGACCATAAAGGGCTTCGAACGGCGCGACTTTGATGCTGGTATGATAGCTGTTGTTGTTGGAAAATTCGACCAAGGGTAAATGAATGTCCCATGACATGCCGAAATCTATGACGCAGGCTCTCAACATATCTTCTAATGTTTGAATTGTTCTCTCACTCTGGCCATCTGTCTGTGGATGATAAGTCGTGCTCATATCTTCTAATGTTTGAATTGTTCTCTCACGCAGGCTCTCAACATATCTTCTAGTTCCAAGAGCCTTCTGTAGCGATTTCCAGAACCTCGAGGTAAACCTGCTATCTCGATCGGAGATAATGGATACAGGTACACCATGAAGGCGGACTATTTATCGAATATAGATTCATGTCAGTCTCTCCATTTTGAAGTTTTCCTTGATTAGCAGGAAGTGAGCGGATGTAGTCAGTCGATCGACAATTACCCAGATGGCGTCGTGCCCACTCGGAGATCTGGGTAACTTGGTGATGAAATCCATTGTAATCCTTTACCACTTCCACTCAGGTATTTCCGGCTATTGAAGCAAACCTGAGGGCTTTTGATATTCTACCTTCACCTTGGCGCAAGTCAGGCACTTGCTTACGAAGGTAGCGATTTTTGTTTTCATGCTCGGCCACCAATAGAGTTGTTTGAGATCCAGATACATCTTATCTGAGCCTGGGTGAACGGAGTATCTAGTCTTGTGAGCTTCATTCATGACAACCTCGATGTAACCACCGTACTTTAGGGTCCATATCCGGTTCATGAAATAGTAATCTCCGTCTCCCTTGACCTCTAAGTTCTTTTCTATTCCTCTCAAGGCTTCATCAGGCATATTCTCTGGTTACCAAGAAGCTAGTAATTGGTTCCGTTTTGCTCATGTATGTCGTTACCATTGTTTCGGTAATGACTAAGAAGATGATTGTTATTCCGAACCTAGTTGTTAAATTAAATTACGTCCGACTAAGATAAGTATGTTACGTGGTTCGAAGAACCAAGTTCTATTTAACATCTGACCTAAGCCAGAAGATTGAAGTGAAAGATAATCGAAGCAATCGATAGAAGTTTCGCGATCGTTGTTAAAGAAAGAAGCTTGTAGCTAGAAGTGCTTCATGCTAGAATATGATTATATCACGTTAGAACATGAAGGAAGGTATATTCCATCCTGGAATTTGACTCTAAAAGACCTGAGTCTAAACATTGCATCATACGATGAGAGGTCATTAGAACATGACCCATTGGTCTATTACGAAAATCGAAGTAAAGTCTGTTTATGAAGGATCAGGAGTTTCCAATAAGGATCAAGATTGTAACTCGAAGGTTACAATTGAAAGTCCAACACAGTATGAAGAGCGGGTGCAAGATCGAGCACCGCCAGCAGTTAAGAAGTCCAAGAGTTATATACTCATTCGAAGGAACATATAAGTTATGATTATTACCTAGGATGAAGAGATAATGTATGGATTCAGTATACAAGCCCTATTTTGTTGATGATTCCGGGACATAATCATCCTAAGGGGGAGATAATTGTAACGCCCGTAGATCCGGGCTAGTCAATTTAGAGACAATGAGCATCAAAAATGAGTTTTTGATGGAAGATTATTTAGAAGGAGTAATCGTAACCAAGTTGTAAAATATGTCACAAGGGTTCCGTACATATAAAGAATGCCGAAATCCGAGTTATAACGAAGAAGTTATGGCTCGTCGAAGTTTCGCGACAAAACCGGCACGACACTACGCGACGTAAATAGTGAATTTACGATAGAGGGCTTTTTGGCCTTAGTGATCTACACAAAATTTGTAGTATATGTTAAACCGAGAGCGTACATAAAAAGAACGCCCAAATCTGACTTCGTATGAGGAAGTTATGATTTTTCTAAGATTTGGCCTAGCAGTGCACGACCCGAAACTCGAATTTTAGATCGAGCGGTTTTTGGCCAACGCGACCTAAATGAGAATTGAAGATCTCATTAATAGTAACTCAACGGCAAAAAGACAGACGAAAACGGAGCCCGTATGTAGAAGTTATGAATTTTACGCGGACATTTAACAGTGTAGTCACCTTCTACTGTTAAATTTAAGATCGGTCAAGAATTAGCCGACAGAGTCAAAAGGAAAGTTGTATATCTTATTTTTACCTACGCGTGGATATAAAGAACGTCAAAAATGGACCTCGTATGCGAAAGTTACGGATTTTAGAAGTCGGAAGTGTGGTGTGCGAAAATGGGTGATGTGGCACAATCTTGGCCATTGCTTTCTCCCCAAGTCTTGCCACCAGATGGTGACATGTAGCACCAAGTTCAGCCATATTTCACCCTATAAATAGAACCTCTCCCACCCTCATTTTCTTCACACATTTCCCATTATTTCTTCTCTCTACACTCTCTCTAAACCTCCCAAAAACTCCCCTAGCGCTAGAAGAAAGCCCCGGAGCGCTCGACGGCTCCGAGAAGAAGAGCTTTCGGCTCGGAAGTCCTGCCCCTGCAGAGCCCGACTTCTAGCCAAACCCCCTCGTAGGTAAGATACGCCTACCTAATTTTTAATATAGCTTTTATTTAAATATAGTAACGTTATTAGGACCTTATAATAATTATTTGAGCTATTATTATGGGTTATATAAGTGTCGTTATAATATCTTTTTAACTACTCGCGGTACGGGGAATCTGGTTTAAAGGGCCGCATAGGGTTGTTGGATTTCAGAAGTGCTATATGCGAAAACGGTCCTGCCCTCCGGTGTTTTATGTCTGACCCCTGTCTGTACATAGTGGTTGGAAAATATTGTTTAAACGCTTATATAATAATAATAATGCTAAGACTAATAATTAGTCACGGTAAATATTATACTAAAATTTAGCAATAATAATGCTAGGTTTCGTCGAAGGAAAATAGAATCGTTAAAAGTGAAGCGCTGCCCGAGTTTGGAATCATCACTTTAACAAGTGAGTGCATAGTTACTTTCATCTTACACATAGATATGAAGTATTTTATATAAATTACGTGTTATGTGTGCATATTATCTGTATACTTGCTATCTACGTTGGATGAACGATTTTATACATGTTTTAAATGATTTAAACTGTATATGTATTTATATCTACAAAATATGTTGGGTAAAACATGGGTAGATTAATGATGAAAGCTGATATAGAGGAATATTAGCAGTATGGATATGGTGCCCTATAGGTGAACATTGGCAGCAATGGACTTAGTACCCTGTAGATGAGCATTGGCAGCTGCGTCACAACCTGTAGATGTTTATAATCTACGATGTACTCTAAACATCCTAGCATTGGCAACTGGCGACAGTCCCTAGAATAGTGCCCCTCCTTGCCACACTTGTGGCACCCACTACCCGCTCGACAAGCTCTAGAATGACTCTTGCCGCACTTTCCACAAGTACGACTTTGTTGACCCCCGATCCTAGAATCAGCAGTCTTAGACCGCTTTGGTTTCGGCTGAGACTGTGCCGGGGCCTGACGCTGCTCCCTCAACTGCAGCTCAATCTCCAACTCACGTCGCCTAGCGGCCTCCTGTAGATCCAGTAGAGTATCACATCGCTGTGTGGCAACGAACTGACGAATGTCCGTCTTGAGCATGCTCAGATAACGAGTCATCTGAGCCTGCTTGGAAGCAAACTCCAAGCAAAACATCGCCCTCTCAGTGAACATACAGGTGATCTCCGTCACCGACTCCCCATCCGGTCTCAAACTCAAAAACTCCAGAGCCAAACGTTCTCGCTCGACCCGTAGAATGTATCGGGCGCGGAACATATCCCTGAAATGCTACCAAGTAACAACAGCTCTCTACTTATCAGTGTACGACCCTGTCATCAGCCTCCACAGTCCTTGGCCCCGAGCCTCAGCATGTTCAGGTCACACCTGACCTTCTGGTCAATAGGACATGAACACGTGAAGAAACAGCCCTCCACGTCAGAAAACCACCTCATGGATCTAATCGGATCCTGGGTACCATCAAATGTCGGGGGCTTCGTGTTATAGAAATCCCGGTACTGGAAGCCCCGACTGGCTCCACCTCCTCCTGTCGCTGTTACAGCCGATGCAGCTGCAGCGGTATCCGTCTCTCCAAGGGCTGCGTAACGTGTCACACCCCCAAACCGGAACGGCGGAAACGTTCGGGGGCGGAGGACGTCATGTACAGTATCACAACAATGCATAATAGTAAAACAAGCAACAACATCATCCATTGCATTAATAATATAATTTTAATACAAGTGTGTTCTGAATAGTTTATAAGACACCAAAAATATGAATCAAAATAAGAGATGAGTCTTGAATGTGCTACATCTTCTCAAAACCTGGTCATCGGTACCTGTCTACTGGTGACCTGAGAATACAAGTTATTTTGAAAGCGTAGATCAGCATTAAAGCTGGTGAGTTCATAAGTATTTTAGTGTCATTGTTTGTATATGTTTGAAGAAAGTGTTTGTAAATGTTTGATGTAAAAGTTTGTAAGTGTTTGATGTAAATGTTTGTAAACTTGCTAGAAAATCCTATATTTTCTACTAAAGTAGTCTTCTACCAAGACCCAACTGTTCTTTATGTTTGTTCTTTTGTAAAAGTGAGTGTTTTCCTAAAGTATGACTATCATTACCAAAATATATTTTTCATTACCGTTTATGTGAGAAGATCACAATGTGAATGAAATGAGAAAATAAAGATGTACCGTAGTTTTTGAAGGGTTTTGAGCATTCTAACACTCCTATGGTGTACATGCAACCCTAGAAACCTTGGATCTATGTTTTACTATGATACATGCAAAATTGATTTTCCAAGGTTCTTATCCTATCTAGCATAGCATGGGGAACTTCTAAAATTCTAAGTGCTAGAAGAAGAACATACATTTTGTAGTTTGGATTCCTTGAGAACCTTGTGAGCCTAGCACCTCAAGTGTGATCCCTCAAATGTCTCACAGAACACTACAACACTTGGAATAACCTTGAGAGAAGTTTTACTAAACCTCAAAATCGGATTGCCCTCTTACTTGTACAAGTAGTGGTCGATTTTGCTAGACTAGGGGTCCTTATATAGTTGTGACACAAGTAGGGTTACACCATGTAAACCCTAATTGCATGGCTTTCCATATTCCATGATCCATGGGTTTGTAACCTCCATGGACTATCCATGGAGCACCTTATGGGTTTTAACCCAATCCATTCAAACCATGGATCATTAGCCCACTATACAAGAATAGATGATTTACACAATCAACCCCATATATTTAATTAGTCTCTTTTTGATCACTTAATTAATTCCAAATTAATTCTTTGATCAATACTAATTAAATAATATTATTAATATATTAGAACTTATAATATATTAATAAACCTTAAGTGTCCTTTCTCTCAATTTGTTCTATCCAAGTATTGCAATGCCATGCAACCCAAATGGACCATGCTAATCGGGTCAAGTACATTCCAGAAATAGTTATGAACTTAGACACCTAATCCAACAGTCTCCCACTTGGATAAGTCTAATAACTATAACTGCAAGAATGACTTCAGGAACCGATCAGCAATCGCAACTCTTTCAAGGTCTCGCGGAACTAAGATGATGATGATACGCCATTTAAGATAAGTGATCATATAATCCTCTATTCTAGATATCAGCCGGACAAATACATGGAACAATGTCTTACTTATTGTCCAGCAGTTTGTTTCTCGATTTCTGATTTGTTTGACATAGAACTTAATTAAACACATCAACTTAGTTCTGACCAGGCCCGATACATGGGTCAACATAAAATCATCGAGGGTCCCAATCCAAGAAGGAACATATAAACTTTGACTCATATGCTTGTTCTACTACTTGTTGAATCATACACAAAGGCACGTTTTATAACATCGAGTTACCAATGCGTTTTCGTACAATCAATGTATAACCAACTCATAGGCAACAAGTCATATCTCTAGGTTTGAAGACTTATATGATATTACCGTCTCGCGATCACTCGAGATAAATTCCATGAAGTGATACCAACGAGCGTGGGTTGAATCCAATACTCAGAACTTATGAGCACTCATGAGTGTTGTAGCAACAATTTTCCATGCCCAACATCTTAGACATCTACAAGCCAACTCATGACAGTCTTGATTCATATCTACTTCCAACATATGACCGACTGTGGAGAATTTGAATAATATGATATACCATAACATAATTATTCTGGAAGTCAAAACATGCAAAATGAAACGATAGTAAACGATTGACAAAAGATAGCAACACTTTACTCATAAATAAACACAACTTTTATTCATCATCAAATGTCAATTACACTTTACACATTTCAAAACTATCTAACTACTAAAACTAATATCATCCTTCAGCCCTATGCGCCTCGCATACTGGAGATGCTTAAACCTGCTCAGTCCTTTCAATCCTACTTATATAACTATATCTATATAGACATGATCTTGACAATATATAAGTTTAAAAGAGTTTGATAAAGAGTTTTGCATATAAAAGAGTTTGTAAAAACGATTTGAAGCAATTTGTTTGAAAACACAGTTTGAAGTATAAGAAAATCCATCTGTTTGATAGTTATTAATCACATATGATTGATATAATAACTATAATGTTTCTACTTGTATTCCCCCCCCCCTCCCATAAAAGCATTTAAAATCATTTAAAAGATAAGTTAAGGGGTATGAACTCACCTGCAGTGAGTGATACGAATGTAAGATCGGTTGTAGGATGCTAAGTGTCAAGTGAAGACTCGAGCACAAACGGATCCTAATAAGCATATAATGACACATATATGTATATAATTAGTGTTTATACAACTAATCATGTAAGGAAGTCACCTTAGGAACTAGGAAACACTTAGATTGAAGTGTTACAAGTACATATGATTGCATAAAAGGGGTTTATGGCCACACTAGTGTGTGTACGGCCAAGGGGTTCACGGCCCATGAGTGTATGGCCGTACACTCATGAAGAAGTATGCAAATTAGGTGTTTTAAGGTCCTATCTAGCATCAAGGAAGTGTTCTTGGTCCCATGCTTAGCTTTAAGGAAAGTTTAAGGTCATATATGAATATCAACATGGGTTTACGGCCCTATGAGGTGTGTACGGCCGTACAAGGGTCTACAGCCGTACACCCTCCATGTTCTTGCCAAGATGGTCGATTTTAAGATGAATATCAAGTGTTTCTAGTAGATAACAAGCATAGGAAGCAGTTACTCACAATTTGGAAACTTGATGAGGGTTCACGACCACCAAGAACTAGTAGGTGTTCTTGGTGTTCTTGGTGAAAGTGTTGAACACTTGAAGATCTACCCAAAAAGAGTAATTTCATGGATTAAATCAAAGGGTGATACAAGATCATGAATGATAATCACAAAGAAATGGAAGGAATTCTTACATTTTTGAAGATCTAGATGAAGAAAATTGATGATAGTTGAGAGAGAATCCGAATTCTTGGCTTGGAAGAGTGAAAAGTATTGAAAAATGACTAAGTATCTTCTTTATAGGTGGGAGTTCACGGCCATAGATGGGTGTACGGCCGTACACCCATGTGTACGGCTGTACACTCCTCTTGAAGGAGTGTTTGGTCCGAATTTGATACTATGAACTTTGGAAACTCATTCCTATACTCTATCCTTGAATGTACAAGACTTGGAACACTCAAACAGACTCTAAACAATGCCAAAAGATGGCAGAAACGAGTCTGACTTTGATTGAATTGAATGACTGTACAAGATAAAAATTTCGGGTTGTCACATCATCCCCCCGTTAGAGAGAATTTCGTCCCGAAATTAGAGTTGGAGCAATTAAGCAATTACAAATAACTAAGTAAAAAGATGAGGATATTTCAGTTTCATTTGATCCTCGCGCTCCCAAGTGAATTCAGGTCCTCGCTTGGCGTTCCTGCGAACCTTCACTATCGGGATACAGCTTTGCTTCGTTTGCTTGACCTCTCGGTCCATGATCTCTACTAGTTCTTCCACGAAGTTGAGACTTTCTTTGATCTCGATATCGTTGAGTGGGATTACAAGAGTCTCATCGGACATACACTTTTTCAAGTTCGAGACGTGGAAAGTAGAATATACGTTACTGAGTTCGCGAGGTAGTTTGAGTTTGTAAGCTACAGGGCCGATTCTAGCGAGAATCTCGAAAGGCCCTACGTATCTTGGATTTAGCTTTCCACGCTTTCCGAAGCGTATCAAGCCCTTCTAGGGTGAGATCTTCCATAGAACACGGTCGCCCACCTGGAATTCCAAAGGTTTCCTTATCTTGTCTGCGTAGCTTTTCTGTCGGTCTCTAGAGTCTTTCAATCGTTCACGAATCTGAACGATATTATCTGTCGTTTCCCGAATGATTTCCGGACCTATGAGAGTGATGTCAGGAACTCGTCCTTTAGCTAACTGTGTGTCGCCCACCTCAGCCCAGCACAGAGGGGATCTGCACTTACGGCCATAGAGGGCTTCAAATGGAGCAACCTTTATGCTCGTGTGATAACTATTGTTGTAGGAAAAATCGACAAGGGGTAAATGAGTATCCCATGCCTTCCCAAAGTCTATCACGCAGGCTCACAACATGTCTTCCAAGGTTTGAATAGTCCTCTCACTTTGTCCGTCGGTTTGTGGATGGTAGGCTGTACTCATGTCCAACCTAGTTCCTAGGGAACTTTGTAGCGACTACTAGAACCTTGAAGTGAATCTACTATCTCTATCAGAGATAATGGATATGGGAACACCATGCAGTCGTACGATCTCCCTAATGTATGTTCTTGTTAGTTTCTCCATCTTGTCAGTCTCTTTGATAGGCAGGAAGTGTGCGGACTTTGTTAACCTGTCTACGATCACCCATATGGTATCGAGACCACCCGTTGTCTTTGGCAACTTGGTTATGAAGTCCATTGTGATCCGCTCCCACTTCCAATCAGGTATCTCCGGTGGTTGAAGTAAACCTGATGGTTTCTGGTATTCGACCTTAACCTTGGCGCAAGTAAAGCATTTACTCACGAAGGTAGAAATCTTTGCTTTCATGTTAGTCCAGCAGTATAACGTTTTAAGATCCATATACATTTTATCTGAACCTGGGTGGACAGAATATTGAGTGTTGTGCGCTTCGGTCATGACCAAGTCTCTGAAACCACCGTGTCTCGGTGTCCAGATCTGATCCATGAGATAAAAGGCTCTGCCACCCTTGACATCCAAGGTTTTATCCATCCCTCTTAGGGATTCACCGGCCATATTTTCAGGTTTCAAGGCTTCGAGCTGAGCCTCCTTAATTTGTGTGGACAAGTGTGAATGGATAGTCATAGTCAATGATTTGACTCTACGACCAGAGTATTCTTTCCGACTTAGGGCGTCAGCTACTACGTTGGCCTTGCCGGGATGATAACGAATTTCGCATTCGTAGTCACTGAGTAGCTCGACCCACCGTCGTTGTCTCATGTTGATCTCCTTCTGGTCGAATATGTGTTGAAGGCTTTTGTGGTCTGTAAAGATAGTGCTTTTTGTACCATACAGGTAGTGTCTCCAGATCTTCAGAGCAAATACCACTGCTCCTAACTCAAGATCGTGTGTGGTGTAGTTGACCTCGTGTGTCTTTAGCTGTCTTGAGGCATAGGCGATGACCTTACCTCGTTGCATCCGAACACAGCCGAGCCCTTGGTTGGATGCATCGCAATAAACCACGAAGTCTTCTATCCCTTCGGGGAGGGACAGTATCGGTGCGGTGCATAAGGCTCGCTTTAGCGTTTGGAACGCTTTCTCTTGCTTCTCTTCCCAGTCAAAGGCCACGCCCTTCTGGGTCAATTTTGTAAGCGGTTTCGCAATCCTTGAGAAGTTCTGAATGAACCTTCGATAGTAGCCAGCGAGGCCTAGAAATTGACGAATTTATATAGGCGTCTTCGGTGCTGACCAGTTCTCAATGGCTTTGATTTTGGAAGGGTCCACGTGAATTCCCTCTTCGCTAACCACGGGACCCAAGAATTCGACTCTTCGGATCCAAAATTCGCATTTCGAGAACTTCGCATAAAGCTTCTCTGATCGCAGTGTTTCTAAGACCTGACGCAGATGTTGACTATGCTCCTCCTTACTACGAGAGTAGATAAGTATGTCATCGATGAAAACAATGACGAACTGATCCAAGTAAGGACGACACACCCTATTCATTAAGTCCATGAATACTGCGGGCACATTGGTCAATCCGAACGGCATCACTACAAACTTGTAGTGTCCATAACGAGTTCGGAAGGCTGTCTTCGGAACATCCTCCCCTAGCACTCGTAACTGGTGATACCCGGATCTCAGATCTATCTTTGAAAAGAAATTCGCCCCTTATAGTTGGTCGAACAAGTCTTCTATGCGAGGCAGAGGGTAACGATTTTTGACGGTTAGTTTGTTAAGTTCTCTGTAATCGATGCACATACGGAACGATCCGTCTTTCTTCTTGACGAATAAGACCGGTGCTCCCCAGGGTGAGAAGCTTGGTCTAATGAATCCCTTGCTGAGCAATTCGTTAAGTTGACTGGATAGCTCCTGCATCTCAGCTGGTGCTAGACGATAGGGCGATTTGGCTACTGGGGTAGCCCCTGGAACTAAGTCGATTATGAACTCGACTTGACGTTGCAGAGGTAATCCTGGTAGTTATTTTGGAAAGATGTCGGGAAAATCGTGTACCGCTGGGATGTTCTTTATGTCCTTCGTCTCTTGGCTCACATCGACAACATGAGCAAGGAATTTGTGACATTCCTTTCGTAAGTACTTCCGAGCTTGAATGTTCGAGATGATGCAGAGGTTCGTGTCGGGTTTGTCACCATAAATCACTAGGGTTTCGCTAGACAGTAGATTAAGGCGAACAGCCTTTTCGTAACACATGATGTCGGCACGATGAGAACTCAACCAATCCATGCTGATTATGACGTCAAAACTTTTTATTGAGACCGACATGAGGTCGATTGGAAATGAATGGCTATCTAGAGTTAGTGTACATCCTATGTATATGCAGCTAGTGCTCTCCTTCTTTCCATTAGCCATTTATATAGTGAAAGGTTCTTTAAGTGCATGTGATTTTTGTTTAAGCAAGCGAGCAAATTTCTGGTTCACGAAACTCCTCTCCGCTCCACTATCAAACAGTATGCATGTATATGAATTATCAAGGAGAAACGTACCAGTGACCACTGTGGGGTCGGCAACTGCTTCCTCGTGGCCTATAGCCAAAACTATTCCCACTCCACCAGCATTCCCTGCCAAAACTCATCCAATTCATTCAAACCAAGGCTCTGATACCAACTTATAACACCCATAAAATCATGCCAGATTTGAACTTTTAAAAACATTTCAACACCATTAAATCATTACAAACTTGTTTTCAAAATGTATAATATCAGAGTTTTTCCCAGAAACATAAACAAAGTATGAGGAGCAGTACGATCACGCCTTTGCCTTGCCGCGATCTCCTGATGTACCTGAAACAGTAAACTGAAACTGTAAGCCCGAAAGCTTAGTGAGTTACCCCAAAATACCAACCTCATATAACCATAATCATATCGTATCAACAAATACAGAACAACATGCATAACGATCCTTCAGCCTGACTGGACCGCCTGGCAGGGACTACAGCCTATCTGGACCGCTCCCGAGCCTTCGGCATGACTGGACCGCCTCGCAGGGCCTACAGCCTATCCAGACCGCTCACCGGGTATGTTGGCCTACAACACAAAGCAGGACCGCCTCAACCCAACCCCAATCGACAAACATGTGCACATAAATATCATACGCTAGCTCATATCATATAACAATCAAACCGATCTAGCAGATCACTAATCATAGCAACATCCCAATAATCGGGGTACAGACCTAACCGGTCACTAGCATAACATCATCCTATAATCAGTACACTGACCTAACCAGGTCACTGAGCATAAGCATATCACCATCCTAACTACCAGGATGTAAACAATAAACATATCATGCCATAATCCGGATACGAATCCACAAAGGGTCGGCCTTGGTGCCTTAGACCCTATTGATATAGTGATGATAACTCACCTTGCAATTGTCGACTCGAAATATAAGCTCAACCTCTCGGATCACCGACACGAACTCCACCACCTATAGTTACCATCAAACCATGCTCATAAATTTCCAATTTCCCAAAATGTCCCCAGAAGCCAACTGGTCAAAGTCAAAGTCAACGGTCAAGGTCAATAATCCATGTTGACCTCAACTCGGCGAGTACCACCAGCCACTCGCCGAGTTTCCTTGCATAACTCTCCAACTCGCCGAGTCACTAGAGTGCTTCGTCGAGTTCCTAAGGTTTGCGGCCGTAAACTCCTTGGCCAACTCGTCGAGTTTCCCTTGCAACTCGCCAAGTTCATATGTGTCCATAGGTTGGAAAAACCCTAGCCGACTCGCCGAGTCATTCCACTGACTCGTCGAGCCCACGACAATCTTCATCGGACTCGCCGAGTTGACTATGCAACTCGCCGAGTCCCTTCAGTCCTTCATCCATACAGATGCTTTTCAAGCCATGCAAAGATTCCATATCGTAGATCCAGCTTCCCAAGGCATGTTTATCACGCAAAGTTGCAAACTTTACGTGCATACAAAACTCTAAAGTCTTAAAATGACCAAACCAAGTTTGCAAAGAAGTCTTACACTTGAGGGGAGGTTCATACTTGCCAAAGTTAACAGCTTTATGGACTTAGATACCAAAGAGAGCTTCTCGGTAGTCTGCAAGACTACCTCCGTCCACCCCATCACCCTGTATCCGACCTCACCCCAACAAAACGGGTTGCGACAACTTCGCCCATACAAAAGCTCGAAAGGTAGGGCGCCAATTATGGATTGGTAGCTGTTGTTGCAGACGAACTCTGCAAGGGGTAGGTGGGAATCCCAGCTCCCACTAAAGTCAATGACACACGCCCTCAACATATCCTCGAGGGTCTGAATGGTCCGCTCGCTCTGACCGTTGGTCTGCGGATGAAATGTTGTGCTAAAGTGTAACCGTGTGCCCAGTTCCTCATGGAACTTATGCCAGAAACGGGAGGTAAATCTAACATACCGGTCGGAGACAATGGAGACCGGAACCCCATGGCGAGCAACGATCTTGCGGACGTACATGTCGGCCAACTTCTTAGCCGAAGAACTCTCCCGTATCGCCAAGAAATGGGCACTCTTGGTAACAAGTCGTTACCTTGAGCATTCATTTGATAGATCCCTTCATCTTGAGCTTCATGGCCATTCCTAACACATTTGTGGACTAGTGCTTGCATGGAACACGATCTGAAGTTGCAACTTCAGATCTGGACTCTCCAAGGTCCCTAATGTATTAAAGTCTCAAGCTTTTGAGGCTTGAATCCCTCCTCCATAGCAAAACCCTTCCTTGTAGTTTAGTTTTGGCTTTTGGTAATTGTTTACACGGAAAGGTTGCAACTTTACGTGAAAAACATGCTCTAGGAGGTTGGATCTACCCTTGGGAACAATTGTTTAGCTTAGAATCGTCGGAATGAGAAGTGGACTGAACGAACTCGGCGAGTTGGATAGCCAACTCGGTGAGTTGAAGAGGGTTTTTCTCGTGTTTGGTTACTGCATGAACTCGACGAGTCGATACGGTGACTCGACGAGTGGATAGGGTTTTCTCGATTATGGATTTTACATGTGCTCGACGGGTTGATGGAACAACTCGGCGAGTTGAACAAGGTTTTGCATGGTTCTGAGTTCTAAGGAACTCGACGAGTCTGAGGATGACTCGACGAGTTGACTCGGGTTATCACGAGTCTGAATAGCATAAAACTCGACGAATTGAAGGAGCAACTCGACGGTTTGAGTCAACTCGGTGCGTTAACTTTGACCCTTGACTTTGACTTTGACCAAGTTTGACCTAGTTTGACTTTTGAGAGTATTTTGGTCTAAGTGTTATTTTGGTACTGATAGCTCGGGGAGCCAAAGGAGTACCAGCTCGTGAAGCTGGTGTGACAACCCGAAACTTTTTCCGTTTATGTTATTCGATTTTTCCGTTAATAAAATTTGGGTTTTATTAATCTTCTGTCGAACTTTTGATTTAGAAAATCATCTGGTTTTGTATAATTAAATTTATATACGCGAGTCGAAACCAAAACCGTGCGAAACTCGAATTATTCTCGAAAAACAACATGTTCACGGCCTGAATGGAGTTCACGGCCGTAAACTCGTTTGCGGCCAGCGTCGGGTGGACCCCACCCACCGACCACAAAATCCCCTATAAATATCAGACCCCCACCCTCATTTGAACACTTTTGACCGGAAACTCCCTCATTCTCTCTCTAGAACCTCTGACCGTAAACTCCTAAAACGCCCCTTTTCTTCCGAAAAACATCAAAAATAATCACTTGGGGTCGATTGGAAGCATCTGGAGCACGTTTTATGCGAAAACAAACGCCCTTGTTCTTGAGTTTACGGCCAATCTTCAAAGACCGTAAACCCTTGTTCACGGCCGTAAACAGCCTGTCGACTGAAAACTCTCCTTGTGACCGTAAACTCCGTTCACGGCCGTACACACTTCTTAAGTGGTGCTTCTTGGCCGAAAACCCACTTTCCTCGATTCAATCAAGTCCTGGATTCCGTTAGGTGCCTCGTACAACAAACCAAGGATCTTCGCTTCCAGCCGACATTTTCACACAACAACGGTGAGTTCATACCCCTACGTTTTTCCGAGTTTTTATGTTTTTAGGGGGAGAATACAAGCAAAAGCATAAGGAATCTTGTGCTCAAAATATATTATTTTGTTTAAGATAATTATATTGTCAGTATACTTTGAACATGGAAAACGGTTTTACCAAAACGGTTAAGGAATCAACTCGCCGAAACAGTTTTCAAAACTAGGGCAACGAACTTAAAAATCATGAAGTAAAATGCATCAATTTATAAAGAATTCATGTTAATCACAAAGGGATTTTCAGTATTATTACTTGTAAATTTGTTAGTCTAGTTGGAGACACGTCCTTGGTAACACTCACCACCGAAACAGAGTGTAGGACTAGTACTTATGACCAGAATCTCTTGTGGGGAGAACGTGACTGTTGTGTATAGATATATACGGGACTGACTATCCCGCACCTCGCTGCTAGCTACAGTGGGACCGGCAGGTCTACGGATGACAAAGTCATAAAGAATACGGGCCCCGATACGTGCCATATCAAGTTAATGTATGGTTATAAAACTCACAATGTAGATAATAGAGATTTACTTTTGTAATAATGAATCAAGTGAACTAACCTCAAAGTAATAACCGATTTGATTACTGGAGGGTATTAATAGTACCATCAGGATTTAGTTCATCATGTTTTCTTTTATTAGTTATATTTATGTAATAGGGCTAATATACCTCACTGGGAGTAACCGGGGTTTTTAAAAGAAAACTACGTTTATCGATATAAGTATGGTTGATACTTGTACACCTCAGTTTAGAACAGACGAATAACCACCAACTTTTAGGGAAGATATAGGATTTTCCCAGGATAACTCGGCTTTTCATAAACGGATTGTTTAACAAGTAACTAACGGATATTCATATTCATTCCACGACCCCTTGGATTGTACATATCTTGTATGAATCTGGAAGTCATGGAAGGAATGAGTTTTCAAACACGCTTTTCATAAGAAAATATAGGATTTTCTTGAGGAACACTCTTCAAAAGGATTCAAAGAAACATTTTTCCCACCAAAACTAAATGCTTATGAACTCACCAGATTTATGCTGATATTCTTTCAAAACTGCTTGTATTCTCAGGGAATTAGTAGACAGGTACTTCCAGGAATTTGGAGAAGTCGGAGCGTTAGAGTCACGTTTTTCCATTTTACTTTTGATATGAACAAAACTATGTATTAAACAATGTAAACCTTTTTCATATATGTATTCAATGTCTGGTTGTGTTTACTATGCTTGCTATGATACAATTGTTGTGATGCTACGCATGACGTCCTCCACCCCAGGACGTTTCCGCCGTTCCGGTTCTGAGGTGTGACATATTGGTATCAGAGCCCTTATTTATAGCGAACTAAGTATACCGAACCTTACATGGTATACAACTATTAATACTAAGGGGCCTAAGTGCTCTAAACTAAAAGTATACTTTCAAATATAAGTATTTTTATAAAAAGTATACAAGTATACCTAAGTACCTAAATCCGTGACATAATGTAACATCCCAAAATTTAGAAGTATGATTGAAGGACTTAAGTGTAAATTGAAGAAGGTACTCGACGAGTAGGTATGCTTACTCGTCGAGTCGGAGCGGGTTCTTGTCGCGAGTTAAGTGACCAACTCGCCGAGTCGGTAGCTGGACTCGACGAGTTGGTGCCGAAAAGAGAAAACCCTAATCTTAAGGGTTGCACCCTATTTAAAGGACCATATGTCCTCCCTTCAGCCTCCTTGTTGCCCTTGAGAGTCAGTAAACCCTAAAATCGTGTGAGCTTCCATTGTTAAAGAGATTTAAGCTTTGGAGGAGGAATCTTGAGAAGGGAGCTTGAAGATCAAGAGGCTAGCATCAAGGGATTGGTGTAGATCCAGAATCTACTTCAGCTTGGGCACATTTTGGAGGTAACAAGCTGTTACCTTGACTCTATTGCATTTATATCTATTCAAGAATGATATTTGGGGCCATTTTGGCATGTTAAGGATCTATTTCGGATTAGGGGTCTAGATTTGAGGTTGCTACTTCAGATCTAGACTTATCTTGGTCCAGAAACTCACAAAGTATCAGCCCTTGGTTTGTTGGTGAAGCATCCTTGTCTTAAACCATAGCCCTAGATTGGTTTGGGCCTATAGCTCTTTGTTTCCACATAAAGTTTGCAACTTTACGTGAGAGTCATGCCCTAGAAGAGTGGATCTACAGTTTGGAGCCCCTGTATGACTCGAAAAGCCTCTGTATGAATAAAGGACTAAAGAGACTCGGCGAGTCTGTTCTTGGACTCGACGAGTCATATGAAGATAGGCATGAACTCGACGAGTTGGAGGAACAACCCGACGAGTCAGTTGAAGATTGTCGTGGACTCGGCGAGTCTGTTCTTGGACTCGGCGAGTCAGAACGCAAAACCCCAACCTCTTCTGGTTAAGACTCAGATCAGTGAGTTGAGTCGTGACTCAGTGAGTTGGACATGATAGGACTCAGAGTTTGTTGAACTCGACGAGTCATGGGGTGACTCGGCGAGTCGAGTCGTGATATAAGAGTTTTCTGAGTTTAGGAACTCGGCGAGTCAGTGGGTTGACTCGGCGAGTAGGGTCAATCAGGAAGGTTGACTTCGGCCGGGACTTTGACTTTGACCAGTTTGACCTTCAAGGGTATTATGGTAATTTGGATATTTATGTCAATGGATCATTGATGGCTATAGGTGTTGGAGTTTGGGGCAGTGCTTCGGGATTGTACTTTCGTGGTTCGGTTCGGCAGTTGCAAGGTGAGTTATCCTCAATATACCCAAGGGTCTAAGGCACCAAGGCCGGCCCTTTGATTTTTTATTTGAGATAGTTACTGCTGTGATATGTTAGTTGGAATCCTGGTAGATAGGATGGCTATATGATGGTATGCTCTGTTAGATCGGTATTCTGGTAGATTGGATGTGGCTATGCTTAGTGACTTGTAGTTGGTCTGACTGTCTGTATGCTGGTAGGAGATTACCTGTTATATGTGCACGTGTTGAGCAGTAGTAGAGGGTATTCCATCCCGGTAGGATGATAGGGCCCTAGTATGTTGTCTTGTAGACTGTTATATGGTTATTTGATAGGTGCACATGTTTGCTAGTATGTGGGCATTCCAACCTGATGGTTGAGGGCCTGGGGTATTCCATCCCGAGGGATGATTGGACCCATAGTAGTTATTGTATGTATAGTAGATGGGCATTCCAACCCGATGGTTGAGGGCCAGGAGTATTCCATCCCGGTAGGATGATTGGACTCATAGCAGGTGGGCATTCCAACCTGATGGTTGAGGGCTTAGGGTATTCCATCCCGAGGGATGATTGGACCCATAGTAGTTATTGTATGTATAGGTGTGTGGGCATTCCAACCCGATGGTTGTGGGCCGAGAGTATTCCATCCCGAGGGATGATTGGACCCATAGTAGTTATTGTATGTATAGTAGGTGGGCATTCCAACCCGATGGTTGAGGGCCAGGAGTATTCCATCCCGGTAGGATGATTGGACTCATAGTAGGTGGGCATTCCAACCTGATGGTTGAGGGCCTGGGGTATTCCATCCCGAGGGATGATTGGACCCATAGTAGTTATTGTATGTATAGGTGTGTGGGCATTCCAACCCGATGGTTGTGGGCCGAGAGTATTCCATCCCGAGGATGATTGGACTCGTAGTATGTTGGTATTGCAACTCGACGGTTGAGGGCCTGGGGTATTCCAACCTGACGGTTGACTGGACCCATAGTATGATGTTCATTGTTGTATGTGTATGTTTGTGTGTGTACGAGTATTTTGGGGGAACTCACTAAGCTTTCGAGCTTACGGTTTCAGTTTATTGTTTCAGGTACATCAGGTGATCGTGGCAAGGCAAAGGCGTGATCATACCGCTCCTCATATTTCATGATTTTGTGATTTGGTTATGGGGATACTCTGATGTTTAAACTATTTTGAAAACAAGTTGTAATAACTTAATGGTTTTGAATGGGTTAAAATGTTTTAAATTGGCTTGAATTTTATGGGTGTTACACATAAGTAGAACAAAACAAAAGTATTTGGATGTTGGACATCGCGGTTAAACCTGGGCAGTTATGTAATCATGTCTAGGGTCAATATAGCCTGATCAACTATATTCATTCGAGACATGACCAACATGTGCTTGGGAGTGATTGTGGTGTTGCAGCAAGCCTAAAACTTACCTAGATACCAGAAGAATTCTAGAACCAAACATAAGGGTTAAAATACTATAGGAGTATTTTAGGATGTTATAACAACCGAACCGAAAACTTACCCAAGAATCCATCCCTCAGGAATCAATCATGTAACTATAATACATTGGAAGTATTATTAGATTCGATGCCTATTAACTATCCCTTTACCCCTATCTCACGTAGATAGCATGGCCGAATTCCATCTCCCTGGTGACCCGTACTTTCCCAACCAAGAAGATGATGGATGGCTCGAGCCAGCGCCAGAAGAGAACCATGAGATTCCTTTGGACGATGACTTCGCTGAACCATTTCCTGAAGAGACTGACTCAGAACCCAAAGTCGAGAACCTACCTCAAGTAGCCCTGATACCAAATCCTAACCCCCGCCTTGAGTTCGAAGGCCCAACACCTATGTGGGTCGGAAGCCTGGATAGGTGGAGTCACGAACAGGGCCAACCCCGCCCGTACGATGGGGATTTCCGCTTCTACAATGTGAACGAAGGAGGCTCCGCAGACAGAGCCCTTCCAATCATAGTCCGCCGAGTGGCCCGCAAAGTTGAACTAAACATGGCAGCCATTCAGCGAACCATGGAGCTTGAGGCAGACTCGGATGCCAACACGAACTGCATTCGCAATCTCGAAGTTGCTCATGGGAGAACTATGAGGGACAATGAAGCTCTGCAACAAGAGCTAGCTACCACTCGAGCTGAGGTCATAGAGCTCCGAGCACGCCATACAGTATACGAGAGCCGCCTGCTTGACATGGAGCGCCAGCTGGCTAACTTAAGGATCCGTCCGAGGAGTGCCCGTCGTCGATAGGAGAATACTCTACTCATCCTTCCTTTTTAGTCTAAGGAATAACTTTCATAAGTTCTGAGTAGTTCTTTTCCGTAAATATCTCTGTCTTTCTTATTGCCAAGATGTCCTCTGTATTAGTATGACTTAGACCTATTTTTAGGTCAAGGGTTCCGAAATATGTGTAATCGCAATTTCCATTATGAGGGCAACAATCATATTTCAGTAAAAGATTATCATTGTCAAAAGTATACCTTAGACCGGTAGCATGCAAACGAAGCAACTTCATCAAAGTCCTATCACTGTTTTGTCCTCAAAACATGTATCATAAGATGTACTTAGATGATCATTCCTTTTCCCCATCGATTTCATATCAGCCTCCATAAAAGCTTCGATATCCTAATCGGCACGGGATGGTTAAGCCCCAAATCGTGCTGATATCCTTTGCTTCGAGAAAGCGATTCGTCTCAATCTTTCCTCTGACGAAGTCCTCACTGGTTATAGAGATAAAATTTGTTCGAACCTTTCTATCATTTCCTGCGCCAAAGCCCAGAAGTATCTGCGAAAGGGATGCCATGCATTCCTGGCTCATGTTGTCGATGAGACGCAATAAGTTAAAGACCTCGAGAGCATCTCCGAAGTCTGCAACTTTCCTGATGTCTTCCCCAAAGACATGCCAGGGATTTC
Organism: Lactuca virosa; assembly: GCF_052849685.1. Classification (NCBI taxonomy): domain Eukaryota; kingdom Viridiplantae; phylum Streptophyta; class Magnoliopsida; order Asterales; family Asteraceae; genus Lactuca; species Lactuca virosa. Next base: position 27,637,856 of record NC_136430.1, on the reverse strand, counting down.
TTTCGAGTGTCAAGTTGAATCTCGTATCGACTTGATCCCTGGAACTACCTTTATACCTAAATCTCCATATTGTCTAGAGCCGACGAAAATGTGAGGGTTATCCAGCCAGCGCAATGAGCTGAGCAACAAGGAGTTCGTAAGTTTATTGTATGTGAACTTCATTGCGTTCAAATCTTTTTCTATTCTTGCTAGGACCACATCATGGGGATGTGGGTCGAATCAATGAGAGTCAGATAGTAAAACGGGAAACCTTAATGCATAGATAAACATTTAGAATACATCCAGAGGCAACTATTGTTGCTCACAAGCTTCTTTTCTTGACATATAGCAGATCATGCCTCCGAAGGAACGTAACCAACCCACCAGTAAGACACCAGTCCTCCAGATGGACTCAGCTACGTTCCAAGCTACTGTCACAGCAGCCGTAGCAGCCGCCCTAGCTGTTCTTAACGCTAACAACCCAAATGGGAATAGGAACAGTTTCCACACCTCGAACTGTAGCAACACACCAGGAGACCAACAAGGGCTTATTCTGGAGGACACTCCAACTCCCAAACCTAAGAGCGCCAAACGAAAATTATGGATCAAGATGAAGAACAAGTCGTCTCAGAAGATTGCCAAGAGACGACAACCCGAGATAACTCCTACAGCCACCACATCCGCCCAACCAGTGCCAACGCCAGTGCAACAATATGCTAGAAAACTTCCAAATTGCACAACCAAATGGGAAATGCAACTTCCACCGCGTAGGAGAGTGCCGCAAACTTCGATGTAAGAACTGTAACAGACAAGGACACACCACACGATACTGCAGGGCACCTACACAACCAAACACCTCGATTACTGGCGTAAATATGGATCAAGTTTGCTACAATTGTGGCGAACCCGGACATTTCGAAAGAAATTGTCCAAGGATTAAGGATGGCCAGGAAACTCGTTTCGCAAAGACCCCGACCCAACACATCACTTCCACTACCGATGCTAGCTTAGTTCAAGTGTGTGGTACATGTGGAGAAATGGTACATTTCAAAAGAGCACCAACAGAGAAGAACAATGAGGAAACATGAGGAGTCTGACCTCAGGGAATGAGGAAGCATCAAAGAACCCAACTATGTTTTGGTATGTTTTCGCAAACCCCAATAATTGCTCATAATCATGATTACTTCCGCGTCCAAATTGAATCATGATGTTCTTATAAGATTTAAAGCCCTAATGAGTAAATTATGATATCTTAGTGAATACGTTAGGTTCAGTTGTAGTTATACCTGGCTTGTGTACACCAAATGATCATAGAGAGATCTAGTAAGAAACATTTCATAAAAGTTCATAGTTTCAAAACATCAGAACCCTCGTGTTAGTAGTACCTGTTAACTTCGAGTCAAACACAGAAAACACCAGAGACATTCACCCAGGGGCATCAATGTTCTAACAAAGTGATCCTTCCAAACCAACTTAACGTGCGATTCTACGACGTCATCCTGTTTAGTCCGACTGAGTCTATGTTATACCAAACCCTGTTGTCTTAAATCATTTGATCGCAAAACTCTCGTCGCTCGTAACAGCAAACTAGATGCGAACTTCGAAAATTTATCTCTCTTCGAAAACCGAAGGTATCCATGCGAAGAGTATGAATCAGAACCAGCGGGTACAATAGTGAAGATCCACTGAAACATCTGGCGAGAGCCCGAATACAAGAAGGAGAGACTCACCTGTGTCTACCTTCGAGAAGTAATCCGTTTTCATGGTATACCTGTAATCATTACCTCCGACCAGGTTAGCTAGTTTACTTAGAGAACTTAGCAACATACATCCCGTCTTTCACGTGTCAAACCTAAATAAGTGTATGTCCGATGAGACACTTACAATTCCCCTCGACAATATTGAGTTAAACGAAAGTCTACACTTCGTGTAGGAATCGTTTGAACTCGCGGATCGAGAAGTCAAGCGAACAGAATAACGTCACATCCCGATAGAGAAGGTCCGTTGGAATGCCAAGCGGGAACTTAAATTCACTTGGGAGCGTGAGGATTCAATGAAACAAAAGTACCCTCATCTTTTTCCAAATCCATGATTTGTATCTCTATTCTTGAATTTCGGGACGAAATTCCCTCTATCAGGGGGATGATGTGACAACCCGAAACTTTTTCCGTTTCTGTTATTCGATTTTTCCGTTAATAAAATTTGGGTTTTATTAATCTTCCGTCAAACTTTTGATTTAGAAAATCATCTGGTTTTGTATAATTAAATTTATATACACGAGTCGAAACCAAAACCGCGCGAAACTCGAATTATTCTCGAAAAACAACATGTTCACGGCCTGAGTGGAGTTCACGGCCGTAAACCTGTTTACAGCCGTAAACTCGTTTGCGGCCAGCGTCGGGTGGACCTCACCCACCGACCACAAAATCCCCTATAAATATCAGACCCCCACCCTCATTTGAACACTTTTGACCGGAAACTCTCTCATTCTCTCTCTAGAACCGCTGACCGTAAACTCCTAAAACGACCCTTTTCTTCCGAAAAACATCAAAAATCATCACTTGGGGTCGATTGGAAGCATCTGGAGCACATTTTACGCGAAAACAAACACCCTTGTTCTTGAGTTTACGGCCAATCTTCAAAGGCCGTAAACCTGTTTACGGCCAATCTTCAAAGACCGTAAACCCTTGTTCACGGCCGTAAACAGCCCGTCGACCGAAAACTCTCCTTGTGACTGTAAACTCCGTTCACGGCCGTACACACTTCTTAAGTGGTGCTTCTTGGCCGAAAACCCACTTTCCTCGATTCAATCAAGTCCCAGATTCTGTTAGGTGCCTCGTACAACAAACCAAGGATCTTCGCTTCCAGCCGACATTTTCACACAACAACGGTGAGTTCATACCCTTACGTTTTTCCGAGTTTTTATGTTTTCAGGGGGAATACAAGCAAAAGCATAAGGAATCTTGTGCTCAAAATATATTATTTTGTTTAAGATAATTATATTGTCAGTATACTTTGAACATGGAAAACGGTTTTACCAAAACGGTTAAGGAATCAACTCGCCGAAACAGTTTTCAAAACTAGGGCAACGAACTTAAAAATCATGAAGTAAAATGCATCATTTTATAAAGAATTCATGTTAATCACAAAGGGATTTTCAGTATTATTACTTGTAAATTTGTTAGTCTAGTTGGAGACACGTCCTTGGTAACACTCACCACCGAAACAGAGTGTAAGACTAGCACTTATGACCAGAATCTCTTGTAGGGAGAGCGTGACTGTTGTGTATAGATATATACGGGACTGACTATCCAGCACCTCGCTGCTAGCTACAGTGGGACCGGCAGGTCTACGGGTGACAAAGTCATAAAGGATATTGGCCCCGATACGTGCCATATCAAGTTAATGTATGGTTATAAAACTCACAATGTAGATAATAGAGATTTACTTTTGTAATAATGAATCAAGTGAACTAACCTCAAAGTAATAACCGATTTGATTACTGGAGGGTATTAATAGTACCTTCAGGATTTAGTTCATCACGTTTTCTTTTATTAGTTTTATTTATGTAATAGGGCTAATATACCTCACTGGGAGTAACCAGGGTTTTTAAAAGAAAAATACGTTTATCGATATAAGTATGGTTGATACTTGTATGTCACACCCCAAAACCGGAACGACGGAAACGTTCTGGGGCGGAGGACGTCATGTACAGTATCATAACAATGCATAATAGTAAACAAGCAACAACATCCATTGCATTAATAGAATAATTTTAATACAAGCGTGTTCTGTATAGTTTATAAGACACCAAAAAATATGAATCAAAATAAGAGATGAGTCTTGAATGTGCTCCACCTTCTCAAAAGCTTCATCGGTACCTGTCTACTGATGACCTGAGAATACAAGTTATTTTGAAAGAGTTTATCAGCATTAAAGCTGGTGAGTTCATAAGTATTTAGTGTCATTGTTTATATGAAAACGCTTGTAAGTTTGAAGAAAATGTTTGTAAGTTCTCAATGTAAATGTTTGTAGTGAGTAATAGTATCTCCTAGAAAATCCTATATTTTCTACTAAAAGTGGCCTTCTACCAAGTCACCAATGTTCTGTATGTTTGTTCCGCGTAAAAGTTTGTATTTTCCCAAGTATGTCTATCATTAACGAAATATAGTTTAAACATTTATGAATATGTGAGAAGATCACAAAGTAAATGTAATAGGGAAAATAATGTTTTACCTCAGCAGTGACACCGCTGGCTATAAAGTAATAAAATACAGACTCCAGGTAGTATTAAATGTACAATACACCTCGGGGAGTCTTTTTGCCTTTAATCCCTAGTCGGTTAATTAAAGGTTTGAATGTGAACTCGTATGTAACCATGCTGATCGACGACTGAATAAATGATGACCCTCCGGTGTCATATGTAGTGAGGTGACATTTTGTCACCGCTTGTCCTTATCCGCTGGGACTGTAGCTAGCAGTCGGGGTGTGGGAGTGTCTGTCCTGTATAGATCTATACACACAATGCCCGCTCTCCCTCCAGGAGACTCTGGTTACAAAAATGATACAACACGGTCTTGTCGTATCCGAAAATAGTATGTCACATTCAAGTTATCGTATTCGTATGTTTGTATAGTATATCATAGTGTAGTAATGTTCTCTCTGTACTAGTGTATAGTATGCTCTCTTATATAGTGTATAGTATGCTCTCTTATATAGTGTATAGTATGTTTGTGATGACTTGTAAACGTACTGACTCTTGTATGCTTCGTTGTACTAGTAATAGTAAGTAGTAATCTCTTAAACTATACCTATTATAGTTTACTAGTAATGTTGTTTGTATGCCTTTACTACCCAAAGGTACTGAACTGAAATAAAAGCCTTTATATCTAAACACATATACATGATATATAACTAAGGTTTCAACGACATTCGGACAAATAACAGGATACTCTAAGTTCACAACCAAACAAGGAACAGGAAATAAAGTGAGCTATCAGTCCTAATCCCTTCAAATCTTACTTATATAAATATATCTGTATAGACATGAGTTTGACAATAATATAAGTTAAAAATAGTTTTATAAAGGATTTAGAATATAAAAGAGTTTAAAATGTTTTGAAGTGTTTGAAATCCATAAGTTTGATAACAATTTGAAAGTAATAGAAAATCTTTCTGTTTGTTCTAGTTATTAATCACATGTGATTAATATAATAACTAGAATGTTTCAACTTGTATTCCCCCCCCATAAAAGCATTTAAAATCATGTCAAAGGTTGATTAAGGGGTATGAACTCACCTGTAGTGAGTGGTTTGGATGGAAGTGCTGGGTAGGATGCTAAGTGTCAAGTGAGGACTTGAGCACACACGGATCCTATTTAACATATAATGACACATTTATGTATCTAATTAGTGATTAAACAACTAATTAAACAAGTAAAGACACCTTAGGACAAGGAAAACACTTTGATTCAAGTGCTAGAAGTACAAAGGGGTTGCATCTAAGGGTTGTAGGGCCTCACATTGGAGTTTATGGCCCAAGTGTAAACCCCCATGAGTTTACGGCCCATGGTGTTTACTGCCCATGGGTTTACGGCCCATGGTGTTTAAGGCCGTAAACTCATGGTGTCTTGTACCATTTCGTGTGTTTAAGGTCCTATAATCATCTTGGAAGTGTTCTAGGCTTTGTTTCTAGGCTTAGGAGGGTGTTGTGGCAACTTTGCACCACTTAAATAGAGTTTACGGCCAAGGGAGATTGCCTTGGCCGTAAACACCCTTCTGGTCACGATTTCTAGATGTTTAACAAGTGATTCTAGTATCCAACAAGCTAAGGATAGTGTACTTACGTAGTGGAAGCTTGAAAGGGTGGTTAGAGTCCAAAAACACTAGTGTGTGTTCTTGGTGTTCTTGGTGAAATGAAGAACACTTGAAGATCTACCCAAAAGAAGAGATTTCATGGATGAAATCAAGAGTGAATCAAGGAGAAGAGATGTATTAACTCATATATGGAAGGATTTACTTATATTTTTGAAGATTGGGAGCAAAAGTCTCAAGATCCTTGGGAGAGAATTTGAGTTCTAGGCTTGGAAAAGTGAAAAGTGGCTGAAAAATGACTAAAGGCCATATATATATCATGGAGTTTACGGACACCATGTGTTTACGGCCGTAAACCCATGACCCTTGGCCATAAACTCCTCTTTTGAGGGTTTATGGCATGTTTGATGGGTTACAACTTCAATTGACACTTCCATTCACTTATTCCTTGGATATACTAGGCTCAGAATGCTCAAATAGACTCAAAATAGTGTTAGAATTTAGCAGGAACAAGTCTAACTTTGATTGGATTGAATGGTTTGTACAAGATTGAAATTTCTGGTTGTCGCATTGTACACCTCAGTTTAGAACAGATGACCAACCACCAACTTTTAGGGAAGATATAGGATTTTCCCGGGATAACTCGGCTTTTCATAAACGGATTGTTTAACAAGTAACTAACGGATATTCATATTCATTCCACGACCCCTTGGATTGTACATATCTTGTATGAATCTGGAAGTCATGGAAGGAATGAGTTTTCAAACACGCTTTTCATAAGAAAATATAGGATTTTCTTGAGGAACACTCTTCAAAAGGATTCAAAGAAACATTTTTCCCACCAAAACTAAATGCTTATGAACTCACCAGCTTTATGCTGATATTCTTTCAAAACTGCTTGTATTCTCAGGGAATTAGTAGACAGGTACTTCCAGGAATTTGGAGAAGTCGGAGCGTTAGAGTCACGTCTTTCCATTTTACTTTTGATATGAACAAAACTATGTATTAAACAATGTAAACCTTTTTCATATATGTATTCAATGTCTGGTTGTGTTTACTATGCTTGATATGATACAATTGTTGTGATGCTACGCATGACGTCCTCCATCCCAGGACGTTTCCGCCGTTCCGGTTCTGGGGTGTGACAGCCGGCGGGGCGGCAACTAAGGAATTCGTACGGGAAGCTTTTGCAGTGTGAGGTGAGTCTTCTCACCATACCAATGGGTCTAAGGCACCAAGGGCGGCCCATTTATCTAGTTGTGATGATTGTTGCGAATGTGCTATTGATACATTATGTATTATGTGAAGACCATGTGGGGGTTCCCATGACAAATAGTTATATATGCAGTATGCTAGTTGATTGTGTGGTATTTGGTATGCTAGTTGTCTTTGTGATACTTGCATGGAAGACCCCAGGGGGTTCCCGAGGCAGTTGGATATAAGACCATGTGGGGGTTCCCATGGCTTTCTTGGCTAAGACCATGTGGGGGTTCCCATGGCAGTGGGATAAGACCACGTGGGGGTTCCCATGGCACCCGGTGTAAGACCTTGGAGGGTTTCCAGGGCATCCTTATATGTTTGTCCGTTTAGTTCCTATGTTTGTATGTATAGTTTGCATTATAACTTGTTTGGCAGGAAGACCTTGTGCGGGTTCCCAAGGCAGGAAGACCATGTGGGGGTTCCCATGGCAGATAAGACCACGTAGGGGTTCCCGTGGCACTAGGTGTAAGACCCTGGAGGGTTTCCATGGCTACCTTTTATGATTATATGCAGGGCGTATGTGGTAGAGATAGCTTTAATGGCTAATGTGATATGTGTTATGTGGATTGTGTGTGGGGTATGCTATAGGGAACTCATTAAGCTTCATGCTTACAGTTTTGTTTATTGGTTTCAGGTATCATCGATTTGGAAAAGAGTGGCTCGGATTGATTGCAGTGCACACACCTCTGAGTGTGTGCACTGCGATCAATCCGAACCCTCCCTTTCCAAATCATTGATACATGAAACCAAAACTGTAAACCCAAAGCACGAAGCTTAGTGATTCCCCCAGGGCATACCCCACATACAATCCACACAACACATATCATATTAGCTATAAAAGTTACCTCTACCACATACGCCCTACATATAATCATATAAGGTAGCCATGGAAACCCTCCAGGGTCTTACACCTAGTGTCACGGGAATCCCCACATGGTCTTATCTACCATGGGAACGCCCACATGGTCTTCCTGCCTTGGGAACCCCCACAAGGTCTTCCTGCCAAACAAGTCATAATGCAAACTATATGTACAAACATATGAACTAAACGTACAAACATATAAGGATGCATTGGAAACCCTCCAAGGTCTTACATCGGATGCCACGGAAACCCCTACGTGGTCTTAGCCCAGTGCCATGGGAACCACCACATGGTCATAACTGAAAAAGCCATGGGAACCCCCACATGGTCTTATATCCAACTGCCTCGGGAACCCCCCGGGGTCTTCCATGCAAGTATCACAAAGACAACTAGCATACCAAATACCACACAATCAACTAGCATAAGGCATATATAACTATTTGTCATGGGAACCCCCACATGGTGTAATGCCTCGATTCTCAGGTATTGATGTAAATAAGAATTTCTTTGATTGCAAGGTCTGCTCGACGAATTGATCGCCCTACTCGTCGAGTAGCAGCGGGTTGGTGCACGTATTTTAGTGACCTACTCGCCGAGTCCAAGAAGGGACTCGACGAGTAGGAGCTGGCAGATGAAACCCTAAATCCCGGCGTTTTGCACCTTATTTAAAGAATCATAAGCCTCTTTCAGCCTCTTTACAGTCCCTTGAGAGTCCAGAAAACCCTAATCCGTGTGGTGCTTCATTCTTGTGTGTTTTAAGCTTTGGGAAGTGGATCTTTTGAAAGAAGAGCTTGGAGGGCAAGAGGCTAGAAGCAAGGAAAGTGTGGGGATCAGAAATCTACCTCGGTTAGCATCATTTGAAGGTATCAAGTCGTCACCTTTACCTCATTTCTTTCTAGATCTCATTTGGGGGAGGCTTAGGGTTATTTTGGCTTGGTTATGATGATATTGTGGTGTATGAGCTAGATCTGAAGTTGCAACTTCAGATCAGGACCCTTCTTGGGTTCTAGGTTCATAAAGTTTCGAGCTTGGTCATGTATGAAGCCTTCCTTGCGTGTAAAACTCCATTGTAAGCTTGGATTTGTCATTAAGAGCCTTTAGAGCCATGCATGCACGTAAAGTTTGCAACTTTACGTGATAAACATGTCTTAGAATCTTGGATCTGCAATATGGAGCCGTTGCATGGCTTAAAAAGTGCCTGTATGGATGAAGGTCTGAAGGGACTAGGTGAGTTGCATAGTCAACTCGACGAGCCACATGAAGATGGCAATCTACTCGACGAGTTGGATGAACAACTCGGCGAGTCCGTTGAAGATTTCCTTGAACTCGGCGAGTCAGTCGAAGACTCGGTGAGTCGGTTAGGGTTTTTCCCAGTTGGCTGATGCGTGTGAACTTGTCGAGTTGCAAGTGGTAAAACTCGACGAGTGGTCTTAGAGCTTCGACCACGAGCCTTAGGAACTCGACGAGTCACTCAGGTGACTCGGCGAGCGGGCGAGTATTACAAGGAACTCGGCGAGTAGCTGAGGGTACTCGACGAGTTAAGGTCAACATGGACTATTGACCTTGACTGTTGACGATGACCAAGTGTTGACTAGCTGACTTATGGGACGCTTTGGAAAGTTGGGAATTTACGAGTATGATCTATTATGATAATAGGTGGTGGGGTTGGTGGCAGTGATCCGAGAGCTTGAGCTTATATTGCAAGTCGACAGTTGCGAGGTGAGTTATCCTCACTATTCTAAGGGGTCTAAGGCACCAAGGCCGGCCCATTGGTTATGTTATTTTAGCAGTATTAGATGTTGGATATGAGTTAGTGTTGCATGCTAGTGGTTATGCAAGTTAGGTAGATCTGTAGGACTACCTGTGTTGTTATATAATTATTTGCATGCACAGTGGTTATGTTTATATGTGGACATGTTATGTGGGATGGATTGAGGTGATACTACTCCATGTGGTAACCAACAAACCCGTGAGCATTCCAGATACGAGCTGAGGGAGATTCGTACTGTGGGCTCGAGAGCATTCTAGTTACGAACTGAGGGAGACTCGTACTGTGGGCTCGATGGCAAGCCAGATGTGAGCTGTGGGCCCGTAAGGCAATCCAGACTCACACTGTGGGCCTAGTGGGTAATACAGTCTGTAAAGCTGTAGACCCAGTACATGCTGTTGTTTATATGTGTGTTATGTGCGGTATATCGGTATTTTGGGGGAACTCACTAAGCTCTCGGGCTTACAGTTTTAGTTTATTGTTTCAGGTACATCAGGGCATCGCTGCAAGGCGAAGGCGTGATCGTACAGCTCCTCATGTTTTGTTTATGTTTATGGGAAAACTTTGATATTATACATTTTGAAAACAAAGTTGTAATGATTTTTAATGGTTTGAAATGTTTTTAAAAGTTTTAAATCGGCTTAAAATTTTTGGTGTTACAAGTTGGTATCAGAGCCTTGGTTTGAGTGAATTGGAGGAACATGTGGGTGAATCCAGTCTCAAATCAACGAAAGGTTTTCCAATTATTTCTAAAAATGGTTTTTCAAAATAGGTAAAGGAGGATGCAGGGTGTACGATCAGCCGGAGCCAGTAAGTAGACCCCAAAATGCCATACAGTTATTTGATTATGTGATATGTTAGAACAGCATGCTAGAGATAGGTTAGGGATCTTCAGGAATTGCATGATAGACTTGCCTGATTATATGATGCCTGCTAGCCTAGGGTTTTTCCTTATATGAAATTGACATGATTACTATAGTTGCTTAGTGTATGCATTACGGTTATACATAATTAAGATCTTATAGCCTGAGAATGTTTGATTTGGCCTTATGTTCTGTTCTTGTTTGATTGGGAGCTTAGGGTAGGATTGGATATTCGAAAGTCTATAGGGTCCAGCATTATGTATGGCTAGCATACACTAGTGCTCCAGGGTTGGTGAAAGTTTCATGGATGGGTGGTTGTGAGAGGCCGGGAGGCCAGATATGAGATATTTAACATTCCTCTAGGAGTGAGGATTGAGCGCTCGCCATGTTGTGTTTTCAGTTAGGGCGTTGTGGTGATACTTGAGACAAATATAGGTAGGTGTGGAAGGTAGTAGGGGCCCATACTACTGAAACACAGGACCCATACGCGTAGCAAGGAAGTCACAACCCCTAGGGTTAGTCGGGAGTTGGCTCCCAGTTATTTATGTGGATTATCTGATATCTTGTGGTATGTTTCAGAATGGTGATGACGAGACGCTTTGTGGCTGGATCCGGTTCGGGGTCAGGATCAGGAGACAGAGGCCAGGAGGGGCCAACATCACCTGAGCCGGTGGTGCAGATAGGTACGGAGGAGTTGGATGCCAGGATTCGAGAGATCCTGCATGATGAGGTTGCTGCTGCGTTCCGGGCACAGCTGTCGGATGTTCGGGTCGATTAAGACCGCCATGGTGCAGTATTTTGATGAGCGCTACGCAGCCCTTGCAGAGACAGCTGCCGCAGCAGCTGTATCCGCGGCAGGGGAGGAGTTGGTAGGGGTTTTCAGTACAGGGACTTTGATAACACGAAGCCCCCTACTTTTGATGGGACGCAGGATCCCATAAAGGCTATGAGGTGGATCTCAGATGTGGAGGGGTGTTTCTTTACCTGCTCGTGTCCTACTGACCAGAAGGTCAGGTGTGCTCTGAACCCGCTAAGGTCCGGGGCCAAGGACTGGTGGAGACTTGTGACGGGGTCGTACACGGATGATCAGAGAGCTGCTGTTACTTGGGAACAGTTCAGGGATATGTTCCGCGCTCGATACATTCCTCGGGTCGAGTGGGAACGGTTGTCACAGGAGTTTCTGAGTTTGAGACAGGATGGCGAGTCGGTGACGGAGATCACCCGTATGTTCATTGAGAGGGCGATGTTTTTCCCGGAGTTTGCTTCCGAGCAGGCCCAGATGACCCGTTATCTGAGCATGATCAAGACGGATATCTGTCAGTTTGTGTCTACTCAACGATGTGATACTCTTCTGGAGTTGCAGGAGGCCGCCAGACGGCGTGAGTTGGAGCTTGAGCTGCAGTTGAGAGAGCAGTGGCAGGTCCCGGCACAGTCTCAGCCAGCGCCGAAGCGGTCTAAGACCGCTGATACTAGGATCGGGGGTCAGCAGAGCCGCACTTGTGGGAAGTATGGCAAGGGTCACTCTGGTGTGTGTCGAGCTGGTAGTGGGTGCCACAGGTGTGGCAAGGAGGGGCATTATGCGAAGGACTGTCGCCAGGCAGTCCCAATTCAGGGTATGAGGTGATGTTATCACTGCGATCAGGTTGGCCACGTTAAGGCCAACTGTCCGTTACTTGCCGCTAAGCCGATGCAGGCTCCCGCGCCGGCTACACTGAGGATTACCGATGGGAGGCAGGGTAGGGCAGAGCCCCCGAAGGCTCAGGGGCGTGCCTTTCAGCTTACGGCCGAGGAGGCCAAGGCAGCACCGGATGTGGTTGTCGGTATGTTTCTATCCCTTATCTCATTTACTGTATATGTTGTATACTTATCTGGTGTACCTGTGATTAGGTACGTTTCTAGTGAACTCCTTACCTGCATTGGTTTTATTTGACTCGGGGGCGAGTTGGTCTTTTGTATCTCAGACATTTAGTAGGGAGTTCAGAGTGCCAGTAGGCGAGCTAGAGTGTCTGTTGCGAGTCTCTATCGCCAACGAACACGGGGTTTCTACTTCTTCGGTCTACTGAGGATGTGAGATGGAGATCTTCTGGATATCTTTTCTGATAGACTTGATTCCGATTCCCATTAGGGATGTATGTGTGATTGCGGGGATGGACTGGCTCAGTCGATTCGGTGCCATGATTGATTGTGAGGGTCAGCGGGCAGTGGTTTGAACCCCAATAGGGGGAGAACTGATTGTATATGGGAAGGGCACCAGAGTGGGATCAGGGTTCTGTTCAGCCGCCAGGGCTCGGCAGTACATTCAGCACGGGTGTGCGGGTTACCTAGCATATGTAGTGGATACGCGGGTTAGAGATCAGATTTCGGTTTCAGAGGTTCCAGTGGTTAGGGAGTTTGCCGACGTGTTTCTGGAGGAGTTGCCAGGGATACCTCCGGAGAGGCAGGTCGAGTTCCGGATCGACCTGGTGCCGGGTGCGGCTCCTATTGCTAAGGCGCCATACCATTTGGCACCACCCGAGATGCAGGAGCTGTCTTCACAACTGCAGGAACTGTTGGGCAAACAGTTCATTCGACCTAGCAGTTCTCCATGGGGAGCACCGATCCTCTTCATCATGAAGAATGATGGATCGCACCGGATGTGCATTGACTATAGGAAGTGGAACAAGTTGACGGTGAAGAACCGTTATCCACTCCCGAGGATAGACGACCTCTTTGATCAGTTACAGGGTGCATCTTGGTTCTCCAAGATTGACTTGAGATCGGGATATCACCAGGTCCGGGTTAGAGAGGAGGACGTGGAGAAGACCGCGTTTCAGACTCGTTATGGTCACTACGAGTTCGTGGTGATGCCGTTCGGGCTCACCAACGTGTCAGCAGTATTCATGGACCTGATGAATCGGGTCTGCAGACCGATGCTTGATCGCTCGGTCATCGTGTTCATAGATGATATCTTGGTGTATTCCAAGACCCGAGAGCAGCACGAGGAGTATTTCAGGGAGCTATTGGGAGTTCTGAGACGAGAGCGGCTATATGCCAAGTTCTCGAAGTGTGAGTTTTGGTTACGGGGGGTCCAGTTCCTTGGACACCTCGTTAACCACGAGGGGATTTTGGTCGATCCGGCCAAAATCGAGGCGGTCATGCAGTGGGAGGTTCCGAAATCTCCCTCGGACACCAGGAGCTTTTTGGGATTAGCGGGATACTACCGGAGATTCATTCAGGATTTCTCCAAGATTGCAGTACCCCTCACTCGTCTGACGAGGAAATGGGTGGATTTCCGGTGGGGCCCTGAGCAGCAGGGGACGTTTGAGACCCTCCGACAGCGGTTGTGTGAGGCTCCAGTTTTGACACTCTCGGAAGGAGTTGACGACTTTGTGGTGTTCTATGATGCACACATCACAGGTCTAGGGGCAGTCCTCATGCAGAGGGGACGAGTGATAGCTAATGCGTCTCAGCAGTTGAAGCCGCATGAGACGCGATACCCTACACATGATTTGGAGCTGGGAGCGGTGGTGTTTGCCCTCAAGATATGGAGGCATTACCTTTATTGGGTCCGTTGTACCATATAGACGGATCACAAGAGCTTGAGGCATATCATGGATCAGCCGAACCTGAACATGAGACAGCGCAGGTGGCTGGATGTAGTCAAGGACTACGACTGCGAGATCCTTTACCACCCTGGTAAAGCGAATGTGGTTGCGGATGCTTTGAGCCGCAAGTCAGTTGGGTCTTCCACCCCAGCGGTATGTATGAGGATAGCGTTGGATTCTCCGCTTGTGAGTTTGATTAGAGATGCCCAGGTTGAGGGCATGCGACCGAAAAATTGGAAGCTGGAGAGGATCAAGGGTGAGAATACCCGGTTTATGCAGGATAGTCGGGGATTATTGACCCGATGCGATCGGGTCTGGGTTCCGATTTCTGGTGGGGTCAGGCAGACGGTCATGGAGGAGGCTCATAAGTCTCATTTTTATATTCACCCGGGGGCCACCAAGATGTATAGAGACCTGAGTTTGAGTTACTGGTGGCCATGTATGAAGCGAGAAATCGCTTGGTATGTCGAGAGGTGCTTGACCTGCAGGATGGTCAAGGCCGAACATCAGAGGCCGCATGGTAAGCTGCAGCCTCTGGAGATTCCCATGTGGAAATGGTAACAGATCACGATGGATTTCATTACCAAGTTGTCGAGGACGGAGAAGGGATTTGATGCTATATGGGTCATCGTGGATCGATTGCCCAAGAGTGCCCATTTCTTGGCGATTCGGGAGAGTTCGTCGGCCGAGAAGTTGGCCGACACGTACGTCCGCGAGATCGTGTCTCGCCATGGGGTTCCTGTTTCCATTGTCTCCGATCGGGATGTCAGGTTTACCTCCTGTTTCTGGCAGAAGTTCCACGAGGAACTGGGCACGTGGTTGCACTTCAGCACAACATTCCATACGCAGACTGACGGTCAGAGCGAGCGGACCATTCAGACCCTCGAGGATATGTTGAGGGCGTGTGTCATTGATTTCGGTGGGAGCTGGGATTCCCACCTACCGCTTGCAGAGTTCGCCTACAACAACAACTATCATTCCAGCATTGACGCCCCGCCTTTCGAGCTGTTGTATGGACGGAGATGTCGCACCCTGGTTTGTTGGGGTGAGGTGGGACATAGGGTGATGGGGCGGACGGAAGTAGTCTTGCAGACTACTGAGAAGATTCAGCAGATAAGGCAGCGATTGCAGACTGCTCAGAGTCAGCAGAAGAGTTACACCGACAGGCATCGATCTGAGTTAGAATTTCAGGTGGGTGATATGGTTCTCCTGAAGGTCTCACCCTGGAAGGGTGTGATCCGCTTCAGGAAGAGGGGGAAATTGGGTCCCCGTTACATTGGACCGTTCAGGATCATTGCCAGGGTTGGCAAGGTGGCTTACAGGCTATAGTTACCGGAGGAGCTTAGTCGGATCCACAACACTTTCCACGTTTCGTAGTTGCGAAAGTGCATTATGGATCAGGAGGCAGTGGTATCACTAGATGATATTCAGGTCGATGAACGCCTGAATTATGTGGAGAGGCTTATGGCCATACTGGAAAGGAAGACGAAAGTTCTGAGGAACAAGGAAATACCCTTGGTGAAGGTACAGTGGGAGCATCGTAGGGGGTCCGAGTGGACGTGGGAGCCAGAGGCAGAGATGCGGGAGCACTATCCGGAACTGTTCGCCGCGGCAGACTTCGAGGACGAAGTCTAGTTCACGTGGGGGAGAATTGTAACGCCGCAATTCTCAGGTATTGATGTAAATAAGAATTTATTTGATTCCAAGGTCTACTCGACGAGTTGGTCGCCCTACTCGTCGAGTAGCAACGGGTTGGTCCATGTATTTTAGTGACCTACCCGCCGAGTCCAAGAAGGGACTCGACGAGTAGGAGCTGGCAGATGAAACCCTAAATCCCGGGGTTTTGCACCCTATTTAAAGAATCATAAGCCTCTTTCAGCCTCTTTACAGTCCCTTGAGAGTCCAGAAAACCCTAATCCGTGTGGTGCTTCATTCTTGTGTGTTTTAAGCTTTGGGAAGTGGATATTTTGAAAGAAGAGCTTGGAGGGCCAGAGGCTAGAAGCAAGGAAAGTGTGGGGATCAGAAATCTACCTCAGTTAGCATCATTTGAAGGTATCAAGTCGTCACCTTTACCTCATTTCTTTCTAGATCTCATTTGGGTGAGGCTTAGAGTTATTTTGGCTTGGTTATGATGATATTGTGGTGTATGAGCTAGATCTGAAGCTGCAACTTCAGATCTGGACCCTTCTTGGGTTCTAGGTGTTGGATAAGGTGTCTAAGTCCATAACTTATTTGGTATATACTTGACCCGACCCGGCATGGTCCATTTGGGTTGCACTTCACCCGAACTAGTTATGGATAATTTTATGAGAGTTGTATACTTATGATTTATTAATATATTATAAGTTATAATATATTAATATAAAGTCATGTTACTTAATTAGTTTTAATCTTGAATTAATTATGAATTAATTTAGTGATTAAAAGGAAGACTAATTAAATCATGGGCTATTATATTTATATGGTGTGGGCTAACACTCATTTGGAATGGGCTAAGCTTATATGGAAGTCCATGGATGATCCATGGAGCTTTTACCCATGGATCCTTGGAAGAGGAAAAGACATGGGTTATTAGGGTTTCACCCTAACCATGTACACTATATAAACAAGCTTATGTTGCATGAAAAAGACATTAATGTGTGTGTAAGTGTGGTGGCCAAAATCAAGAGTTAGTATACTCTCTCATACATTTTCCAAGTTTGTGGTGATTTGTGATTTCCATTTGAGGCATTCACATTATTGGTGCTTGGCTCTCAAACTCCAAGGAATCAACAATCAACAAAAGGTATGTAATTCATCTAGTTCTTTTATGGTTAAAAGTACCCCATGCCATGCTAGATAGGTTATAAACCTTGGAAAATAATATTTTGCATGTATCTTAGACAAACATAGATCCAAGGTTTAATAGGGTTGCATGTACACTTAGGAAGTGTTAGAATGCTCAAAACCCAACAGTGGTATCAGAGAATATGCTTGTTTGTTTGATACTTGATGCAAAATCGTGAAAAAAGTCGAATTTTTTGTTGTCTGCCTGATGAACTCGCCGAGTCCATGGGGGGACTCGCCGAGTTCATGAGTAAACTCATCCTACTCGGCGAGTAGGTTCGTGCACTCGGCGAGTAGGAGCCTCAGAATGCAGATTTTCGACTTTTGCTGCTGGAAATGGACTAGAAACATTACCCTAAACTGTTTTGGTGTTTTAAAACTTGTTTTAGTTGGTGTAATGGTTGTTCTAATCCATTTACAATAGCTTATATCAAAATTTCATGCTTTGTATGTGTTCATATAATTCTTGAAACTTTGATGATCATGTTCATGTTCTTATGAATTTAGAAGATGATAGGAATTATTTGCTGAATTGTTTAGGATTAATTCTTGATCATTTATGTGTTTTAATGGAGTCCATAATTTGTCCTCAAGTTATGGATATCCAAAGGTCACTTCTTTTAAACACACACTTAAAACACATAAGTTACATGGAAATGAAGAGTCTTCATTTTTATGAACCTTTAATTCATAAGTTATGAAATGAAAAGTTTTGAATAGTTTCAAAACTTGTCCTCAAGTTTTGGAATTTGTAAAGTTACACACACTTTAATATACTTTAATTCCAAACCCTTAGAGTTTTAAAAGTTAAAATTCAACCCTTATACTATTTATAACATTAATGGTTAATTATTATATATATGTATAAGATCAAAGTCGTCTTACCGCTAGTACGCCTCATTCACGAAGCCAGTCTATAAGGTGGGTATAAGGTTGTTGCCTATAAAATGGCAACTTAATGGGTGTCCACTCTCACCCACCGCTTGCTTGACTGGTGGAGGGTCGTTAGCCGAACGGGTAGGACAAGGACTTATAAATTCTCATTAAAAGTATGATGAATATTATAAAGTAACTAAACCTTATATAAATTCCCAATCTTAGTTACTTTAGGAAAATGTGAATATGGTGCTAACCCATGAAATTCACACTTTGTACCTTACCAAGTCGTTGGTGGAGCGTGTGTGGTTAACCGGCACACTAACTTGGACTAGTAAGGATCACAAAGGGTGACTTAATGTTTATCATAGATCGGTGGAGCGTGTGTGGTTAACCGGCACCTTGATTAGGTGATAATATTAAGGGTACCAAGTGAATTTGCATGGTTATTCACACCTTGTTTTGTGATCCACGGCATCCCAGTCACAAAACTTGAAGGGCACAATCGAGATTGAAACATGCCATTGAAAAGTTCAATGAATCTCAAAAGAATCTAGGAATTTCAAAAACCAATTAAACCTAATAATTCATTTCGTTTTCATGGTGGAAATTGGTGAATCGTCATTCACCTACCTTCAAATATATTATAGCTTAGATTACGGCATCCCTCTTCTAAGTTATAATATATTGTGTTGGATCCTAGCCTTAATATTACATTTGGGTGTATTATTAAGGATTCGATATATCTAATCTAAACTTGTTTTCTTCTTTTCAGATGTCTTCCAACAACAAAGCTTCGGACTCTAACCCTACTGGCTCCTTTTCCCTCATGAACCTTTGTGGGAGGGTCATCTTTGATGGTTCCAACTTCATGGATTGGATCCGGAACATCAGGATGGTTACTCGTTACGAGGACAAGGAATATGTCCTCGATAAGGAGCTAAAGGAGCTTGATGAGTCCACTGCTACTCCTGAGGAGGTCGCTGAGTATCAGGCACATGAAAGAGATGCCACCAAGGTGGCATGCATCATGATGGCCACCATGACAGCTGAACTCCAAAAGTCCTATGAGGACTATTACCCTTTTGAGATGCATCAGGATCTGATGGAAAGGTACCATCAGAGTGCTCGTCAAGAGCGGTATGAAATAATCTCCTCCATGATCACTACCCGTATGAAGGATAGCGAACCAATCACGAGCCACATGCAGAAACTGCAAAGGTATGTGGACCGTCTAATGAAACTGAATGTGAACTTCCCTGAGGAGTTGGCAATTGATATCATTTTGCACTCCTTGCCCTCGTGTTATGATCAATTTCGTATGACATACCACATGAACAAGGAGGAAGTTACACTCAGTAAGCTTCAAGGACTTCTGAAGACTGCCGAAAGTGGTCTTAAGAGTAAGTCGGTTGCTACTCCTACTCCTACTACTACCCCTGTTTTGGCTATCGGGCAAGGCAAAGGGAAAAAGAGGAAGCACCCTTCGAAGGGTACCAAGGGAAAGTCCCTTGAAGGCTCCTCATCTGGAACCAAAGGTGGTTCTATCACTCCTTCTGCCATCCCTAAGGATGCTGAATGCTTCTACTGTCAAAATAAGGGGCACTGGAAGCAAAACTGCCCAAAGTACTTGCAGGATGTCAAGGATGGGAAAGTGAAACCATCCCATGCAGGTATTTACACTATATTGTCTAATAACTCACCATATTCTAATTCTTGGGTTCTTGATATAGGTTGTGGTATTCACATCTGTTGTGACTTGCATGGCCTAAGAAGAAGTAAGGATGTGGAGCACGGAAAGATAAACTTAATCATGGGGAACAAGAAGGTTGCACCTGTTACCAAGATTGGAGTTTATACTTTGTTGCTAGATAGTGGGTTAAAGTTAGATTTGAATAAATGTGTGTACTCGTCTGAAATGGCGAGGAATATTATTTCCTTTCATGCTTTGTACAAACAACGTTTTACCTTTTCTTTTGATAATGAAGTTGGTAGTATTAATGCTTTCTTTAATAATATTCTTTATTTTAAAGCATTACCTTGTAATGGTGTGTATGAAGCTGTATCGGTTGTAGATAATTTAGGGAATAATGTATTGTGTATTGATTCTTCTACTAGCTTGGATAAAGCATCTTTGTGGCATTGTCGTCTTGGACATGTAAGCAAGAAACGCATAGGCCAGCTCCAAAAGGATGGAGTTTTGGAGTCGTTCGACCTCAAGTCGGATGATAGTTGTGAGTCTTGTCTACTTGGAAAAATGACAAAATCACCCTTCACTGGTACTTGTGCAAGGGGTGAGGGTTTGTTGGACCTTATACATACTGATGTATGTGGACCATTCAAAACCGCCACAAGGGATGCTAATCGCTATTATGTGACTTTTATTGATGATTTTAGTAGATATGGTTATGTCTACTTAATCAAACATAAGTCAGAAACTTTTGAAAGGTTTAAAGAGTTTAAACAGGAAGTAGAAAATCAATTGGGCAGGAACATTAAGATGCTTCGATCCGATCGAGGTGGTGAGTATCTTAGTACTGAGTTCCTCGACTATCTTAAGGAGTGTGGGATTGTCTCACAATTGACACCTCCCAGGACACCACAGCTGAATGGTGTAGCTGAGAGGCGCAATCGAACTTTGTTGGACATGGTTCGCTCTATGATGAGTCGAGCTTCGCTACCAATCTCTTTTTGGGGGTATGCCTTAGAGACTGCCGCCCACATCCTTAATCTAGTCCCTACAAAGAAGGTTGCCAAAACACCTCATGAGATGTGGACTGGGAAAGTTCCCAATTTGGACCACATCAAGATTTGGGGTTGCGAGGCTTTCGTGAGGCGCGAGACTCATGACAAGCTCGAACCTCGAAGTGAAAGGTGTATTTTCATCGGCTACCCACAAAAATACTTTGGTTACCTCTTCTACAGACCCAATGAGAATGTGGTCTTTGTGGCTAGGAGAGGGGTCTTTCGAGAGAGAGAATTTATAAGCCAAGGAGACAGTGGGAGGCAAATTGACCTTGAAGAAATTCAAGACTCAATTGGTGAAGGAACCTCAGACACTAGCAATCAACTTGAGGAGGAAATTCCTGTTGATCCAGCTGACGAATCTATACTTCCGAGGCGTTCCACAAGGGTTAGGAACACACCTGAGTTTTATTATGGATTTCATATTACTACGGAAGGTGATACATTTATCGGTGATACATTTATCAGTGACAGTACACTGGTAAATCTGGATGAACCTAACAGTGTTAAGGAAGCCATGGCAGGCCCAGAGTCTGCTAAATGGAAGGAGGCTATGGACAGCAAGATACAGTCCATGTATGACAATCAAGTTTGGAACTTGGTTGACAATGTACCAGGCCGTAAGACAGTCGGGTGCAAACGGATCTTCAAGGAGAAGACCGACATGGATGGGAAGGTGCACACTTATAAGGCTCGACTGGTTGCGAAGGGGTTTACTCAGACTCAGGGAATTGATTGTGATGAAACCTTTTCACCAGTAGCAAAGATTAAGTCTATTAGGGTTATGCTAGCCATTGCTGCATTTCATGATTATGAAATATGGCAAATGGATGTCAAAACCGCTTTCCTTAACGGAAAGTTGGCTGAGGATGTTTACATGAATCAGCTAGAAGGTTTTTTCAGTGCAGAGTACCCCAATAGAGTGTGCAAGCTTGAGAAATCCATTTATGGATTGAAACAAGCATCTCGAAGTTGGAATCTTTGTTTCGATGAGAAGGTCAAAGAGTTTGGTTTCTCAAGAAGTGAAGATGAGTCATGCGTGTATGTCAGAGCTAGTGGGAGTATAGTTAGTTTTTGGTACTGTATGTGGATGACATACTACTCATAGGAAATGACATCCCAACCTTGCAGGAGGTTAAGTCCAGGCTTGGGAAGTGCTTTGCTATGAAGGACCTTGGAGAAGCTACCTATATCCTAGGGATAAGGATATTAAGAGAAAGGAGTAAAAGACTAATTGGACTTAGTCAGAGTATCTACTTGGATAAGGTGTTGAAAAGGTTCAACATGCAGAATTCCAAGAAAGGAGAATTACCGATCCAAAGCAATGCCAAACTGAGCAAGGCTCAGAGCCCGAGTACGGAAGATGAGATAGCTGAGATGAGTCGATTACCTTATGCTTCCGCTGTTGGTTCGATCATGTATGCTATGACTTGTACTCGTCCTGATGTGGCCTTCGCTTTAAGCATGGTCAGCAGATATCAGGGGAACCCTGGCAAGGCTCATTGGACTGCGGTAAAGAATATTCTCAAGTACCTGCGGAGGACTAAGGATTGGATCCTTACTCTTGGTGGGAGTGATGACTTGAGAGTAGTAGGGTATAGTGATGCTAGCTTTCAGACTGATAGGGATAACTTCCGCTCTCAGTCGGGCTGGGTCTTTACCTTAAATGGAGGGGCAATCACTTGGAAGAGTTCCAAACAGGAGACTGTAGCTGATTCGACTTGTGAATCAGAGTACATAGCAGCGAGTGAAGCGGCAAAGGAGGCGATATGGCTGAGGAACTTCATCGGAGACCTTGGAGTTGTACCAGCTATTAAGGAGCCTATGGAGATTTTCTGTGACAGCAATAGTGCGGTTGCCTTAGCCAAGGAACCAAGAGATCATGGCAGATCCCGACACATTGACAGAAAATATCACTTCATAAGACACAAGATAGAAGAGGGACTCCTCGTGGAAAAGAGGGTATCGTCAGATGAGAACCCTGCGGATCCCCTTACGAAGGGACTGACGAGGGTTAAGCATTTGCAGCATGCGAGGCGCATTGGGCTGAGGGACGATATTAGTTTTACAGATTAGATAATTTTTCTGAAACTTGTAAAATGTAATCGACGTTTGATGATGAATAAAATGTGTGATTTATTCATGAGTAAAGTGTTACTATCATTGTCAATTATTTACTATTGTTTCAGTTTTGCATGTTTTGACTTCCAGAATAATTAATTTATTCAAACCTCCACAATCGGTCATACGTCGGAAGTAGGTATGAATCAAGATTGTCATGAATTGGGATTGTAGATGACTAAAGGTGTTTAGCCATAGCAATGGTTGCTACAACATTCATGAGTACTCATAAGTTATGAGTATTGGAATAAACCTACGCTCACTTGTATCACTTCATGGAATTTATCTCGAGTGATCGTGAGACGATAATATCATATAAGTCTTCAAACCTAGAGATATGAGTTGTTACCTATGAGTTGGTTGTGCATTGATTGCACGTAAACCCATCAGTAACTTGATGTTATAAAACGTGCCTTTCTGTACAATTCAACAAGTAGTAGAACAAGCATATGAGTCGAAGTTTATCTGTTCCTTCTAGAAATAGAAGCGATATCTGGGCCCCTCGATGATTTTGTGTTGACCCATGTACCGGGCCCGGTCAGAACTAAATTGATGTGTTCAGTTAAGTTCTTTGTCAAACAAATCGGAAATCGAGAAACAACTGCTAGACAATAAGTAAGACATTGTTCCATGTATTTGTCCGGCAGATATCATGAGAGCAGAGGATTATATGATCACTTATCTAAAATGGCGCTTCATAGTTCACAAGAGTTTTCGAGAGCTACGATTGCCGGTTGGTTCCTGAAGTAATATAGGCAAATACAGTTATTAGACTTATCTAAGTGGGAGTCTGTTGGATAAGGTGTCTAAGTCCATAACTTATTTGGTATATACTTGACCCGACCCGGCATGGTCCATTTGGGTTGCACTTCACCCGAACTAGTTATGGATAATTTTATGAGAGTTGTATACTTACGATTTATTAATATATTATAAGTTATAATATATTAATATAAAGTCATGTTACTTAATTAGTTTTAATCTTGAATTAATTATGAATTAATTTAGTGATTAAAAGGAAGACTAATTAAATCATGGGCTATTATATTTATATGGTGTGGGCTAACACTCATTTGGAATGGGCTAAGCTTATATGGAAGTCTATGGATGATCCATGGAGCTTTTACCCATGGATCCTTGGAAGAGGAAAAGACATGGGTTATTAGGGTTTCACCCTAACCATGTACACTATATAAACAAGCTTATGTTGCATGAAAAAGACACTAATGTGTGTGTAAGTGTGGTGGCCAAAATCAGGAGTTAGTATACTCTCTCATACATTTTCCAAGTTTGTGGTGATTTGTGATTTCCATTTGAGGCATTCACATTATTGGTGCTTGGCTCTCAAACTCCAAGGAATCAACAATCAACAAAAGGTATGTAATTTATCTAGTTCTTTTATGGTTAAAAGTACCCCATGCCATGCTAGATAGGTTATAAACCTTGGAAAATAATATTTTGCATGTATCTTAGACAAACATAGATCCAAGGTTTAATAGGATTGCATGTACACTTAGGAAGTGTTAGAATGCTCAAAACCCAACACTAGGTTCATAAAGTTTTGAGCTTGGTCATGTATGAAGCCTTCCTTGAGTGTAAATCTCCATTGTAAGCTTGGATTTGTCATTAAGAGCCTTTAGAGCCATGCATGCACGTAAAGTTTGCAACTTTACGTGATAAACATGTCTTAGAAGCCCGGATCTGCAATATGGAGCCGCTGCATGGCTTAAAAAGTGCCTGTATGGATGAAGGTCTGAAAGGACTCGGCGAGTTGCATAGTCAACTCGGTGAGCCACATGAAGATGGCCATGTACTCGACGAGTTGGATGAACAACTCGGCCAGTCCGTTGAAGATTGCCTTGAACTCGACGATTCGGTTAGGGTTTTTTCCAATTGGCTGATGCGTGTGAACTTGTCGAGTTGCAAGTGGGAAAACTCGACGAGTGGTCTTAGAGCTTCGACCACGAGCCTTAGGAACTCGACGAGTCACTCAGGTGACTCGGCGAGCGGGCGAGTATTACAAGGAACTCGGCGAGTAGCTGAGGGTACTTGACGAGTTAAGGTCAACATGGACTGTTGACCTTGACTGTTGACGTTGACCAAGTGTTGACTAGCTGACTTATGGGATGCTTTGGAAAGTTGGGAATTTACGAGTATGGTTCTATTATGATAATAGGTGGTGGAGTTGGTGGCAGTGATCCGAGAGCTTGAGCTTATATTGCGAGTCAACAGTTGCGAGGTGAGTTATCCTCACTATGTTAAGGGGTCTAAGGCACCAAGGCCAGCCCATTGGTTATGTTATTTTAGCAGTATTAGATGTTAGATATGAGTTAGTGTTGCATGCTAGTGGTTATGCCAGTTAGGTAGATCTGTAGGACTACCTGTGTTGTTATATGATTATTTGCATGCACGGTGGTTATGTTTATATGTGGACATGTTATGTGGGATGGGTTGAGGTGATACTGCTCCGTGCGGTAACCAACAAACCCGGGAGAATTCCAGATGCGAGATGAGGGAGATTCGTACTGTGGGCTCGAGAGCATTCTAGTTACGAGCTAAGGGAGACTCGTACTGTGGGCTCGATGGCAAGCCAGATGTGAGTTGTGGGCCCGTAAGGCAATCCAGACTCACACTATGGGCCTAGGGGGTAATCCAGTCTGTAAAGTTGTGGACCCAGTATATGCTGTTGTTTATATATGTGTTATGTGCGGTGTATCGGTATTTTGGGGGAACTCACTAAGCTCTCAGGCTTACAGTTTCAGTTTATTGTTTCAGGTACATCAGGGGATCGCGGCAAGGCGAAGGCATGATCGTACAGCTCCTCATGTTTTGTTTATGTTTCTGGGAAAACTCTGATATTATACATTTTGAAAACAAAGTTGTAATGATTTTTAATGGTTTGAAATGTTTTTAAAAGTTTTAAATCAGCTTAAATTTTTGGGTGTTACACATGGTCTTCACATAATACATAATGTATCAATAACACATTCACAACAATCATCACAACTAGATAAATGGGCCGGCCTTGGTGCCTTAGACCCATTGGTATGGTGAGAAGACTCACCTCGCACTGCAGAAGCTTCCCGTACGAATTCCTTAGTTGCCGCCCCGCCAGCCTCCCGAGCTGGTACTCCTTTGGCTCCCCGAGCTATCGGTACCAAAATAACACTTAGAACAAAATACTCTCAAAAGTCAAACTAGGTCAACCTTGGTCAAAGATAAAGTCAATGGTTAAAGTCAACGCTCCGAGTTGACTCAACCCGTCGAATTGCTCCTTCAACTGGTCGAGTTCTATGTTATTCAGACTCGTGATAACCCGAGTCAACTCGTCGAGTCATCGTCAGACTCGTCGAGTTCCTTAGAACTCAGAACCATGCAAAACCTTGGTCAACTCGCCGAGTTGTTCCATCAACTCGTTGAGCACATGCAAAATCCATAATCGAGAAAACCCTATCCACTCGTCGAGTCACCGCATCGACTCGCTGAGTTCATGCAGTAACCAAACACGGGAAAACCCCTCTTCAACTCGCCGAGTTGGCTATCCAACTCGCCGAGTTTGTTCAGTCCACTTCTCATTCCGACGATTCTAAGCCAAACAATTTCTCCCAAAGGTAGATCCAACCTCCTAGAGCATGGTTTTCACGTAAAAGTTGCAACCTTTCCGTGTAAACAATTACCAAAAGCCAAAACTAAACTACAAGGAAGGGTTTTGCTATGGAGGAGGGCTTCAAGCCTCAAAAACTTGAGACTTTAATACATTAGGGACTTTGGAGAGTCCAGATCTGAAGTTGCAACTTCATATCGTGTTCCATGCAAGCACTAGTCCACAAATGTGTTAGGAATGGCCATGAAGCTCAAGATGAAGGGATCTATCAAATGAATGCTCAAGGTAACAACTTATTACCTTCTATTAGCTGTCAAACTGAAGTAAGAGCTGGATCTACACTTCCTTCCTTGATCCTTGCTTCCAATCCTCCAAGATGTGCACTCCAAATGAACCTTTATCTTCACAAAGCTCAAGAAATGAAGTTGGGTGGCTAGGGTTCCGTTTCTGGACTTGAGAGGGCAGTAAGGGGGCTGAGTGAGAGGCCTCATGTTATTTAAATAGGGTACAAGGCCCGAATTTAGGGTTTCCCAAACCCTGACCAACTCGTCGAGTTGGTCCCCCGACTCGTTGAGTCGGTCACTTAATCCACAACTTAAAAATCTGCTCCTACTCGTCGAGTTCCTCCCTGGACTCGACAAGTAGATCTCTTGACTTGGAGTTTTTCTTTCTTTTCTTGACCTTCTGGATTTCGGGTGTTACAGTTATGTATGGCCGACTTTCATCGAATACGGCTTTCCGCAAAATTCTATATGTATCTATGAGATCGAGTATGGAATTCTGTTTACTCACTTTAAATTGAGTATCTGTTTCCCTCCTTTTCCTGCTAGGAATAAGCATCGTCTACTAGCATCAATATCGTCACTGGCATCACTATCGTCACTAGTTACATATCCAGGGCCCCTGACACAAATAGACACCTCACAAGTTCCATAGAGATTACGGTTGTTTTCTACCAATTGGGGCCCTCCCTTCACCACCCCCATGTGGATGGTCTACAGGGTTGTTATAGCATCTATAATTGTTTTTGGTTTAGGTGGACAGCCCGACAAGTATACATCCACAGGAATTAGCTTATCGACTCCACGTTAACTTTTGAAACATCAGTGAATCAATCGTATCCTGTGGCTTTGGAAATAATATTATATATTGGATTTTTTATTGCTTTTGCTGTCAAATTACCAATTCTACCCCTACATACATGGTTACCAGATACCCACGGAGAGGCACATTACTAAACAATAAAAAATGCATAGATTCAACCGAATTATTTGAGAATAAAATAAAATAAATGGCAATAAAATAGGGGTGTAACAAAAAACTGAAACCGAATAACCGAACCGAACAAAATGATGTTTTGTTTATTTGCTTCAGGTTATTTGATTATTTGGCTAATTCGGTTTGGTTAACCAAACAAGAATATCTTATTTGATTTGGTTTTGATTAAATTTTTGTTATTTTGGTTAAACCGAATAAGTTATTTAATTAATATATACATTCTTATAGTTTATATCTATAAATTAACATTTTATATTAAAATTAATGGATTAGTTACTAAAAAAGATTTTGATAACTCATTAATTAATTATTAACCATTACAAATTTATAATTATTTATATATTGTATTAAAAAACGACAACTAATTAACCAAATTTTAACGTGCCTCTACAACTTGTATGACTACATCGACGCTTCAAGGCAGCATATCGTGAAAGACCGAATATAATATGTATTCTATTAATGTATTTTTTTTTCATTTGATAAATTTTTAGTAAGTTTTTTCTATTAGTTTAATATTTATTTTTACATGCGAAATTGTATTCGGTTTAACCGGTAAACCAAACCGAATAAACCGTAACCGAATAAACCAAAACTGATTAAATCAAACCTTATTTCGTTTGGTTATGATTAATTTTAAGATGTAATCAAACAGAAAAAATCAAACCGATTAAACCGAAAAACGAAAAAAACCGACCAAATAACACCCTTACTGTAACGTCCTAAAAATAGTACTAAAATTTTCATTTTTAAAACATCAAATCTGTACAATCATTTGTTTAAAACCAGTTAGAGTACAATGTATTTTTCAAACATTATAGTAATACAATAACAATCAGTGCGAAAAAGCCATCAGGGAATGTTTTGTAGTCAAGTCAGGCCCCTCCCTTTAGAATTGGAAGTACCTGAAAATGTTTAAACCACAAACTGTACCCATAAAGCTTAGTGAGTTTCCCAAAATACCACATACCATACATATTAACGGGCCTAGCCCGTACATTGGCCCAGTCCATATAACAGACCCAACTCATCATACCAACGGGCCCAACCCTACATATCAATGAGCCCAACACATCATAGAAATGGGCCCAATCCAACATGCAAGTAGGCCCAGTCCAGCATACATACTAATGGGCCCAGCCCAACACACAGTGCGAGAGTCACAAAGACAGTTAGCATCCTACATAGTATAGTGAGGACTCACTTGACTCACAAAACCAGCTAAACCACAGCTCAATGCTACACAACCGATGTTACAACACACCTATCAAAACATACAAGGTGCAACCTTAGCCTATACCCCGAATCCAACAATTTGACCAAAAGTCAACCATACCTAAAAAGTCAATGGTCAAGGTCAAAGTCAACAATCAACAATTGAACCTCACGTCGTGACCAGCCCTTGGTCACATCGTCAGAGCACACTCAACCTGATTCCAAACTTGGTCACGCGTCGACTCAGCCAACTCAGTCACGAAAAACTCAATCAACAGGCATTACGACGTGAACCCTACTTGCTCATGTCGTGAACCCATCAGGATAAGATAATCGCAAAAACCTCTATCGTCACATCGTGACATCCTCTATGATACGTCGTGACCACAATCTAAGGCAACAACTTAATGGTTCGAGTCCTTAATCCATTAAGTCTTCAACTCCTACTTTCTAGAAGGTTTTAAGGGACTCCAAAGGTTCATAAACATGACAACTTTATGGACATGCATTCTCCATGCATGTCGTCTATCCGGCCTAGTTTAAAAGCCAAGAAAATGACCTAAAACTCATACAAGGTTCAAAATTCACAACCAATCCATAGATCCATAAGATATGATGCTCTAGGGACTCAAAAGGACCATAAAGTTGTCAACTTTATTCCATCCATTAGTCAAATCAAAACCATGAATAAAAAAGGAGCAAAAAAATTATATCTGAGAGAATAAACCACAAAGGTAGAAGCTTGAATCCTTACAAATGGTCCAGAAAGGTGATATCAAATATGAGAAGATGTTGTTTGCTTGATCCTTGCACCAATCCTCCTTTTACTTCCTTTAAGGAGCACCAAAACCACCAATGAGGATTAGGTTTAGGGTTTTCTGAGGTTTGAGGGTGATGTAGATTGATAAGGAACCCTAGATTTGAGGTAATGTGGTTTAAATACAAAGAAAACCCTAAAATATCATGGGCTTGGGTTGTATCTTCCTCACGACGTGACCACACTCATGTCATGTTGTGACATGCTTCCCAGATACACGCTTTGCCTTTGGCTTGTCATGTCGTAACCTTCCTATGGTCACTTCGTGACACCCGATTTTTCCCAAAAACCATGCTTTTGACTCCTTAATGCCCTAAACCGATTCATTCTGAAAAACGGGTGTTGCACATACAAGAAAATAACATGAATGTTGGAGTTTGAAGAATATAAGAAGATAAATAGATACCTTCATTTATTAGTAATTTTAAATTTAAATAATCTTAATGTACTTTTTGATTTAGTTAATACTAAATACCTTCGTTTTATTGGGGAAGGGGGGGGGGGGGGGGGGTTAATCTTTTCTATTAGACAAACATATTTTTGTATTTTTCTTTTAAACGCATGAACCATTTCTGTAAAAAAATAAGGCACATAAACATTTTGGATAATTTTTATAATTTATTTTTTACATAGGGGCCAAACCTGCCGAAATATGAAAATCTTAAATATATGGACCATTTATGCCAACATACGAAGTCTTATAACCAAAGTCTTAAACCCAAAAATTCTAGGGACCAAACATGCCAATAGACAAAATCATTATGTTGTCAAAATATGAAACCCAAAAATTATACTAACCGTGCCAATATACAAAACTTTTGTGGCCAAAGCCTCAAACCCAAAAGTCCACTGTTTATTTCTCAATTGAATTATCTTCTTTATATCAACTATCAATATATAAACTTTAGCGGCGCAGGTCGTTTGTTTTCCCACTCTTTGTATGTGACCACTAAATAGTTTTTGAAGCATGTTCTTTAGATAAAAAAATTGAATTAATAATAATAATAATAATAATTAGAATCAAACTCGTATTTAGCGGGTGTTTGGGAATGAGTTTCAAATATGCTTATTGACTTATTATTTTTTTTCAAAAAGCCAATAAACTTAAAAAAAATATTTGACGAGTTAGCAAACAATTTTCAAACATGTTTTTTGGTATCTTTTAAAAAATCATTTTGAATAACTTATAAATTATGACTTTTTAAACTGTTTATGACTTAAAAAAAGACTTATTAACTTACAGCTTCTCTACACTACAAGCTAATCCAAATATTTTTATTAAATAAAATTGTCATTATATAACTAATAAAATTTGTTATCAAAAAATATTTATCAAGTTACAATCCCAAACACCCTTCTAAGTTCAAACTCAAGTTCATGTCTAAGTTTATCGAGTTAACGAGTATATTCAATTGAGTAAGAGTCAAGTTTTATTGATAGTGTCTGTTGAAGCCGTTTTTTGGTCCACATTTTGATTCCACAAAAAATATACATATATAAAATGCATTCCATAAAAGCTAGTATTTATGCTATAATTTTCTAAAGATGCGAAAATATACTCGAAAATAGAAAATTAAAGTAAAGGTTTTTTTTAATATAATTTTATATATTTTAAAAACTTTTAAATTTTGTCAAGCATCTATATATAAATAAATTTATATACAAATAAAAATAAAAGATATAACTTTTAAATTGCAACTTCTATTTTTCAAATTATAGCTATTTTTGCCATTAATTACCCTTATTCTTGCCTTTTAGCAACAGTTGTATTTTCTTTTACCTATTTATCTTATTTTTAATTAAATTAGTGTTTAAAATGACATATTTAATATTGAAAATCAATCAAAGTAAATTAGATAAAACAATATTTTTATAACAAAAGGCAAAATCAAAGACAAGTCAAATGACAATAAAGGCCCATTTGGTATTTCTAAAGGACCTATTACTCTTAAAGCTCAGATCTCACGATTCGCCATTCTCAATTCACCATATACATGATGGCCCAATTAGCCCATGTAAAGCAGCAAAGGTCGTCTGCGAAAAAGCAACACAGAGAGTGAAAGAGGGAGGGCATAGCAATTGGACATTGCGAACATAGCAATTACCAAGAACGAAGAAAGAGAGAGATGAACACAGACATTACTGCATCGGCTAAGTCGGAGTACCCAGTCATAGATCGGAATCCCCCCTTCACCAAGACCGTCGCCAACTTCAACACCCTTGATTACCTTCGACTCACCACCATCTCCGGCATCTCTGTCACCGTTGGATACCTTTCTGGTCTCACACCCTCTTCCTACTCAATTATATTCGTTTACTCTTGGTTTGATTCTTGAATAACGTAGCAATTCTTTTCATTTTTGCAGGAATCAAGCCAGGGATCAGGGGCCCGTCGATGGTGACCGGGGGTTTAATCGGAGTTATGGGTGGGTTCATGTACGCGTACCAGAACTCCGCTGGACGTCTGATGGGCTTCTTCCCCAACGATGGCGAGGTCGCTCGTTACAAGAAGTAATTCCCCCCTTCTTCTCCCAAATTTTCAATCTAGGGTTTTCTTTGTTTGATGAAAATGACCTCAAATGGATCAATTGGGTATTTTTATGATTCTCAGTGAGGTACTTGTGTAAACCAATTAATAATTAAATTGTTCTTACTGCTTTTGTTGTCCTAGTTACTTACAATTGCAAAAAAATGAAGAACCATTACCACAATTGATGTTCAACAAATAAACCTTGTTCTTGTTAAATCGTCCAGATAAATGGTCTCGCTTCTGTGCTTGATGCATTGCCATATGGGCGTTTTGAAACTGTAACTACTTCCTACATTGATCTGACTATGCACTTCTGTTTATTGAAGCTCTAAAACTGTTGCAATTTTTTCTGTGCATAGGGGTTGTTTGGATGTGCGATTTGAAGTGATTATGTGTTATTGAATAGTTATAACTTATAATTTGTAGAAATTATGTTGATCCGGGATTATGTATTTCATGAAAATCTATCTATGTTTTCGATATTATTTACCTATGTCTCAATAATCAGTTTTCTAACAATTTCTTACCTTTATCTGAATAATTTGACCCCAAATAATGTCTCAATAATCAGTTTTCTAACAATTTCTTACCTTTATCTGAGTAATTCGACCCCAAATAATCAGGAAATCATGGTTATTATCACTTTTTGTGCTTGAAACTATTGTAGACTTTTGTTTCCAGTATCCATGAATCTTTCTTGCCTGTTGTGATTTGCTCTTGATATGATCTATCTCCCTAATTTTGAGCAATAATGTAAAGAGTTTTTCTTTGAGGAAGTCTCTGAAATCAAATTTGTATGATTAAGCCTCGTAACTTATTGAATACTCGAGAACTATGCATATTAAAAAAAATACCCTGTTGTTTGTGTGAAAAATATACAGTTTTTGAGTGTTGTAATAAGTTAAAGATTTTTTTGGGGACTTATCTGCATAAATTGTGAAAGTACATGGAGTTTGTAACCAACATCCAACTGATCAATCTGCGGATTGTTTTTTGCTCTTGATGATTTATCTTATCTTTATCAGAAATGTGTTTGTCTTTATACCCTGTTTATAGGTTTTCATCCAATTATATTAGTGTATTTCACCAATAAAGTGGTCATATATTGTCTTAAAAGACAACTTTTAATAGCCTTTTTGAAAAAAAATCAACTATCTTTTTATAAATAATGAATTATGGATTTTGTCACTCGCACACTTTAACACCCTGACTTGTTTTATATCCAAGAATTTATTTCATTCAAGAAAATATTTGGAAAATTAAATAAATGTTTCAAGTAAATTATCATGTTAGAATAGTGCTTAAGTTACAAAGATGGTGGTGATAGGAAATTTTAGCAAGAAATCATGTTCGGTTGTGTTTGGTAAGTGGTACACACGACCAGACCTTATTCAAAAGAATACGTTAAAATTATCAAGTTGTCCTACGTTCAAAATAACAAATATGGTTTGAAGGTTGATAAAGTTTTTGACACAAATTGCTTAGGTTGTGTTTAGTTGTAGAAAAATAGTTTTCATTTTCTGTTTTCTGTTTTCCATTTTTAGTTTTCGTTTTTCGTTTTCAGTTTTCATTGGAAAATTTAGAAAACGCGTTTAGTTAAATCGTATTCATTTTTCATTTTCTGTTTTAGAAAATTAGAAAACGCGTTTAGATGTGTATATTTCTATCGGTTTTCATTTTTAGAAAACGGTAGCGGTGGTAGGATGGGGATGGGGGCAGCCGCGGGGGGAAGTGGTGGTGTCGATGATGGCGACGGTGGTGATGACAGGCAGTGGTGGTGGCGGTGGTGGTGATGCTGGTGATGGGGTAGTGGTGGTGGTGATGGTGATGGTAGGTCGGTGATTGTGGTAGTGGTGTTGGGTGTGTGTGTGTATGTGTGTGTGTGTGTGTGTGTTTATAAGGGTGGGGGTGGGGGTGGGTGTATGTGTGTGATTGTGGTAGTGGTGTTGGGTGTGTGTGTGTGTGTTTATAGGGGTGGGGGTAGGTGTGTGTGTGTGTGTGTGTGTGTGTGTTTATAGGGGTGGGGGATGGGTGTGTGTTTGTGTGGGTGTATGTGTGAGTGGGGGTTGGGGTGGGTGTGTGTTTGTGGGTGTGTGTGTGTGTGCGTGTTTGTTTGTGGGGGTGTAGGTGTGGGTGGGAGTTGGGGTGACTGTCTGTTTATGTGTGTGTGTGTGTGTGTTTGTGGGGATGAGGGTGGGGGTGCTTTGTGTTTGTGGGTGTGTGTGTGTGTGGAGGGGGGGGGGGGGGGTTGGGGTAGATGTGTGTTTGTGTGTGTGTGTGTGTTTGTAGGGGTGGGCTTGGAAGTGGGTGGGTGTGGGTAGGTAAGGGTGTGGTGGGTTTGAGGTGTAAAGGTGGGGGTAGGTAGAGGTGGGAGTGAGTGGATGTTTATATTTTAGAAAAATTTTGGAATTAGAAAAATGTGGAAAACAATGATTATTGGTTTTCCAAAAATTTCCAACTTCTTTGTAATTTTAGAAAACAGAAAATTTTTATTTTCCGTGAAAAATTTAGAAAAATAGACGAACTAAACGTGTTTTCAAAATTCTCATTTTTCTTGGAAAATTTTTCCGGAAAACGGTCCATTTTTCCGCAACTAAACGCACCCTTAGAAATTCCTAAATTCTAACAAATTCTAGTATAAAATAAGTGACATCTGAGAAGTCTATTTGTTGGTAGAAGTTGCCTTACAGATCGAATATGCACTAAAACTTTGATAATTTTCATTAACATATCACAACATGAATTAAGAACCCTTGAACGAATCGGTCAAACAATTGAAAATTAGATTTCTTTATTTTGAGGTTGAAGATAAACTCTTATTTATAAATTTTGGAAGTTTGGGCAAATAATATATGGTGGAGTCAATGTCGATGAAAAGTCATTTATTATTTTAATGATAACATTGACATATTGTCAATGTTTGAAAGTAAACTCGTTTATTATATATTATTGTGTCTTAATTTTGAATGAAGAACAAAGATAAGAAAACTCATTTATTTGATTTGTTGGTGAAAGTTTGAAAGTAAAGATATCAGCATTTGAAATAAATAACGAGGTCTATAATTTATTAAAAGAAAACTCGATCTTGTAACTTATTGAGTGGCTAAAATAAATCTTCTTATGTGGTTGTTACCTTGTTTAGTTTATCCTTAGGCTTTATAAATAATAGTTTTCATTTGTATTTTATGCTTCAAAACTGTTTTCGTTATCATTGTGATTGTTGAGTATTTGTAACTAATGGTATCTTAACTGTTAACCTCTCAAATACTACTTATTTTTACCATATAAGCTTTCAACTAACATTTCAAAAACTTCTTACTTCGCTTGTTAACCTCAAATACAAAGTATTTGTACTTTGTATTTTTATGAATATGTATCTATATTAAAAACACATTAATAATACATAACATATAAAATTTGGAGGGTTGAGTTCGAAATCAGCCTGCACTATTTCTTTTTTAATTTTTTACATTGAGACACTGACATGACATGTTAGGTGACATGGTAACCAGCTTACAAAACCGAATATTTGCCATTAATTTATTTTTTTGACAAACTTGGAGTATAATTAGGTAAAACCATTAAGAAGTAGTAAGTTTTGGGATTTCGTGTCATTTCCTTAAGCTGTAACCTTGTTTGTTTCTTTTTTGGGCTATTGCTATAAAAATCCTTAAGTTTATCACCAAATTTGCAGTTTACCCTAACATTTTTTTTGTTACTCTTTTGCCATTTTTTCTGGAAAAAAATTTGTTTATGAAGTTTTGTAGGTCACAAACTGGTCACCGCCTATGTGGTGGTTTTTGCTGACCTGACATGCACACGTGTGTAGTTGTGGCTGACATGACAGGGTGGCTAGGCTTGCCACATCAACATTTTCAATAAAAAAGAACAACTCAAAGAGGGGATGTGAAGAATCAAACCGCGTCTTCTCCTTGCAAACCATCGTGTTCACCGCTCAGCCAACAACTTATCTTGTACATTTTCTCCCCTTTCTTATATATGACCCATGAATGAAAAAAATAGAGGAAATCAAGAATTCTAAACAATTTAAAAAATTCTTAATTTTGTAAGAGAAAGCCAACAATCGCCTTATGATGATTCATGTATTTGTAGGTAAAGCATGATTTAACATATATGAGCCGCAAGAGTTTTGTAGTGAAGAGTACAATGGAATTTGACACCAATAACTTTATTTAAGTTCAACAAGAATATACATCATATAGACTCTAATTATGTGTAATAAGTGAGGTGCCATATGGTTCCTAATTTTCAAAAGGTATATAGATTGTAATAAGTGAGTTGCGATGTGGTTCCTAATTTTCAAAAGGTATATAGATTTTCAACTTTGAATATTATTTACCAACATATAGGATTGAATAAACCATATCAAGATAATCTACTAACTTTATTTTGTTTATGAATATATTCTTAAAAGTAGTATTCGATTTATCACACAAAAAATCTCTCTATACTCAAAAAGAATATGTAGAACTAACCACTAGAATTTATATGGAGTAGTTTGGACACATGAAGTCAACACATATAAAGTGTCAGAGTCGAAGACATATTGAAATGAAAATATAATAGAAAGAAATAAGAAACTCCGATAAAAAAAAGTCGTAAGATTTTTCTCCAAAAATACTCAATTTATAATGCATCTGCGAAAATTAATAATATTCGCGAAACATTCACGAACGCTAAAAATGATAGTTTCGAGATGTCGTAAATGAGTTTTTCAACATGTTTTCAAGTCATAAGTATGATAATTGATTTGATTTCATATGAAAATATCGTATTCATGAAAATGAATCTTGCGAAGATTTTACGGGTTTTATTTTTGTAAGCAAAAATCTATTTTACAGATTCATGAAATATCTTTAATGAGGTTGATAGTTATTTTATAACCAATGACTTCCAGCCTAGCTGGGAAGAGGTACCGGGTTTAATACCAACGTGGGGTCAGAGGTCAGGAGTTCAATCCCTGTAAAACCCAATTTGGGTGCCTCTTAAACTTGTGCCACATGTGGAGAAATTTTCCCTGGAAACCCCTATGGGGGCTGGGTTTGCCCTGTAAAGGAGCTCGAACCCGAGATGTTCGTTGAAATATGTGAGTAGGCTTCCGTTTAATCATTTGCCGTTTCCAAAAAGATAGTTATTTTATAATAAAAGATAAAAACATGATATTTTGGCTTTTCAAATATGGTTATTTTGGTAATTAACTTTTATTTTTATGCACTAGGAAAGAATTCAATAATAAAATGGAAGTTGGTGAAACTGTTAAGGGTTTATATGGTAATAGATGAAACTATAAGGATACATTTTGTATAATCAACGGTGTTCACACACGTTTCCCTTGACCATCACTACCAGTCTAGTCCAAGTTCCAACTAAACAATAATCATACCGCGGATAAGCGGTTCAACATCGGGGTACTCTTTTTAGTAATATAAAATAATTCCTATTTTGCTAAAAATGTAACGATTTTTATTTTTAACTTTTATTTTTTTAAGTTAGTTAAAATATGTTATGGTTCTATAAGTTTTTAAATATAATTAATTATGTTAAAATGGTTACGTGAAACTTGTAATTTTAATTGCGTTCAAATGATTCTTAAAAAATCTTATATTAAATTATTAATAGTTAGATACTTATATAAATTATATTTTAAGTTAAATACTATTCTTTCCGTCCCAAAATTATTGTCCACAGACAAAAAACACAAAAATTAAAGAAACATTAATTATCACTAACTTTATCCAATAAAATGACAGTTTTGTCATTACTTTTATTTAATGTTCAATTAAATGCTTAGTTGGTTAAGTAATAATGATGGGGTATTTTGGTAAAAAATTTATTTATTTTGGACAAATCAAAAAGGAAAGATGAACTATAATTTTGGGACGGAGGGAGTATATTTGTTTCAGGATGAAATCACGAAAGACATACACTACTTCTAAAATTAGACACAATCATATATATATATATATATATATATATATATATATATATATATATAGGGCTAAATTAATTTGTTTCTTATATTTATTGTGTGCTAGAATTCACCAATATGAATTTAGTAAAATTAAATAATTATTTAATTAAATAAAGATAGATATTAAATGATTTCCATAATTGTATGTATATTAAATGATATCCATAATTATAATTTTCTTTTTATGGAAACTAATTAAGTTCGTCATTAATGCAGCAATAACATTCTTTCAAAATGAATTCATACCTAAGTTTTTATGTATGGGTTTGTTGTTTGTTTTAGGACTCACTCACTTAAAATACAATAAAGTTTCATAGAATATGAAGAACGAGAGTGTATTCTACTAGAATACACTCTCATTCTGAAAGAATATTATCGTTGACATTAGTGATGAATTTAATCAGTTTCAATAAAAATGAATTATAAGTATGGATATCATTTAATATACATATAATTTTTGCTAAATTCTTATTAGTGCATTCTAGCATATGAGAAACATTTGAACCTATATATATATATATATATATATATATATATATATATATATATATATATATATATATATATATATATATATATATATATATATATATAAAGGCTATCTTAACATGAACGAAAATCTAGAATTGTTGTACGTACAATAATTTATGTATTAATACAACTCCAGATTTATATTTTAGTTCAAAAAAATTTAATACCATTTGCAATTTAAATTGTTCACTTGGATAAAACCGGTGAAAATGATGTCCAAATATAATTACAAAATAATTTAAAAGTTACAAACTAATTCATATAAGGACCAAATTCGTAAAAGAAGCTAAAATAAGGAGCCAAACATGTAATTTACTGTATAATGTTTTTTCATTTTTATTAACTGAGAAAATTCGTGGCTATAAATAGCAGACCACTTCGTTCAGACAGACTCATAGAAGCAGTAGATGCTTCGTACTACGGTTTTCAAGCTTCAGAGCATCATATTCTCATCCAAATCGATTAAAAAACCCTAGAAATCGAAGTCAAAAACAGAATTCAACAGAAGTTTTTCTATGAAAAGGTATGTGAGAACACTTATAGTCTTGAAATTCTTTGCGATCTTATATTCGAAATTCTTTTCTAATTTAGACTGCTTTTTCTAGTTGATTCCTAACTGTTGTAAGGGTTAACATAAGTGTCCAAAGACGTTTACTTATGTTAATTAGCAGAATTATAGTTTCTATTCTTGCTTAGATACTTGATCTGCTGTTTTTTCTGTGATCGCGCTCTCGTGAATTTGATTGACATGGAATATTCGTTTGAATGCGAATTTCATATTTAGGGTTTTGCTTGCACTGCTTGTCTGGTTTTAATTGTTTAGTTGCAAGCTTTGATGCCTGAATATTTTCTATGGAACAGTAATCATAATATGAATGAAATTCTTCTATATCTGCGATTCTGGATGAATAGAATAGACATGATTGGAGATTATATAATTGTTAAGATACTTTTGCAAATTTTAGTTCTGTTCGATACTTTATCATATTACTATTGATGTATATCAATATCTGTCTATGAGTTGCATCAATCTACGACTTTGAGCTGACATATATAATTAGTTTCCTTTAACTTTTATGCCTATGTGATTCAATTTGGGTGCTCAATTGATTTGTTTCTGATATGATACCATTTGATTTGTTATCAAACAGCCAACTCTAGAAGCAGATGTTACCGAAATTCTAGAGGGGAAAATCTCGATGCAGAACTATTACCAAACACCTGTTGAAAACATGGATCGGAATCTATACCCATCCGATTTAAACCAAGGAATCCGTTTTTCTGTTCAAACATCTGAATTCGGTAACAACTCTTCTTCTACTGCAAGCTTCTCCTCAAATGGCAGCTCTATTTCACAACGAGATTCTCACTCCTACATTCCAGACACATACCATTCCCCTGACTATACTTACACCTCACATGTAAGTAGGGTTGGTTTTACAGAAACCAACACAGACGATCTAGAGTACAGACTAAGAGAACTAGAAACCGCCATGCTCGGAACCGATCAAGATTTCTTGGAATCTTACAATGGTTCATCTTCTTGGGGTGAAACCAATCAAACAATTTCAGACACCATGTCAGAGATGATATCAAGAGGAAACTTCAAAGAATTGCTCCTCGCATGTGCCAAATCAGTAGCAGAAAACGATTCAATCACCGCCAACTGGCTAATGTCTGTGTTACGCCCTATGGTGTCGGTTTCCGGTGAGCCAGCTCATCGTTTAGGAGCTTACATGCTTGAAGGGCTAGTTGCAAGACTATCTTCTTCAGGTAGCTCAATCTACAAAACCCTAAATTGCAAAGAACCAACCGGTAACGAACTCTTTTCCTACATGCGTGTACTCTATGAAGCATGTCCTTACTTCAAATTCGGTTACCTATCCGCCAATGGCGCGATAGCAGAAGCCATGAAAAACGAAAACAAAATCCACATAATCGATTTCCAAATCGCACAGGGTTCCCAATGGGTAACCCTAATCCAAGCTCTCGCCTCCCGCCCCGGTGGGCCCCCCACCCTTCGCATCACCGGTGTCGATGACTCCACAAACGCATACGCGAGAGGCGGTGGAGTCAACATCATCGGTCAACGGTTAGCAAATCTAGCGGAATCATGTAACATCCCGTTCCAATTCCACGGAATCCCGGTTTCCGGTTCCGAGGTTGAGGCTTCACATCTCGGAATCGTCCCGGGGGAATCGTTAGCAGTTAATTTCGCGTTTATGCTTCATCACATGCCGGACGAAAGCGTGGACCCTTTAAATCATAGGGATCGATTGTTACGTCTTATAAAAGGGTTGTCTCCTAAAGTCGTGACACTTGTCGAACAGGAATCGAATGTGAATACTGCTCCGTTTTTTCATCGGTTTCAAGAGACTTTAAACTACTACACTGCTATTTTCGAGTCAATCGATGTGACCTTACCACGAGATCACCTACAGAGGATCAATGTTGAACAACATTGTCTTGCGCGTGATATTGTGAATATAATCGCGTGTGAGGGTGCGGA
This sequence comes from Lactuca virosa, assembly GCF_052849685.1. NCBI lineage: Eukaryota > Viridiplantae > Streptophyta > Magnoliopsida > Asterales > Asteraceae > Lactuca > Lactuca virosa. Next base: position 27,596,683 of record NC_136430.1, on the reverse strand, counting down.
GAGAGTGGAGAGACATGAACTTCTTGGGAAATGGAAATCAAGGTTTACAATGGCGGGATTTAAACCGTATCCTTTGAGCACGCTTGTGAATTCGACTATTAAGGCTTTGCTTGAAAGCTATTCGCATAAATATAGACTTGAAGAACGTGATGGGGCTTTGTTTCTTGGATGGTTGAATCGTGATTTGGTGGCTTCATGTGCCTGGAAATGATAATGAAACCTGAATGGAATGGGATCGGGTGAACTTTGTAATCCTTCGAACATCTTTTCTTCTTGTTAAATATGTATTATATGTAAAATTCGTGGTAATAAATGTTTCAAATTTTAGGTACATTACATGGTAAATATGTGTTACGAAAATACAGTTTTAATATAAGTCGTCTGAATTTCCATCACTAATTTGTAAGTATAGTTATCCCATGTTTTTTGCAAATATTCGTTGTGTTTGGATGATTGATTGAATCTCAGACTATTATATAAATGTCAACGGACAAATCTGTCTTACCAAGGCTAAACAAAAGAGTAATGACGATTAATTTTATTTGGCTATCTCTAGTTGGTATAATTCTAATCTTTAATTTATATGCGACATTTCAAAGCTATTTAAATATTAAAAAAATAATCATGTACAGCGTATGAGGATTTTATATGATTATAAGATTCAAATCCGGCATGAAGATGAAGGTGTTTGGAATTTTATAGCATAAAATTTGAGAATTCGGAACTTGAACATTTTCATAAGTTGGTTCTGTAATTTGGGGATTTGTGCATTTTAAGTGTATATGAGAAGGGAAATGCATTAGCAAGTTAACATATGTCAAATAGAATGTGAATTATGAAGTATGGTAGAACCGTATAAGCGACTTGGACATGACGGATAGAAAGATCGATCGACTTTGTGTGCGACTTGAAAGTCACTTCACGTAGGTTGTTTGTTAAATCAAAAAAGTTAAGTTAGGTGTTTTCTTCATTTGGTGCTACTTTTTCTCTTTGGCTGATTTTGTAAAGGATTAGTTCATGGGGTTCTCCTACAGCTTTTGGAAGAGCTATGTGGGTGTCTCTAATTTCTTGTTTTTGCTTTGTTAAGCAATTTTTCGAAAATTAGGGTTTCCAATTAAGTTTGTGTGTTTTTTTTATAAACTAAAAAGTTAATTGTTATAGCTAATATAAAATATTGTTTGCTAAAAATAAGTTGAGAAATGTAAAATAACATATAAAGACACGTGGAAGAATGATGAGACAAATACCTACGTTTTATTTAATTAAAGTACTGCATAATAGTTTTGCAATTATTTATGTTTAAATGAAACTCATCTAATACTCGTATCACATTTGTTATATTATCATGAGTTTTCATATCTCATTGTGTGACTGTCAAATGTTATCACGATTAAATATTAATTAACTATGTAAAAACTTCTTGGTTACGTGGTTGAAGGCGCTCATAATTTTGAAGGCTGTGAATAAGTTTTTGGAAGCCATTTTTTACGTGTATTGGTGGCATATTTGGACATTCGGAAATGCTACGTTGGTTGGTATCTCTAAATCGAGGGCCACATCTATTTTATATAATATTGTGGCTTATTTTTTATGGTGTAATATTAGGTCTAAGAAAGACATTAATTGAGTTGGATGGTTACAAACCCTCAAATTGTTGTTATGCAATGTTTGCTTTTCCCGACTATTTTCTTGCCAGTCCCGTTTCAATAAAAAATTTGCTGTTTTAAAAAAACTATGTAAAAATTTCTAAAATGTTGGAAAATATTCAAACCGAGGTTGTTAAAATCGTGATCTTGATCATAGGATCATATGATTCTACGATCCTACCTATGTAAATCGATCCGGATTATACGTGAGTCGTTTTCGGGTAAGACCGGAATTGGACCGTAAGATTATAGGATTGTTACTATTTAAATTTAAAAAAAATTATACTAGTTTATTTTTGGATTAACTATGCAAATTGAATATAAACCTTAGAAAACCTCCTTTGAATTGTCTACTGCTAAATGATGTATTAGAAAGGGAGGCGATTCTGGGATGCCCGCTTTGCGGACCCGAATCTAACTATCTCATGTATGCCAACATATATTAACTCTGCCATTTCCAAAAAAAAAAAAAAAAACAGAATAGCCAAACACCATTAGGGGTGTCATAAAAAACCAAAACCGAATAACCAAACCGAACCAAATGACGTTTGGTTTATTTGGTTCGGGTTATTTGGTTTTCGGTTAATTTGGTTTGGTTAACCGAATAAGGATACCTTATTCGGTTTGGTTTTTGGTTAAATTTTCATTGTTTTGGTTAAACCGAATAAGCTATTTAATATATATATATATATATATATATATATATATATATATATATATATATATATATATATATATATATATATATATATTTCAAATTTTTTTTTTCAGCGATTTTGACCTAAAAGTTGCGATTTTTTGATAAAAAAATTCAAAAAAAAGTTTTGTGATCTTTAAGTATTTTTTATGCATTTTAATGATTTTTAGGATTTTTTTAGGGTTTTTTGTTTTTCATAGAACCTAAACCTATATATATATATATATATATATATATATATATATATATATATATATATATATATATTGTAAATGAACATTTTATATATAAATTTATTTATTAGTTACTAAGATTTTCATGACTTTTTTAGTTATTAACCATTATAAAGTTATTATTGTTTTATATTTTGTATTAAAAAGCAAAAACAAATTAACCAAATAACCTTTAGTCGTTTCTTTTATTTTCATATACGATTAAAATTATATTAACCTATTTCTACATCTTAAATATAATATTTTATATGTTTATGTAATTTCGTTGTTTGGTAATAGTTTAGTAAGTTTCTTTTTCTTTCAGTTTAATATTTATTTTTACATGCTGAATTTAATTCGGTTTAACCGTTAAACTGAACCGAATAAACCATAACCGAATAAACCGAAACCGATTAAACCGAACCTTATTTGGTTTGGTTATGGTTAGATTTAAAATGTAAAAAAACCGATAAAACCGAACCGTTTTAACCGAAAACCGAAAAACCAAACCGAATAACACCCCTAAACACCATGCCTCATTTCTTACATATAAAATTCTGTAATATTTTCTTTTTGTTACGTTGAACTTTTGGATAATTTTTATATGTTGAAATTCCAATAGGAATTATTATGTTGATATTTATTGATTTTTTTCCATAAAAAAATCATCCTTACCTGTTTCTTTGAAAAAAACATTACCGAAATATCCTCCTAGGACATGCATAATAACTATATTAACTAACCAAATTTAACAAGTATTTTTCCGATTTCGATGTTTAATTAACTACATTTAAAAAGTATTGAATCAATTAGGGGAATGAGTTTTTTATAACTAATAAAATATATATTTGAGAAAATCTAAAAAAACTTTCATTGAAACGTCGCATGTATAGTTTTTATTTATTTATTTTAAAATTATCTTATACACTACTCCTTTGCTTGCAAACATAACAACCTAAAAAATTAAAAAACTAACTAGTTGCGATGTGCAAAACATACTTTAGGTTATTAAATATTCTTATATTGTTGCTCTTTATGTTATTTGTTTTAGATTATAGGGGATTTATCCTGAAATTCTATTGTAGGATGTGTTGACAATTTAAGATTTTGTGTAATCCACTTAAAACACGAATATAAGGCTTACAAAGTGTCATTATAACTGTAAAAGATGTATTAATAGAATATAAGGTGGAGATTTTACTTGTTTGTAATATGTTGTATATTGGTTATTTCCAAATATGTGGGAAGATTTAGTATAGCGAATTGATCTTGATTCACTTCTAGATCAAGAGGTCAGACAGGTAATTTGCAAAAACAAGATATATGTCTAAGATGTGGTTGTTATTGAAAGTCAAGTATTACATTTTTCACATGTTACCTTCATGATTTTAAGGCATTATGATTCATGTTTTATGGAAAAAAGATGTTGATATTATATTATGTATTGCATGGCATGATTTAAAGGGTGGGAAATGATTTATATTTTTCCATAGTGATGTGTATATCTTTATAACAAATTAGTAAGTTATGGACATTAATATGCAATTTTGATTGTATATAAGGTTGAGAGTAGAGATGGTTACATGTCCCCCGACCCCGATTTTCATTCCACCCTCGAATCCTCACGCATATACAATCCCCTTTGAGGAATATAAATATATCATCATCCTATGCCAAGCGGGGGAACCAGTGATTTTTCTCCGATACAAGAGTACAACTTTTACGTATATCGACACTGCAAATTTTAAAATATAACCATAAGTTTAAAAATTCTACAAAATAGATAAAAAAATATAGAGATTGCCTAAATATTATAAACCATTTAGATCCAATTTTTAGCCAAAATTTACAAAACATAAATGACTAATCAAATATCTTAAGTAATAAAAAATGTAATAACTAAAAAACAATGAATGGGATATCAGTATTTGATATTCTTTAACTTAGAGCATAAAGGTTTAGGTAACCTTTAATCACTAACAAATTAAACATAAAGTGTAATAATTATGAAATATCAGATACAAAAAAAGAGTCGTATTTGAGGTAAAACTAGACAAACTAAGAAGGAAGAAAAATATTTGAGGTTTAACCGAAGAAATATACAATTTCAAGTGAAAAATGACTAATGAGTTCGTATACTTGGATTAAATATTGGGTATTGTGAACTTGTAATATAAATATATATATTTTTATAGATTAATATGTATCAAATTCGGGTTAGGGCTATAGACCAGAAGTGCCCTGAATATCTGAATCTGCGTCTCGCTGCCCATTGTTTTATTTGGTGATTCTTATACTTAATGTCATATCTTGTCAACTCGGAGATTCCTCAGTGAACTCAAGGTCATGTATCGTATTTCCCTTCGAATACAGGTTCTGTCGTCATCCCTACTCGAGACTTGAAAGTAATAACCATGGATTGGTGTCACATAACTCATTTTGATGTTTGAAATATTTGTTTATTTGAATTGTTTCTTGTTTATTTGAAATCAGATCGACATGTTTCATTATTAATTAATATCATAAAATGGTATCGGGGTCTTAATTCTGTATCCAAAATGTTGTAAACTACAATTAATATTGTTATAAATCTTATTCTCACTGGATGATAATATATATATATATATATATATATATATATATATATATATATATATATATATATATTGTCACAACCCAAAATTTTTTATTCTTGTAAGGTCAAACACATCAACCAAAGGTCAAACTTATAAGTTTATAATGTAAGGGTTGTGTGTTAGGAAGTGAACCACTAAGGAAACGAGATCAGAGTATTACATTCGGGCCATAAGCCTCATCAAGTGAGATTCACGGCCGCAAACCATGTTCACGGCCGTGAACCCTCCTTAGGCCGTGAACTCACCCTATATATATATATATATATATATATATATATATATATATATATATATATATATATATATATATATATATATATATATATATATATATGTTTGGGTCATTTATCCTTCATTTCTTCTTTCTTGGTCGTGAACCACCCCATTCTCTCTCAAGTATCATACTCAAGAACACCCTTTTCTTACCTTAAACACTACTTTTCTTTTGCATCTCTTTGGTATACCACGAAAGGCCTTCAGACACTCACCAATCAACAAGATCTTCAAGTGTTCTTCCCTGAAGTTGGGCCGTGAACACCTCATGGGTCGTGAACCCCATCATGCCCAGCCGTGAACTCTCTTTCTGCCTCCTAACTTGCTTCTAACACTCCTTTGGTGAGTTATTCTTGCATCCTGGGTTGTTTCCTAATCACCTTTGTAGTTAGATTCACTAATTTCATGCCTATATGTATCATTACATGCTATTTAGGACTCATTTGTGCTACGGGACTTCGTTCGTGAGTATAACATCCTTATTCCAGTCTTCAATCGAATCACTCATATAAGGTGAGTTCATACCCCTATAATATACATTTTTAAATGATTTTAAATGCTTTTTAGGGGGGGGGGGGGATACAAGTAAAACACAAGAAATCTTGTGTTTATAAATGTAATTTTACTTATTTCGTTATCTTGCTGTCAATATGATTAAGAACATGAAACTTGTTAAAACATGGAAATAAACTAATAAACTATGATAAATATAGTTTATGGATCATATGAATCTTTTTGATAAAACTATCAGTTGTTTATAAAAAGGTTTTCACATTATTACTTGTAAAGTCGTTAATCAAGTTTGTGAGACGCATCTTCGGTACTTACTTAAGTATCAGTAGAAGTCTACCTTTATGATCCAGAGTCTCCCCGAGGGAGAGCGTGAGTTTGTGTATAGATCTATATGAGACTAACTGTAACACCCCATTTAAAATAGAATAACTAAATGATAAACCCGAAACCCCAAAAGTAATTTTGATTATTATTTTAGATTATTATAGCCCAAAAATCAAATAATAATTATCTGGATGTTAGTTTCGAGGGTTAAAGTGTAACTAAGGGACTTATTTTGAAAAGGTTTTGTAGAGGAGGGGCTATTTGGTATCATTTGGACCTAATATAAGAGAATTTATGGATGTCGGGGTTAAAGAGTAAATATTGGACTTAATATGAAAGGATTGATGGAAAGAGGGGCTGATTGGTAAGATTTCAGACTTGATTTGTAAGGGTTTTCAGAAGGAGGGGTTCAATTGGTAAATTAAGGATTTAAATTGAAAGAAAAAGGAGAATGAAGGGCCAATTCTGTCATTATGGCAAAAGTTTGAAAAGTGACGGGGGTATATAAACCCGTCACCCCGTCCCCAAACCCTAACCCTAGACATGCTAACTAGCCGCCACCTTCACTTCCTCCTATCTCCGGCGTCATTACCATTTCGCCGGTTCCGATCAACCGAGACCAACGAATCCATCCATCATGACCGGAGAAGCTGAAGACCACCCGGGGCCAGCGGGCGATCCTTCATCGCTGTCGGGTTCCTTTCCCCCCAGCCGTCGTTGCGCTGTCGCTGTTGGAGTCGGAGCTGTCGATGAGGACCGAGCGTCGCCTCTTCGCCGCAGCTGGACTGTTTCGAAGAGGTCAAGGCAACTCCAATCACTTCTTCTTCTATGTTGTTCAGCTCTTACCGATGCCCGTCGTCTGCCGCTGCTGCTGTCAACGCCGTTGCTTCCTTTCCATGTACACCGCCGCCACAGTGCTGCTACCGGAGTCGCTATGGGCAGCGAGTGACCTACGGAGGCCAATGAATTGATTTGTTCGCTGCTGTGTGGTCGTGAGCAACCGGGAACCTTCGGGAACGGGAATGAAACTCATCGCAGCCGCCTGCTGCCGCCATACGCCATCGCCAGCCACCACAAGGTGGCTGTGTGTGTATGTGTGTGTACGATTATTGGTTATCATGTTGTAATATTGTATTGATCGGAAAAATAAAAGGAAATCCGTCACCACCACCGTTAGGTGGTGGCCGCTGCCGTAAGCCGCCGTTGACCACCACTACCCGAGGTGGTAGTGGGTGGTGCCCCACTAGCAAAACCCTAATTGACCTAATGAAACCCTAATGGGCTTAAAGATTAGTTTTGGGCCTATTGGGATATGTTTGGGTGGGAAACCCTAATTAGGGTTTAGAAAACCCTAATTTTAGATAGTGGGCCTTGGACTTATTGGGACCCACTTTTGGGCCATTGGGATTGGATTGTGTATTAAGCCCAACTACTCCATATGATTTGTCTAGTAGAGTAATGGACTTAATGGATTAAGTCCTTAATGGGTTAAGTGAGAAACACTTAACCCTAATTGTCATTTTATGTGAAACCCTAATTTCACTCGGGCTTTGAATTGGGCCTTTCTATTGGGTTTTGGTAATTGGGCCAATAATGGGCCATCCAAGAATAATCATATGGACTAGAATATTTATATGGGCTTTAGGGTTAGGCCCATATGAGGGTTTGGGCCCAATTTGGAAAACTGGGCCATAGATGGGCCATAGTTTGGGCCTTGATGGTTCTATGATATTGGGTCCTTAGAATGCCAAATGTTGGATTGGACTAAATGGTTGGGCCTTAAGGAAATACCATGTAGAGGTCTGGGCCCAATTTGGAAAATTGGGCCATATGTTGGGCTTCGGCTCATTACTTGACTTTTGGGCTTTTGGAGTGTGAGTTGGACTTTGAGTTTGGAACCCAATTATTAATTGGGCATTGTTTGATGTTGACAGTTCGGGAATCTGTCAACCAGCAGCTGGAGTTGTATCTGCGGGATTTCAACAGTTCCACGTGAGTTATCCTCACTATACTCAAGGGTCTAAGACACCAAGGCCGACCCGTTTTAGATTGTTATCCTTATGTTATGCTAGTATGATCTGTTATATCAGCATCCTGGTAGATAGGATGACATTATACTGTTATGATCCGTTAGATCAACATCCTGGTAGATAGGATGATATTATACTGTTATGATCCGTTAGATCAACATCCTGGTAATTAGGATGATATTATATTGTTATGATCCGTTAGATCAGTATCCTGGTAGAAAGGATGTTACTATGCTGTTATGATATGTTAGATCGCTTTGCTTGTCCATAGTATGATGTTTGTGATTACATGTATATTGTTGTGTGTATGGGTATTTTGGGGGTAACTCACTAAGCCTTCGAGCTTACATTTATTGATTATTGTTTCAGGTATTCTGATGATCGCAGGAAGGCGAAGGCGTGATCGTGCACCTCGTTATATTTTCATGATTGGTTCTGGGGATACTCAGATGTTCAAATTATTTTGAAAGTAAACTGCAATAACTTAATGGTTTTAAATGTTTTAAAAAGTTTTAAATTGGCTTGAATTTTATGGATGTTACAAGTTGGTATCAGAGCCTTGGTTTGAGTGAATTGGAGGAACATTCGTGTGAATCCAGTCTCAAATCAAGGAAAATATTTTCAAAATGATTTTCAAATGGTTTTGAAAATAATAATGGAGGATGCAAGTGTACGATCAGCCGGAGCCAGTAAGTAGACCCTAAAATACCATACGGTTATTTGATATTATGACATGTTAGAACAACATGCTAGTACTAGGCTAGGGATCTTCAGGAATTGCATGATAGAATTGCCTGATTACATGATGCCTGCTAGCTTAGGGTTTTCCTTATATGGGATTGACATCATTACTGTAGTTGCTTAGTGTATGCATCATGGTTGTACATAATTAAGATCTTATAGCCTGAGAATGTTTGGTTTGTTCTTATGTTCTATTCTTGTTTGATTGGGGGCTTAGGGTAGGATCAGATATTTGAAAGTCTATTGGGTCCAGCGTTATGTATGGCTAGCATACACTAGTGCTGCAGGGTTGGTGGAAGTTTCATGGATGGGTGGGTTGTGAGGCCGGGAGGCCGGTTATGACATATTTAGCATTCCTCTAGGAGTGAGGATTGAGCACTCGCTATGTTATGTATATTGTTAGGGTGTTGTGGTGATACTTGAGACAAATATGGGTAGGTGTGGAAGGTTGTATGGGCCCGTACTACTGAAAGCACAAGACCCATACGCGTAGCAAGGAAGTCACAACCCCTAGGGTTTAGTTGGGAGTTGGTCCCCTGTTATTATATGGGTTATCAGAGATCTTTCTGGTGTATTATCAAAATGGTGGTTACGTGACGTCTTGAGACCGGATCTGGGTCAGGATCGGGAGCTGGCAGCCAGGATAGGCCAATATTGTCAGAGGATCGTGTTAGTGAGATCATCCGGGAGGAGGTGATCGAGGTTGTCCGTGGACAGATTCCGGAGATGATTAGGTCTATTAAGACCGCCATGGTTGAGTATTTTGGTGAGTGCAATGCAGCTATTGCCGAGACGGCTGCCGCGACAGCTATAACAGCTGTAACGACGGCAGGGGGAGGAGCCAGTCGGGCTTTCCAGTATCAGGACTTCGATAGCGTGAAGCCCCGACTTTGGATAGGGTTCAAGACTTGGATATAACCATGAGGTAGCCATCTGACGTGGAGGGGTGTTGCTTCACATGTTCATGTCCTACTGACCAGAAGGCCAGCGCGCTCTAAACCTGCTGGGATCCGGAGCAAAGGATTGGTGGAGACTTGTTATTGGAACGTATTCTGATGAGCAGAGAGCTGTAGTTACTTGGGATCAGAGAGATGTTTATATTCGTTACATTCCTAGGTTGAGCGGGAGAGGCTAGCACATGAGTTTCTAGATTTGAGGCTTCGTGGGTTTTACTCGAGGCCGGAATGTGAGTCGCGGGGACTCCGGAAGGGAGTGAGGATTATGATCAATTGGAGTTTTGCAGCTGGAATTAGAATGGTTAGTTGATGGATTGAGAAGTCGTTTCCTAGGACAAGGATTATGCCCTTTCAGCTTTTCAAGCTCGAAGGAGTGAGCAGGATTATGACCCCAGGATCAGGTTGTATTCCAGCTCGAGGTCAATTAGTCGCAGGGATTGGCGTCAGTATGTCAGCGCTGGTGAGCGCAGGTGGGTCGATGTGGCATGAGTATCTGTGAGGCGTTCGCGATTACCGACCCGACCCATAGGTGCTAAGATTCGATTCGCCTTGGATATCTTATATCGAGTGGTAAGGATTGATTGTGCAATCTATTGCACTTTTGGGATTGGAAACTATGCCTTGGGAGTAGTTTATAGCCCGGTTTAGGGCAGAGGTTGCTTCAGCCTACTGCAGTTCAGCTGTGGACGACTGAGTTGGTGAGTGAGTCGAGGTACGAGACCCTGAATGATATGATTTCTAGAGCCCGAGAGCAGTAGATTTTTTTGGAGCACCATTGGGAATAGGGGTATTATGTGGGAGGTCTGCGGACAGGGTCCCACAGGATGGTTATTCAGCATTGTCGAGATTCAGTGGTTTTAGTATCCGTTATTGATTGGCAGATGAAAGCGCCAAGGGAAGTAGCTCGTGGCTGAGGTATTAGTTGGAGCATCTATCTTTGGTCTTCAAGATTTTAGTATGGGATCATTCAAGCATTAGGGATTGTCGGTTTCACTGGGATTTAGGAAGTGTTCTTCCAGTTCTTAGAAGTGTGTGATCATTTGGGATTGGCTAGCTATGGAGTAATAGTTGGGAAGATCTGATTGTCATCAGATCGATCATTGGAAAGTGAGAAGGATTGGAAATTCTGAAATTTTCATGTATTGTGAAGACTTAGTCGAATCTAAGTGGGGGAGAATCGTCCCGAAATGCAGAAGCAGGAGCGGTTTTGAAACTGGGATAAGTTCCGCATCCCCGTCATGGAGAAAGGAGGCCCAAGTTGGCTGTTTGGTTTGAGGGTTGTGCGAGTTGGGGGTTCGGTAAAACTCCCCAGCATGAGAAACGCGCCTTCTTGGTGCTTGATAGCAGAAATTGGGGAACCAGGTTGGGGTTCTAGTCATGAATTGTGACAACCCGGAAAATTTTTGCTTTTAAGACCCAGTCAATCAACTCAACTGAGTGTCAAACTCATTAGTACTGAGTTCTAGCCCGGTTAAAGGTCATTCTAAGGAGTTTTGAGCCTAATACACTTAAGGATTAAGTGTCAGAAAGTAGCTGCTAGAACCACAGTGTAGCAAAGCAAACCTAAACCTCATCTAAATGAGTTCACGGCCACAAGACCATGAGTTTACGGCCGTAAACTCATGTGGCCGTAAACTCAAATGTATATAGGTGAGACTTTGCCATTTTTCACATTCTTTCCTTTCCTTGGCCGATTTTCCTTCAAATCCTCTCAAGTATCATCAAGAATTCCTTCCTAGATCTTCATAAGTGGTAAGTATTCTTCCTTGAATTAATGATACATCTCTTAATCTAGTATCCTTACATGATTTCATCCATGGAAATCATTCTTTTCTTAGATCTTCAAGTTTCACCAAGAACACCAAGAACACACACTAGTGTTCTTGGCCAATATCAACCATTTCAAGCTTCTAGATCGTAAGTACACTTCCCTATACTTCATATCTAGTTAGTATCCATGCTTAGAGACTTGAAACATGCCTTTTCCCCATGAAGATCATGAGTTTACGGTCCAAGATCTTCAAGGACCATAAACTCAATGTTGAAGCATGTAAGGTCCATAAACCCTATAAGATGCAAGGCAAGTGACCCAGAACTCTTCCTTGATGATTGTAAGACCTTAAACTACTCTCAAGTTCACAATGACCATGAGTTTACGGCCGTAAACTCCTTTGGGCCGTAAAATCATCAAAAGCCTCATTTGAGGTGGTCTTCCTCATACAAGTGTAGAACAAAAGTCTTCAAAGCATCCCTAGCTTTCAAACCAACACTTAGCCATGTTTGACCATGAGTTTACGGCCGTAAACTCATGAGGAATGGTCCATGGGCCGTAAACTCTAAAAAGTAGTGCAATGGTGCCACAATTACTTCCTAAGGCTTGGACTTGATCATAGTATGCTTAACCTTGACTTATTAGACCTCAAAACACCAAATGGTAGAAGTTACCATGGGTTTACGGCCGTAAACCCATTAGGACCGTAAACCCATGACCGTAAACTCATGTTAGTGCCATTTCACTTTCCTTTGTTGAATCACATGTGATTCCAACACTTGGTCAAGGTGTTTCCTAGTCCCGGAAGGTGTTTCCTTTCATATAGTTGTTTATAAACACTATATTCATGTCAATATGTGTCCTTATATTTCATTTAGGACTTATTGAGTCTCGGGACTTCATTCGTGGAACTTCTCATCCTTACACGAATACCCGTTTGAATCACCCACATCAGGTGAGTTCATACCCCGTAATGAATCTTTTAACTGTTTTTAGGGGGGATACAAGTTAAACACAATGATTATTGTGTAAATGTTTGTTATTAAACATCTTTCAAAATGTTACTTATGTCATTTATAAGTTGTCAAAACATTTCAAAAACTCTTTTAAAGTTATGTTACTTTATAGTTATACAAAACTCCGTTTTTAAAGTACAAACATAACTTAGTAGATAAATGAGTCTTTTCAATAACAGTCCAAGTAGAACATTAGTAAACTATAATAGGTATAGTTTAGGAGAATGCTATTCATTACTTCTAGTACACTGAAGCACACAAAGAGTCAGTTCATACATGAGTCAAACACACAGTGAAGAAAATCAAACAATACCATACAGAACATATAGTGAAGAGAATCAAACAATACCATACAGAGAGAACACACAATTACGAGAAACAAACAGAACGTACAATATACAGTACAAAACAAACAAGTTAGGTTGCTATAGCATGAGAACACATACATGATCTAATTATACCAATGAATCACTAACTCATTGTTTTAAACAAAAGGTGATAGTTATATTGGGTATACATGATCATATACTTTAATGTGAATTACACGGCTTGCAAGAATTTGCAGAGGTCGCGTTTGGTTCCCTTAATCTCTTGACAGGGAGAGCGTTTAGTAGGGGTTCTAGCCTTCACATTATAACCGTAATAAAACAAATATGTTTTTAGGTTATTAGTACATCCGCATGTCATTATAAACGACAATTGTGTACTTACATTTCCCATTACTTTCATAAAGTGACAGTACCACTTGAAAGTCAAACTCAAGCTATTTTCGAGTCAAGATAGTTATAAACTAGGGAAAATATACATTTTACAAATCGACAAACTGAACAGTCGAGTCTAGCACATAACAGAAGATGCCTTGGTAGAAGGCTACGATTAAAAGAAAGGACCATAATGCTAGTCTTATGATTCTTTAATGTATACATCACAGGATATATATATATATATATATATATATATATATATATATATACCAATAGGGTCCAACAGGTAATAGGATGTGTGCTCTCTGCTTTATTTCCTGTTCCTTGTTTGGTTGTGGGCTTGGAACGAATTCACCCAATCTATTTTCTACCCGATTCTATATATATGTATGCTTAGTATACATTAAGTCATCATAAGGGTACCAAGTATGGGTCAGGTTATAGGACACAGAGTCAAAGCACAGTTTTTCTAGTACAAAACATACTTTCCAAAATCAGTACTTTTGGTATACAAAACTAGAAACTTCCCAGGAAAGGGTTTAATCCATTTTATTAAACCAGTACAATTTAAAGGACCTTAGGTGAGTAACTCTATAATACCTTAGTTTATACACCATGTTTATATATAAAACTAATACCCAATAGGTAGTTGGATGTGTGCTTTCCGCCTTACTTCCTGTTCCTCGTTTGGTTGTGGGATTAGGGCAGATTCGCTCAATTAACTTTCTATCCGATATTAGATTATATATAGCAGTATAAACTAAGCTATTATAAAAGTAGTCACTGTGGTCACCATTTTAGTATAAGAAAAATATGTTTTTTTAAAGAACGTTTTATTAGATATAAAGGAACCATTACAATTAACTCCATGAGTAACAAGTGACTACACCAGGGTTATATATGACGACGATCTAACAAACAATGGGATGTGTGCTATCCGCCTTAATTTCCGTTCCTCGTTTGGTTGTGAGTTTGGGGCAGATGCGCACAATCGATTGTTTGTTTACTCCGAGTCCTATATAACTTGTACCCACTTAGTACCCATAGAAAGGGTTGTAATGTTATTTTACTTAAACTTCCATCAAGGTAGGAAATATAAGATTTGCTAGAGGAACAGGCGAACTTTTCAAAACAGAACTTACAACTTGCAACATTTTACAACTATATGTTTCAACTACATTTTCAACACTATTTTACATCTACATTTTTAACAACACTTTACAACTTACTCATATCACTAAAATCTTATGAACTCACCAGCTTAATTGCTGATCAACTATTTCAAATAACTTGTATTCTCAGGAGACTATTAGACAGGTGCTCGTGCTGGGGATTCAGAAAATGAAGCATTATAGCTTCAAGTCTTGTTTTGTTATTTGTGTATGAATTCTATGTTTTGTGAACACACACATTGTAAACACTTTCTTTCGAAATGAAATGGTTGTTCATTACTTTCTTACCATATACATATCTCGTGATACTAAACATGACGTCCTCCACCCCTGAACGATTCCGCCGTTCCGGTTTTGGGGTGTGACATGAATTGAGTTCAGTTCGGGTGTGTGCTCGACTCTGAGGGTTGTGGATGGATAGATTGAGGGGTTTGTTAGCTGCTAGGGCTCGGCAGTACATTCAGCATAGGTGTGCGGGGTATTTAGCATATGTGATAGATACGCGGATAAGGGACCAGACCACGGTTTCCCGAGAGGGTGGGCGATCATCATGAAGAATCTGTATGTAATCCGTTAGATCTAGTGGTCAGGTAGTAAGGGAAGTGTTGTGAGACTGCGGGAGGACCCATAGCATTCACGAGCTATTTCAGATGATTAGGCCAAGGTGGGCCAGTTCGCAAGATTGCGGGTATATCACAACATCATTGGAATCAGGAAACAATAGGTCGTTGGAGACCGGGCATGAGGTAAGACTACAAGTATTCTAGTAGTGTACACTTTTCGTATTTGATTCAATGACGATAGGTTGTCAGGTCATTATGGTCGGATGGATCAGAATGATTGATGGAGCCATGAGTGGCGATATAGTTGGGGCGGTTATTGTAAGTCGAGGTTTCCTTCGGGAGTCGCATGGGCGACTGTGAGATTACTTTTGGCTTAGCAACCAGACAAGACTTCGGTATTCCGGTTAAGTTGTGACCGGGGAGGTCCCAGTGGACTTCGGAAGCAACTAGAGGGCAACCTACTGTTTCGGACAGTATCTGTGTTTAGGGATGTATTGACGACTTGGGTTTTAGGTGTATGAAAGGTATCTAGATGTTGGAACCCCAGTTACTAGAAGTTGAATCGATAGATGAGAAATAAGCGAACCGGGTTCAACAACAATGATTTGGTATGAGCGGTCTGTTAGGGAGCCATACCATCTCGAGACTTTGGATTTCGGATTGAGTAAATGTGATCATATTGCAAGGAATTCATTTATCTTCAGGTTTTAGAACCCTGCGAGGGTTGGTTACGGTTGCCTTGGAAAGGCTGGGGTTATGCTTGTAGTTGTGGCCATGTAGTTCAAGTTGCTTGGCGTATAAGGAATGATAAGGAACGATTTCGAGGACGAAATCAAATTTAAGTGGGGGAGAGTTGTAACACCCCGTTTAAAATAGAATAACTAAATGATAAACCCGAAACCCCAAAAGTAATTTTGATTATTATTTTAGATTATTATAGCCCAAAAATCAAATAATAATTATCTGGATGTTAGTTTCGAGGGTTAAAGTGTAATTAAGGGACTTATTTTGAAAAGGTTTTGTAGAGGAGGGGCTATTTGGTATCATTTGGACCTAATATAAGAGAATTTATGGATGCCGGGGTTAAAGAGTAAATATTGGACTTAATATGAAAGGATTGATGGAAAGAGGGGCTGATTGGTAAGATTTCAGACTTGATTTGTAAGGGTTTTCAGAAGGAGGGGTTCAATTGGTAAATTAAGGATTTAAATTGAAAGAAAAAGGAGAATGAAGGGCCAATTCTGTCATTATGGCAAAAGTTTGAAAAGTGACGGGGGTATATAAACCCGTCACCCCGTCCCCAAACCCTAACCCTAGACATGCTAACTAGCCGCCACCTTCACTTCCTCCTATCTCCGGCGTCATTACCATTTCGCCGGTTCTGATCAAACGAGACCAACGAATCCATCCACCATGACTGGAGAAGCTGAAGACCACCGGGGGGCTAGCGGACGATCCTTCATCGCTGTCGGGTTCCTTTCCCCCAGCCACCGTTGTGCTGTCGCTGTTGGAGTTGGAGCTGCCGATGAGGACCGAACGTCGCCTCTTCGCCGCTGCTGGACTGTTCTGAAGAGGTCAAGGCAACTCCAGCCGCTTCTTCTTCTATGCTGTTCAGCTCTTACCGATGCCTGTCATCTGCCGCTGCCGCCGTCAACGCCATTACTGCCTTTCCATGTACACCGCCGCCACAGTGCTGCTATCGGAGTCGCTGTGGGCAGCGAGTGACCGCCGGAGGCCGATGAATTGACTTGTTCGCTGCTGCGTGGTCGTGAGCAACAGGAAACCTTCGGGAACGGGAAGGGAACCTTCGGGAATGGGAAGGAAACTCATCGCAACCGCCATGCGCCACCGCCGGCCACCACAAGGTAGTTGTGTGTGTGTATGTGTTTAGCTTAGTGTATCTGTATGTGTACGATTATTGGTTATCGTGTTGTAATATTGTATTGATCGGAATAATAAAAGGAAATCCGTCACCACCACCGTTAGGTGGTGGCCGCCGCCGTGAGCAGCCGTTGACCACCAGTACCCGAGGTGGTGCCCCACTAGCAAAACCCTAATTGACCTAATGAAACCCTAATGGGCTTAAAGATTAGTTTTGGGCCTATTGGGTTATGTTTGGGGTGGGAAACCCTAATTAGGGTTTAGAAAACCCTAATTTTAGATATGTGGACCTTGGACTTATTGAGACCCACTTTTCGGCCATTGGGATTGGATTGTGTATTAAGCCCAACTACTCCATATGATTTATCTAGTAGAGTAATGGAGTTAATGGATTAATTCCTTAATGGGTTAAGTGAGAAACACATAACCCTAATTGTCATTTTATGTGAAACCCTAATTTCACTTGGGCTTTAAGTTGGGCCTTTCTATTGGGTTTTGGTAATTGGGCCAATAATGGGCCATCTAAGAATAATCATATGGACTAGAATATTTAGATGGGCTTTAGGGTAAGGCCCATATGAGGGTTTGGGCCCAATTTGGAAAATTGGGCCATAGATGGGCCATAGTTTGGGCCTTGATGGTTATATGATATTGGGTCCTTAGAATGCCAAATGTTGGATTGGACTAAATGGTTAGGCCTTAAGGAAAGACCATGTAGAGGTCTGGGCCCAATTTGGAAAATTAGGCCATATGTTGGGTTCGGCCCATTACTTGACTTTTGGTCTTTTGGAGTGTGAGTTGGACTTTGAGTTTGGAACCTAATTATTAATTGGGCATTGTTTGATGTTGACAGTTCAGGAATCTGTGAACCAGCAGATGGATTTGTATCTGCGAGATTTCAACAGTGCCAGGTGAGTTATCCTCACTATACTCAAGGGTCTAAGGCACCAAGGCCGACCCTTTTTAGATTGTTATCCTTATGTTATGCTAGTATGATCTGTTAGATCAACATCCTGGTAGATAGGATGACATTATACTGTTATGATCCGTTAGACCAGCATCGTGGTAGATAGGATGACATTATACTGTTATGATCCGTTAGACCAGCATCCTGGTAGATAGGATGATATTATACTGTTATGATCCGTTAGATCAACATCCTGGTAGATAGGATGCTATTATATTGTTATGATCTGTTAGATCAGTATCCTGGTAGAAAGGATGTTACTATGCTGTTATGATATTTCAGATCGCTTTGCTTGTCTATAGACTGTTATGTGATTATATGGTATAGGTGCACATGTTTGAATAGTGGTTGAGGCTCATCTGCTTTGTGCGAGAGCCAACAGACCTGGGCATTCCAACCCTATGGTTGTGGGCCATGAGTATTCCATCCCTAGGATGATTGGACTCGTAGTATGGGGGCATTCCAACCCAATGGTTGTGGGCCGAGGGTAGTCCATCCCGAGGATGACTGGACCTGTTATATATATATATATATATATATATATATATATATATATATATATATATAAATTGGCATTCCAACCAGGGGTATTCCATCCAGATCGATGACTGGACCCGGAGGTTGATTGGGCCTGGGTTATTCCAACCCGATGGTTGACTGGACCCATAGTATGCTGTTTGTGATTACATGTATATTGTTGTGTGTATGGGTATTTTGGGGGTAACTCACTAAGCGTTCGAGCTTACATTTATCGATTATTGTTTCAGGTATTCTGATGATCGCGGGAAGGCGAAGGCGTGATCGTGCACCTCCTTATATTTTCATGATTGGTTCTGGGGATACTCAGATGTTCAAATTATTTTGAAAGTAAACTGTAATAACTTAATGGTTTTAAATGTTTTAAAAAGTTTTAAATTGGCTTGAATTTTATGGATGTTACACTAACAATCCCTCACCTCTACTGTTAGCTACAGTTGGACCGACAGGTCTGCAGGTGACAAACGACATAAAACGTTATCGACGTCCGATTCTCGTTATATCAATCAGTATGGTCATATAACTCACAAGGATAAATAACGATATATTTACGTACTAATATACTTTTCATAAACTTTCACAAGGGATATTAACTATATGGTACTTAGTATATACAATAAGGTTAGATAAAACTGAAGTCCGGTAGACAGTGGAATGTGTGACTTCCGCCTTATTTCCTGTTCCTTGTTTGGTTGTGGGCTTAGGGCAGATTCACCCATTCAACTGTCTGTTCGATCTCGGTTATATACAACTCGTATGTATTAAGTGATCATAGGAGAGTAGTATCGCCGTATCAGGCTTTCAGGGTAAACAAATCTTCATCCAGTTTAACTAATTCACAGAACTAGATATCATTAAAGTAAATACTTGTACTTTTCGGTCTTGGAACGAGTAAAACTACCAGTCGGTTTTATAGAAAATATAGGATTTTCTATGGTAAACATCGTTATTTAAAGGTAATCAGTTTTCGATAGAACTTTCTGAAAACAATAACATTTATTACTGAGAACAATGTTTCACAATAGAGTTCGTGAAACTACAAACTTATTTATAAAATGTTTAATACTTCTTATTAAACTAGTATAACATAAAGGACCTTAAATGGTTAATTCTATAATTCCTTAGTTTATACATCAGAGTAATATATAATAAATATCCGATAGGTAGTGAAATGTGTGACTTCCGCCTTGCTTCCTGTTCCTTGTTTGGTTGTGGGATTAGGGCAGATTTACACATTTAACTGTCCGTTCGATATTTGTAACGCCCGCAGATCCGGGCTAGTCAATTTAGAGACGATGAGCATCAAAAATGAGTTTTTGATGGAAGATTATTTAGAAGGATTAATCTTAACCAAGTTTTAGTATATGTTACAAGGGTTCTGTACATATAAAGAACACCGAAATCCGAGTTATAACGAAGAAGTTATGGCCCGTCGAAATTTTACGGCAAAACCGACACGGCACCGGGAGACGTAAATAGTGAATTTACGGTAGAAGACTTTTTAGCCTTAGTGATCTAAAAAAAATATGTAGTATACGTTAAACCGAGAACATACAAAAAAAGAACGCCTAAATCTGACTTCGTATGAGGAAGTTATGAATTTTCTAAGATTTGGCATAGCAGTGCACGACCCGAAACTTGAATTTTAGTTCGAGCGGTTTTTTGCCTACGCGACCTAAATGAGAGTTGAAGATCTCATTAATAGGCACTCAACGGTAAAAAGACAGACAAAAACGGAGTCCGTATGTAGAAGTTATGAATTTTACGCGAACATTTAACAGTATAATCTCCTCCTACTGTTAAATTTAAGATCGGTCGAGAATTAGCCGACAGAGTCTAAATGAAAGTTTTAGATCTTGTTTTTACCTACACATGGATATAAATAATGTCAAGAGTAGAGCTCGTATGTTAAAGATATGGACGAAACTTGGTCCCTACTCTTCGAGCACGATAAATTCGATACAGTTATGTAAATCTGAGATAGAATGAGAATTAGCTGACGACGTCTAAATGAAAGTTGTAGTACTCGTAAATACCAACGCGTGGATATAAAGACCATCAAAAATGGAGTTCGTATGAACGAGTTACAAATTATAATAGCATATTTACGTATTAAAATAAAGTATAAATCATATATACGTATACATATATATACAAATGTATATATCATTAGAAAGGTATTATAAGACTAGTGTTGAGTACTTTAGATATTAGTTTAGTACAAATATCGTTAAATCTATTTAAAATAGTATTATGAAGGGCTGTTTAGTCGTTTATATAAGTATAAGGTCATTAAGTAATTATGGAGGGTAGTTTTTGTAAATTCAATTACTATAAATAAGAGGCTTGGGCTCTCATATTTCTTGCACCATTCTCTTGATTCAAGAGTATTTCTCTTCTTATCCCCCGAGCATTTCGGTCCCTCGTGATTCAACTTCTCTTTCTGTAGTTTTAGTATAGTAAGGTGAGCGCTGAAGCGCTGCACGAATCTTTCTTAGAAAGATTCAGCGACGAAGTTCTGCCCCTGCAGAACCCGACTCCTAGCTAAAACCCCATTGTAAGTAAGTTATGCTTACCTATTTTAATATAGCCAAAATGGTGCTATATGCCAAAAGGTCATTAAGTAATTATGGAGGGTAGTTTTTGTAAGTTATGCTGCCGCATAGGGTTGTTGGATTTCAGAAGTGCTATATGCCAAAATGGTCCTGCCCTCCAGTGTTTTATGTCTGGCCCTGTCTGTACATAGTGGTTGGAAAGTATTGTTTAAACGCTTATATAATAATAATAATAATAAGACTAATAACTAGTCACGGTAAATATTAGACTAAAATCTAGTGGTAATAATACTAGGTTTCGTCGAAGGAAATTATTTTAAAGTAAACGAAGCGCTGTCCGAGTATCGAGTCACCACCTTATCAAGTGAGTGCATAGTCCCTTTCATCTTACAAATAGATATGAAGTGTTTTATATAAATTACGTGTTATGTGTGCATATTATCTGTATACTTGCTATCTACGTTGGATGAACGATTTTATACATGTTTTAAATGATTTAAAATGTATATGTATTTATATCTACAAAATATGTTGGGTAAAACATGGGTAGATGTGACAACCCGAAATTTGCATTTGTATAAACTCCGCAGTCAAACACATCAAAAAAAAAATAGTCAAATTCACCCCAGTACATTTTTGGCCGGTTTTAAGTCCGTTTGGGTGTTATTATTTTAATTTTCGTCAAACGATCAAATAAATGGAAGTACCCGTTAGGAGTGTTGTGAAACAAATAAACGATTAACACCATGACTAGGTGTTTACGGCCAAACAAGGGAGTTTGGGCCGTAAACTCCCTTTGACCGTGGACTCATGCATATAGCATGAGTTTACCCTTCATTCTTTCACTTTTCACTTCCTAGTTCTAGAACACCCAAGTTTTTCTCTCAACTATCATAAGATCATCTCTTCAAATCCGCCAAAATGTAAGTGTTTCTTTCCTAGATTCGAACATGCAACACTTAATCTAGTGTTTTTACATCATTTCATCCATGGATTCTTCATTTTTTCTTAGATCTTCAAGTGTTCTTCAAAACACCAAGAACACCAAGAACATACACTAGTGTTCTTGGCCCTTAAACACTCTTACAATCATCAAGTAAGTATACTCCTCCTAGCTAGTTATTTGCGTAATATACTTGTTAACCCATGGGAAAATCATCAAGATCCCCAAGAACATATGTGTTTACGGTTTGGGGATCTCCCAAAACCGTAAACACCCCCAAATGGGGTTTAGGTGCCCCTAACACCTTCTATGGCTTGTATAAAGGACTAGAACCTTGCATGCATGAGCTAGAAACACCAAAACACGGAATGGTTGGGTAACCATGAGTTTACGGCCGTAAACTCATGGGTTTACGACAGTAAACACATGTGTTTACGACCGTAAACTCCCAAGGAGTGGTCCAAGGACCGTAAACTCCAACAAAGGGGCATTTCGAGCCCTAGTCACTTCCTAAGCCTTGGATTCGAGTCTAGCTTACTTCCTTGTGTGGTGTAGGACCTTAAAACACCCAATGACACCATTGCCATGAGTTTACGGCCGTAAACTCATGGGGGAAATGGTCCCAGAACCGTAAACCCATATGGTGCTACCATATGGGGAGTAAACTCCAATGTGAGGCCATACTCTCTTAAGATACAACCCTTAGCACTCCTAGCACTTGAAACAAAGTGTTTTCATGTAATTGAGTGTCTTTACTTGCTTAATTAGTTATTTAATGACTAATTAGATACATAAATGTATCATTGCATGCTCAATAGGATCCGCGTGTGTGTTCAAGTCCTCACTTGACACTTAGCATCCTATACCACCCGTTCATCCGAATCACCCACTTCAGGTGAGTTCATACCCCTTAATCAACCTTTTTAAATGATTTTAAATGCTTTTATGGGGGGGGGGGGGAATACAAGTTGAACTATAAAGTTATTATATCAATCACAGGTGATTAATAACTGTATAGCAAAAAAAATTTCTGCATGTTAAACTGTTTTATCCAGCTAAAGGTTTCCAAATTTTGTTTTCAAATCTCTTTTAATGTACCAAAATCTCTTTTAAATTACCAAGCTTTTATCAAAGTCTTTTAAACTTATATTCTTGATAGAATCATGTCTATATAGATATAATTATATAAGTAGGGTTTGAAGGACTTAGGACTGATAACCCGCTTTATTTCCTGTTCCTTGTTTGGTTGTGGACTTAGAGCATCCGGTTATTTGTCCGTGTGTCGTTGAAGTCCTAGTTATATATTATGTATATCTGGTTAGATATTAATACTCTTATTCCAGTTCAACACTTTTGGGTAGCAAAGGCATCTAGATAACCTCTCGAGTAAACTATAATAGGTATAGTTTAGAAACCAACCATGACTTTCATGAAGGAGAACTTAGTTATATCTATATTCTAAGAACTTGTACTTATAGTAACAAGAAAGGCATAAAGAAATCAAATCACGAGATACATCCTCATGACGCGGATTTCACCGTTGTCGAGTGGTAACCAGAGTCTCCTGGAGGGAGAGCGGGCATTGTGTGTATAGATCTATACGGGACAGACCATCCCACACCCTGACTGCTAGCTATAGTCCCGGCCGACCAAGCCAAGGGGTGACAAATGTCACATTTATTCCGACGCCAGCAGGTCGTCATGTTTACATCCGTCAATCAGTATGGTTACGAGTATCTTTACAATTACCTTATAATTCATGGCTTTAAGGTAATAAGTATTATCACGGTATTTTCTACATATGAAATCATTATAATATATTTTCCTAGTTATACACTAGGCCTCATATTAAACCTTTAAACTGACCTACTTAGGATTAAAGGTTAACTTAGACTCTCCGAGGCGTATTGTTCACTTAATACCGCCTGGAGTCTGTATTTCATTCACTTAGACTCTCCGAGGCGTATTGTTCACTTAATACCGACTGGAGTCTGTATTTCATTCACTTAGACTCTCCGAGGCGTATTGTTCACTTAATACCGCCTGGAGTCTATACTTCATTCCTTTAGACTCTCCGAGGCGTATGATTCATTCGATACCACCTGGAGTCTATGTTTTATTCACTTTTAGTCAGCAGCGTTACTGCTGAGGTAAAATAGTATTTTCCCTATTACTTTTACTCGTGATCTTCTCACATATTCCTTAAAGTATAAAATATATTTTGATAATAATAGTTACCTTTGGGGGAAATTACTCCTTAAACATAAAACAATTGGGTCTTGGTAGAAGACTACTTTTATTAGAAAATATAGGATTTTCTGGAAAGAATTCTAATACTCTGTAAACTCAAATCACCATTATCTAGTGAGATTATTTTGAAGAAAAGCATGTATTTATACCAATGTCAGTAAATACTTATGAACTCACCAGCATTAAAATGCTGATACTCGCTTTCAAAATAACTTGTATTCTTAGGTCATCAGTAAACAGGTACATCCCGGGAGCTTTTGCGAAGTCAGCCTAGTACCAAGCTGCAGCTTATGTTATTTCCTACATCTACTTTTGACGTTGTTGTTAAATGTAACCTATGTAAAATTATTACTATTAATGCAATGGTTGTTGTACTTTGATTACTATACTGCATATGTTGTGATACTTGACATGACGTCCTCCACCCCAGAACGTTTCCGCCGTTTCGGTTTTGGGGTGTGACAGTAGATTAATGATGAAAGCTGATATAGAGAAACATTAGCAGTATGGACATAGTGCTCTATAGCTGAACATTGGCAACAATGGACTTAGTACCCTATAGATGAGCATTGGCAGATGCGCCACAACCTGTAGATGTTTATAATCTACGATGTACTCTAAACATCCTAGCAGCTGCGCTCTAAGGATAGTATCGGCAGCTGCGCCTAATAGAGAACATCATAACCATGGCAGTTGCGCCTAAAGGACAATACCGGCAGTTGCACCTCATAGAGAATGTCACAATTCTAGCAGCTGCGCCTAAATGATAATATTAGCAGCTGTGCTTGACAGCTGGGTCATTGACAATGATGGACCTCATACCTATTCCTTAGGATAATCCTTAGGAATAAATAAACGAGGAATAACTGATTCTTAGGGTAGATCCTTAAGAGTAAAGGAGATAATGGGGATGGGTAATTGGGTTGATTGTTAGATGTTTAAAAATAATAATTATATTATTGTGGGTTGAAAACCCTATGTACTCTCCAGGTTTCCCAACCTGACCCACTCAAGCTTATTTGTATCACAGGTGTCGATACGAAGTTACATTACACTGAGAGATTAAAGAGATGTAGATCACTAGTGTAAATGAATGTAAGTTCTGTTTATGCTTATGTTTCTGTATTGACGATGACATCCCAAATGTTTTAAAATGAATAAAAATACATTTCTTTGGAATTGTTTTGATAACGTATTTATCATGTTTTACTGGGAACAAATTCCGCAACATTTTCACTAAAAGAGGTACTCTGATTTTTATAAAGCATAAACAAAATCGGTCTTTTCTGGCCGTGAAAATGGGGTTGTCACAGTTGGTATCAGAGCATTAGTTTAAGCGAACTAGGAATAAAGATTTATTTCTAGACTTAAACTTAGAATGCTAAGCGATGATCGTGAGGAGTGTGTCTAATATATTTTAGGAAGTACGCCTGAATAGACATAAGCACTAGCTTAATTAGGGAAGATGCCTAAATTGCTTTTATGCGCTAAATGATTTGTGATGCTTTATGATGTTATCGTTTGATCGGATCTATGGTCTGTTGCCGACCGGATCTGGAAACTTTATGTGTTCAGATTTCTAAACGTTTAATTACGATATTAGAACTGACATGTAATTTTTGAGGTAATAAGGAGGAATACGCGCCTAAACCTTCCTCTATCTTTATTCTCGTCTCGATACACCAAACGACTGCTTTGGTGTGCAAAGCATCATGGTGAACACTTGTAGTGAATTGAGTAAATGGAGGAAATGAGAAGGCTTACGATACTGAGTGGTACCTATCAGAAGATATCGTAAGAGTGATATATTGCCTTTAGAACGCGTCTAAGAAATAACACATCTAGTACGGGAGAAGTACACTTTCGATTAGCAGAAAAGAAAGATTTTTGGTATAATCCATGAAGTTATCCCATCGTTTGACATTTCCATCACCAACCGAGTTGAAGCAGAGTTGATGATTGAAGATACGCATGGAAGACGTCCTAGTAGAGTCTAGGGAAAATTATATGATTGTTTGGACACATTTGTATGTGTTAAAATTGTTTTTATGATAATGACTTGGAGAACTGCGAGACAATACTTGGAACGAGTATGAGTACGTGTGAATGGTAGTAGAGGCCTATACTACTGGAAGCACAGGACTCGCACTTGGATCAGGGAAAGTCACAAGGTTACCAAGAAGCTAGTAATTGATTCTGTTTTGTTCGTGTATTTCGTTACCATTGTTTCGGTAGTGACTAAGACAGATGATTATTTCGACCCTAGTGGTCATATCAAATCGATTCCGACTAAGATGAGTATGTTACGTGGTTTAGAGGACCAAGATCGATGTAGCATCCAACTTAATCCAAAAGATTGAAGTAAAAGATAAGCGAAGCAATCAATAGAAGTATTGCAATCGTTTTTGGAGTAAGAATCTTGTAGCTAGAAATGTTACATACTAAAATGTGATAATATCACATTAGAACATGAAGGTAGGTATATTCCATTCTGGAATTTGACTCTAAGAGACCTGAGTCTAAGCGTTTCATCATACGATAAGAGGTCATTACAACACGACCCATCAGTTTATCGTGGAAATCAAATAAACTTAACTTAAGTTTGTTAAGAATAAGAAGGAGTCTCTGATAAAGAGCGAGGTTGTGACATGAAGGTCATGATTGAAAGTCTAACAAGACATAGAGAACGGGTGCAAGATCAAGCACTGCTTGCAGTCAAGAAGACCAGGAGTTAAGTACGCATTCGAAGGAACATAGAAGTTACAATTATTACCTAGGATAAAGAGATAATGTACGGAGTCATTATACAGCCCTGTTTCGTTGATGATTCCGGGACGTAATCATCCTAAGGGGGAGATAATTGTAAAGTCCGCAGATCCGGGCTAGTTAATTTAGAGACGATGAGCATCAAAAATGAGTTTTTGATGGAAGATTATTTAGAAGGATTAATCTTAACCAAGTTGTAGTATATGTTACAAGGGTTCCGTACATATAAAGAACACCGAAATCCGAGTTATAACGAAGAAGTTATGGTCCGTCGAAGTTTTACGGCAAAACCGACACGGCACCGGGAGACGTAAATAGTGAATTTACGGTAGAAGACTTTTTAGCCTTAGTGATCTAAAAAAAATATGTAGTATACGTTAAACCGAGAACATACAAAAAAAGAACGCCCAAATCTGACTTCGTATGAGGAAGTTATGAATTTTCTAAGATTTGGCATAGCAGTGCACGACCCGAAACTTGAATTTTAGTTCGAGCGGTTTTTTGCCTACGCGACCTAAATGAGAGTTGAAGATCTCATTAATAGGAACTCAACGGTAAAAAGACAGACAAAAACGGAGTCCGTATGTAGAAGTTATGAATTTTACGCGAACATTTAACAGTATAATCTCCTCCTACTGTTAAATTTAAGATCGGTCGAGAATTAGCCGACGGAGTCTAAATGAAAGTTTTAGATATTGTTTTTACGTACGCGTGGATATAAATAATGTCGAGAGTAGAGCTCGTATGTTAAATATATGGACGAAACTTGGTCCCTACTCTTCGAGCGCGATAAATTCGATACGGTTTTGTAATCTGAGATAGAATGAGAATTAGCTGACGGCGTCTAAATGAAAGTTGTAGTACTCGTAAATACCAACGCGTGGATATAAAGAACGTCAAAAATAGAGTTCGTAGGAACGAGTTACAAATTATAATAGCATACTTGCGTATTAAAATAAAGTATAAATCATATATACGTACACATATATATACAAATGTATATTTATTAGAAAGGTATTATAAGACTAGTGTTGAGTACTTTAGAAATTAGTTTAGTACAAATATCGTTAAATCTATTTAAAATAGTATTATGAAGGGGTGTTTAGTCGTTTATATAAGTATAAGGTCATTAAGTAATTATGGAGGGTAGTTTTTGTAAATTCAATTACTATAAATAAGAGGCTTGGGCTCTCATATTTCTTGCACCATTCTCTTGATTCAAGAGTATTTCTCTTCTTATCCCCCGAGCATTTCGGTCCCTCGTGATTCAACTTCTCTTTCTGTAGTTTTAGTATAGTAAGGTGAGCGCTGAAGCGCTGCACGAATCTTTCTTAGAAAGATTCAGCGACGAAGTTCTGCCCCTGCAGAACCCGACTCCTAGCTAAAACCCCATTGTAAGTAAGTTATGCTTACCTATTTTAATATAGCTTATATTTAAAATTAGTATTGTTATTACGAACTTATAATAAATATTTGAGCTATTATTATGACTTATATAAGTGTCGTTATAATATCTTTTTAACTACTCGCGGTACGGGGAATCTGGTTTAAAGGGCCGCATAGGGTTGTTGGATTTCAGAAGTGCTATATGCCAAAATGGTCATGCCCTCCGGTGTTTTATGTCTGGCCCCTGTCTGTACATAGTGGTTGGAAAGTATTGTTTAAACTCTTATATAATAATAATAATAATAAGACTAATAATTAGTCACGGTAAATATTAGACTAAAATCTAGTGGTAATAATACTAGGTTTCGTCGAAGGAAATTATTTTAAAGTAAACGAAGCGTTGTCCGAGTACCGAGTCACCAGCTTATCAAGTGAGTGCATAGTCCCTTTCATCTTACACATAGATATGAAGTATTTTATATAAATTACGTGTTATGTGTGCATATTATCTGTATACTTGCTATCTACGTTGGATGAACGATTTTATACATGTTTTAAATGATTTAAAATGTATATGTATTTATATCTACAAAATATGTTGGGTAAATCATGGGTAGATTAATGATGAAAGCTGATATAGAGAAACATTAGCAGTATGGACATAGTGCCCTATAGGTGAACATTGACAGCAATGGACTTAGTACCCTATAGATGAGCATTGGCAGATGCGCCACAACCTGTAGATGTTTATAATCTACGATGTACTCTAAACATCCTAGCAGCTGCGCTCTAAGGATAGTATCGGCAGCTGCGCCTAATAGAGAACATCATAACCATGGCAGTTGTGCCTAAAGGACAATACCGACAGTTGCGCCTCATAGAGAGTGTCACAATTCTGGCAGCTGCGCCTAAATGATAATATTAGCAGCTGTGCTTGACAGCTGGGTCATTGACAATGATGGACCTCGTACCTATTCCTTAGGATAATCCTTAGGAATGAATGAACGAGGAATAGCTGATTCTTAGGGTAGACCCGTAAGAGTAAAGGAGATAATGGGGATGGGTAATTGGGTTGGTTGTTAGATGTTTAAAAATAATAATTATATTATTGTGGGTTGAAAACCCTATGTACTCACCAGGTTTCCCAACCTGACCCACTCAAGCTTATTTGTATCACAGGTGTCGATACAAAGTTATATTACACTGAGAGATTAAAGAGATGTAGATCACTAGTGTAAATGAATGTAAGTTCTGTTTATGCTTATGTTTATGTATTGACGATAACATCCCAAATGTTTTAAAATGAATAAAAATACATTTCTTCGGAAATGTTTTGATAACGTATTTATCATGTTTTACTGGGAACAAATTCCGCAACATTTTCACTAAAAGAGGTACTCTGGTTTTTATAAAGTATAAACAAAATCGGTCTTTTCTGGCCGTGAAAATGGGGATGTCACAGTTGGTATCAGAGCATTAGTTTAAGCGAACTAGGAATAAGGATTTATTTCTAGACTTAAACTTAGAATTCTAAGCGATGATCGTGAGGAGTGTGTCTAATATATTTTAGGAAGTACGCCTAAATAGACATAAGCATTAGCTTAATTAGGGATGATGCCTAAATTGCTTTTATGCGCTAAATTATTTGTGATGCTTTATGATGCTTTATGATGCTTTATGATGCTATTAACGATGACATCCCAAATGTTTTAAAATGAATAAAAATACATTTCTTCGGAAATGTTTTGATAACGTATTTATCATGTTTTACTGGGAACAAATTCCGCAACATTTTCACTAAAAGAGGTACTTTGATTTTTATAAAGCATAAACAAAATCGGTCTGTTCTGGCCGTGAAAATAGAGATGTCACAATATTAGATTATATATAGCTAGTATAAACTAAGTGATTATAGAAGGAACTATTGTGGTTACCATTTTACTAAAGAAAATATATGATTTTCTTGAAGAATGTTTTCATCAAATATTAAAGAACTATTACAGTTAACTCCGTAAGCACCTGGTGAATACATCAGGGTTATATACAATGAGGATCTAACAAACAATGGAATGTGTGACTTCCGCCTCATTTCCTGTTCCTTGTTTGGTTGTGGGCTTAGGGAAGATCCACACAATCGATTGTCTGTTTGATCTGGATTGTATATAACTTGTATTCATTAAGTACTCATAGAAGGAATTGTAAGAGTCATTTTTACTTATCATGCATCATATAAGAAAATATAGGATTTTCTGGAGGAACAGGCGAACTTTTCTAAAGAACTTTGAATATAACTTTTCTAACAAAAGTATTTATGAACTCACCAACTTAAATGTTGACACACTTTCCAAATCACTTGTATTCTCAGGAAACTAGTAGACAGGTACACACACCGGGATTCAGAAGATGGAGCATAGTAGCTTCATGTCCTTGTTTTGTTAATTTCTTTTAAAGTCAATATTTTGTGAATCGAATACATTGTAAACACTTCAATATTAATGTAATGGTTGTGGTTGCTTGTTTTACTATTCTACATTTGTTGTGATACTGAGCATGACGTCCTCCGCCCCCGAACGTTTCCTCCGTTCCGGTTTGGGGGTGTGACAGATTGGTATAAGAGCATTGTTTATAGTGAACTAAGTATATCAACCTATAAAAGATATACAACTATAAATACAATGGGGCTGAAGTGCTCTTACTAAAAGTATATTTTTAAAGTATAACAATATCTTTATAAAAGTATACATACATACATATATATATATATATATATATATATATATATATATATATATATATATATACACACACACATACACACACACACACACACTAGAACAAGTATTACAAGAAGAACAAAACATAAGTATTTAAAGGTTGGACACTGCGGTCAAACCTAGACAGTTATGTAATCATATCTGGGCTCAATAAAGTTTGATCAACTATATTTTTGAGATATGACCAACATGTGTTTGGGAGTGATGTGGTGTTGCAACAGACTTAAAACTTACCTAACTCTATACACAAAGGATTTCTAGAACAGAACATAAAGTTAAATACTATAGGAGTATTTTAGGATACTATAAGATAACAAAAAGTTTAAAACTTACCAAGTTCATACTATTAAAATACTATAGGAGTATTTTAGGCACTAATAAATAACTTATGTGAAAATTTAAAAGACCCTTACTGGTAGGTCTATAATTTCGGAAGGTATACTCCCAAGGTTTTATATAATTGAGATTTTATAGACTTAGAATTTGTGATCTATGCTCTATTTCCTGTTCCTTGTTTGGTAGTGGTTTTAGAGTAGGATCACTTATTCGAAGGTCTATTTAATCTTAAATTATATACAACTTGTGTACATTGCGCAATTATAGGAGGACCCGGTAAGGATCACCCCATAATGTTTCACTTAATCTCATAGATTCTTTAGACACTCCCATTCTCGCACGACAAACCCATATATATGTAACCACTCCATCATAGCAGTCAACAGAGGAGTCAAGGAGGAACAAGAAGAGATTCACGAGTAGGATTCCGAGAAGGGATCATCCGAAGAAACGAAACATCCTATGCGTCACACAAATAACTAATAAACTAAAAATAACCTAGTGAGTTAGTGAATACACTACTCACACTATGTGTTAGGGTTGTTCCATATTTCGTAACAGCTGGTAACAGATATTCAATTCACAGAAATTCATTCGAGAGTAGTCACTACTAATTCATAAAGTTTATTTTATATAGACTTCCATCATGAATTGTTTCATAACCTTATGAAAGTCGGAACAGGATACACTCAGAACTAGGATAACTTAGTTTAATCAGCTTTCGACTTATAACCACTACTATAGACTTATCACCGTTTCATCTCGTATTCATTATAGCAAAAGATGCCTCGTGGTAGACCTATAAGGCGCGTAGTCAATACCACAACAGAGAATCCACCACCACAACACGATCTTGTTTCTTTTCAAGCAGCGGTAACAGCCGCAACAACAGCTGCAATAATTCAAATCCGCGCAAGTGGTACCAGTGGATCTGGTAGTGGTACCTACCTATCTAACCCCAGAGTTACTCACGGACACCGACGAGAGTGTTCGTACAAGGACTTCATGAACTGCAAACCCAAATACTTTAATGGAAATGTGGGAGTCACTGCTCTGATGTGATGGTTCGAGAAAACAAAGTCAGTTTTTGAAATCTGTCTGTGCCCATAAGGGAGCAAACTGAAGTTTGCTGCCTGAACCTTCTCTGACAGAGCCCTAACAATGTGGAATAGCCATGTTAAGTCACTGGCCTTATCGGTGGATAATTCAATGGGTTGGGAGAACCTAAAAGAGATGGTGATGGAAGAATATTGCCCAAGGGACGACGTGCAAAAGCTGGAGCAAGAGCTGTGGGAGCTTACCATGGCCGGCTCAGATATAGTAGCCTACACTGATAGGTTTAGTGACCTGGCAGCACTGTGCCCCAGGATGGTTACCCTGGAGAGTAAAAAGATAGAGAGGTACATCTGGGGCTGATCTGCCCCGATTCAAGGGGATGTATTGGCTTCCAAACCAACCACCTTCGATAGCGCCAAACGCCTGGCCTAGCAACTCATTGACCACGGAGTCCGCCATGGCGTGGTGGTCCTAATTCCCGAGCCAACAAAGGGAGAGAACTATAAACAGAAGTCGAGGAGAAAGAGGAAGGAACGAGCAACACAGGAACCCCCACAGGAGCAACAAGTAGTTACTATACACGCCGCCACAACACCTGACACTCCAGCGCCTATCATTCGATATGCTGGAACTCTCCCGTTGTGTGGTAAGTGTAACTTCCACCACACTGGAGCTTGCAGGGAGATGCAGTGCATGAATTGCCGCAGGAAGGGGCACACTGCCCTTTCTGCAGGGCGCCGGCACAACCAATCATCCAAGTTCCCGGAGTAGAAGTGAATCAGGCCTGCTATGGGTGTGGTGAGACTGGGCACTACAAGAGGGACTGCTTGATAACGAAGAAATCGGGTGGGGAAGGGCGAATACTGATGATCACTGCATGAGAGACTGCTCCGGAACCACCTGTGAACAACGGTACGTCTTCTAAATAAAACTACTTTAAAAATTAAAATTGTATTAAAAATTGGGGAAATTTAAAAGTAGTTATAAATTATTTACTCGAACTAGTCACATCATTCATAAGAGAACTAAAGATCCGTACTGGTGAGCTATGATGGCTTAGTATGTACATCAGGGTTATGTATAACTAAGATTTTGCAGGCTTAGAGTGAGTGATTCTGCCTTACTTCCTGTTCCTTGTCTGGTTGTGGATTTAGGGCAGAGTCACTCAGTCGACCATCTTATTCATCTTAATTATACACAACTTATATATGACAAGCGATCATAGAGGTACCGAGAAGGATCATAATATAAAGTATCGTCACTAGTTATCAAAGCACTTTCACTGCTGGTACTCGCTTATTGCGATAGGTTTATGGCAGTGGTAATATCGAGAAAGCACTAGAAAATCTACACATAATGCACTGTCGAGCACACTCGGAATACACCATCGTTATAACAGACGTTTCTTTCGGATCGACTTAACACTTGTTTATATAAAGAGTCCGTCGTTATCATTTGACGTGGATTGGCGTGGTCTTCACCATACCAAGTTCATGTATTACGAAAACCCACCGCCTTAACCGACCGATTAACTAAACCCTCGTCACTCGTAACGACAACCCAAATCAGACCTCATAATTGTCTCTTGTATTCTAAACCCTAAAGTACTCATGAGGGGAGTACGTTGACCTCCGAAACCTTGCCGACGTATACCTAGCAGATCTTCCAAAACTACCACTCTTCCAACATGTCAAGTTCAAGCACAGAGGTTAAGGACGAATACGGTTAACCTATCACTACTAAGTGTATACGCGAGAGTAGTATATAATTAAGATTCTGCGGACTAAGAATGTGTGCTTCCGCCCTATCTCCTGTTCCTTATCTGGTTGTGGACCTGGGGCAGAGTCACACATCCGGCCGTCTTACTAATCTTAATTATATACGACTTGTATACACGAGGTAATGATAGATGGACCAGGTATGAATGCTATCATGAACTTCAGGGCAAAGTTTCCCAGGTCTACGAGTTGATATTCTACCATTCAGAGGAGCACGACCCCTGCAGTTCTGCTAAGAAAGCTAAATTTCGGGACGAAATTCCATCTATCGGGGGGATGATGTCACAACCCAAAAATTTTTATTCTTGTAAGGTCAAACACATCAACCAAAGGTCAAACTTATAAGTTTCTAAGCCTAGTGTATGTAAGGGTTGTGTGTTAGGAAGTGAACCACTAAGGAAACGTGATCGGAGTATTGCATTCGGGCCATAAAGCTCATCAAGTGAGGTTCACGGCCGCAAACCATGTTCACGACCGTGAACCCTCCTTAGGACGTGAACTCACCCTATATATATATATATATATATATATATATATATATATATATATATATATATATATATATATATGTATATATGTTTGGGTCATTTATCCTTCATTTCTTCTTTCTTGGCCATGAACCACCCCATTCTCTCTCAAGTATCATACTCAAGAACACCTTTTTTTTCCCTTAAACACTCTTTTTCTTTTGCATCTCTTTGGTATACCACGAAAGGCCTTCAAACACTCACCAATCGACAAGATCTACAAGTGTTCTTCCCTGAATTTAGGCCGTGAACCACTCTTCATGGGCCGTGAACACCACATGGGCCGTGAACACCTCATGGGCCGTGAACCCCATCAAGCCCAGCCGTGAACTCCATTTCAGCCTCCTAACTTGCTTCTAACACTCCTTTGGTGAGTTATTCTTGCATCCTAGGTTGTTTCCTAATCACCTTTGTAGTTAGATTCACTAATTTCATGCCTATATGTATCATTACATGCTATTTAGGACTCATTTGTACTACGGGACTTCGTTCGTGAGTATAACATCCTTATTCCAGTCTTCAATCGAATCACTCACATAAGGTGAGTTCATACCCCTATAATATACCTTTTTAAATTATTTTAAATGGTTTTTAGGGGGGGGGGGGGAAATACAAGTAAAACACAAGAAATCTTGTGTTTATAAATGTAATTTTACTTATTTCGTTATCTTGCTATCAATATGATTAAGAACATGAAACTTGTTAAAACATGGAAATAAATTAATAAACTATGATAAATATAGTTTATGGATCATATGAATCTTTTTGATAAAACTATCAATTGTTTATAAAAAGGTTTTTGCATTATTACTTGTAAAGTCGTTAATCTAGTTTGTGAGACGCATCTTCGGTACTTACTTAAGTATTAGTAGAAGTCCACATTCAACTGTCTGTTCGACGTCCGATTCTCGTCATATCAATCAGTATGGTCATATAACTCACAAGGAGAAATAACGATATATTTACATAGTAATATACTTTTCCTAAACTTTCACAAGGGATATTAACTATATGGTACTCAGTATATACAATAAGGTTAGATAAAACTGAAGTCCGGTAGACAGTGGAATGTGTGACTTCCGCCTCATTTTCTGTTCCTTGTTTGGTTGTGGGCTTAGGACAGATTCACCCATTCAACTGTCTGTTCGATCTCGGTTACATACAACTCGTATGTATTAAGTGATTATAAGAGGGTAGTATCGCCGTATCAGGCTTTCAGGGTAAACAAATTTTCACTCAGTTTAACTAATTCACAGAACTAGATATCATTAAAGTAAATACTTGTACTTTTTTGGTCTTGGAACGAATAAGACTACCAGTCGGTTTTATAGAAAATATAGGATTTTCTATGGTAAACATCGTTATTTAAAGGTAATCATTTTTCGATAGAACTTTCTGAAAACAATAACATTTATTACTAAGAACAATGGTTCACAATAGAGTTAATGAAACTACAAACTTATTTATAAAAGGTTTAGTACTTCTTATTAAACTAGTATAACATAAAGGACCTTAAATGGTTAATTCTATAATTCCTTAGTTTATACATCAGAGTTATATATAATTAATATCCGATAGGCAGTGAAATGTGTGACTTCCGCCTTACTTCCTGTTCCTTATTTGGTTGTGGGCTTAGGGTAGATTTACACATTTAACTGTCCGTTCGATATTAGATTATATATAGCTAGTATAAACTAAGTGATTATAGAAGGAACTATTGTGGTTACCATTTTACTAAAGAAAATATATGATTTTCTTAAAGAATGTTTTCATCAAATATTAAAGAACTATTACTGTTAACTCCGAAAGCACCTGGTGAATACATCATGGTTATATACAATGAGGATCTAACAAACAATGGAATGTGTGACTTCTGCCTCATTTCTTGTTCCTTGTTTGGTTGTGGGCTTAGGGCAGATCCACACAATCGATTGTCTATTTGATCTGGATTGTATATAACTTGTATTCATTAAGTACTCATAGAAGGAATTGTAAGAGTCATTTTTACTTATCATGCATCATATCAGAAAATATAGAATTTTCTGGAGGAACAGAAGAACTTTTCTAAAGAACTTTGAGTATAACTTTTCTAACAAAAATACTTATGAACTCACCAACTTAAATGTTGATACACTTTCCAAATCACTTGTATTCTCAGAAAACTAGTAGACAGGTACACGCACCGGGATTCAGAAGATGGAGCATAGTAGCTTCATGTCCTTGTTTTGTTAATTTATTTTAAAGTCAATCTTTTGTGAATCGAATACATTGTCAACGCTTTAACATTAATGTAATGGTTGTGGTTGCTTGTTTTAGTATTCTACATTTGTTGTGATACTGAGCATGACATCCTCCGCCCCCGAACGTTTCCGCCGTTCCGGTTTGGGGGTGTGACACAGACACACACACACACACATATATATATATATATATATATATATATATATATATATATATTAATCGAATGAACATATATTCTATGGTATTCGAGATTGGAGTTCTATTAACAGGTTTTGGCAAAGTGTCGAAGAATAGAAGACTCATGTGGATAGAACAATGTTTGATCGGAAGATAGTCATTATGCTAATAGATATTATGTGTACCTAATTGTAGGTATTTAGGTAGTTTTGTTAAATATGTTTTTCGATATTATGTTGGTGTATTAGAAATATCGTTGTCGATAACTTAAATATTGTGTTATGGTAAGTATTTTGCATACTCTTGGTACATTTAATAATCTTAATAATGTTTTTGTTGTATTCAATTTCTTGAATTTGGAGGGTGTTATAGGCTATGTAATACTAATATATAATAAATTAAGTAATCACCTTAATAAATTGGGTCGTATGAGATAGTTTTTTGGATGTACTTTTGGTCTATGAAGTTATAACAATAATGGAATAAAGGTATATGTATTTGACGGTAATTCATTAAGTAAGAAATTAATAGATAAAATAACAAAAGAACATTGTTACCCGAAAAAAGAAGATACATACGGTGAAATGATACTAAAGTTTTATTTAATTTGAACATTATGTATTAAGTCTTAAGGGGATGTTGTCGAAAAACAATGGAATGATGTTTTTACCAGGATTTCCCATGTTTACATTTGCTAAACATCACATCTATTTTTATATCGTCTTTTTCAATAATCTCAGAATAACTATGATCTTCATATAACTTTACGGCTTCACAACACAACTATTGATTGTTGCACATTTACCTTTTAGAATCATGTTGTTGTGGAAACCCACAATTGGTCTCAGTTTGAAATATAATTATACTTTTATAAAACAACGAACTTCATTAAAATTGCAACAAAGAGTCCAAATAAAAATTACAACAATTTAATAATGCAAAATGTATATATAATGTCAGAGATGTCATATCAATCATCAAAACGTAAGTAAAATTTGATAACGCTAGATGCAAAATCCAACATTAGTATAGTTGAAATTCCAAAATGTCTTTTGTTGCATAAGTGTCTCTAAATAGTATGTTAAGCCAGGGAACCTGGTAAGAAGCATAAGGGTTATGACTCCATAAGTAATTACATATTAAAATACAAATTTCAATTAATTGAATTTATGATATCATCGTATTTGTTTTGAAGAATTAATCTGCATAAAAACCATAAAAGCATCACATAAAAAACATTAACAATAAGTAAACCACGTGACAATGCAAATATACGCAACATGTCCCACCCCAAGTTAACCTTACATCTGTGTTAGTGTTATCCCAAACCATGTAATCACTACAACTCATCAGGGGAACTTTCGGATATGATACATCAATAGAGGGGAATGAGTAACCAAAAGTAAAAACTGCACATCTATGATCCCATCAAATCAACCCATACCTTGTAATACTATGGAATGACTATGGATTTATAAATAATATGTCAAGTCATATAGTATCACAAGAGAACATAATTGTAACGCCTGAAACTTCGGGCTAGACAATTAAAATGTAATAAGTGATAATTATTATAATTTGAGGTCTCAGATATGTAGATCTCTAGTCTTACACGTTGAAGACTTGCAAACCGTCGACATTTAATGGAAATGAAGATCCAATTGGAGTTATGGATTGGATTTCCGAGACGAAACTAGCCTTCATAACATGTAGTTGCAAGGGTAAGTTGCAGACCACTTATGTTGTGCGTTAATTTAGGGGTGGAGTTGTTCGTTGATGGAACACGTTGGGAAAGATCATAAGCCCTAACGAGCCGTTGTAACTAACATGAGAAGAATTCTTGTACACTTCAAACATAAGTTCTACTCAGCCCAAAACATGCTAGAGCTGGAGAACCAGTTTCTGACATTGAAGAAGGGCAACATATCCGTTGATGAATACACCAATGTCTTCACATACAAAATGGAGTTCGCCTTGTGCCTCATACCCGACAAGCTTACAAAAGTTGATAAGTACGCGAAAGGACTACCATGGGAGTACACTATGCCAGTATGTCAAGCACTTACTCTTGAGGTAGCCATCTGGACTGCCAAGTTTTTCAAAGACATGATCTAAGCAAGGAACGTTGATAAAGTCGAAGTTGGGGTGAAAAGGAAGAGTGAAGGATTCTCAAAATTCAATAATAATAGTAGATTATCGAAGTCTGGCCCCAACAACAATAAGTATGGAAGTAACTGTTGGATTAGGTGTCTAAGCCCATAACTATTTTGGTATGTACTTGACCCGATTATGAGCATGGTCCTTTTGGGTTGCCTTCACCATAGCAACTGATAGGATGAATTAAGGAGAAAGAGGATTAATTATGATTTATTAATATATTATGTGAATAATATATTAAAAGAGAAATCATATTGTTTAATTAATATTGATCAAGAATTAATTTAGAATTAATTTTGTGGTCAAAAGAGATTAAATAAATAAATGGGACCGATACTATAATTATAAGATAGTTACAAAGTTGGGCTTAGGATCCATAAGGAAGCAATGGACGAATTCTATATGAGAGTCCATATAGAAATCGTCCAAGGGGCCTTCTGGAAGGATCTTTGGACTGCTTAAGGACTAAGCAATTGGAATAGGGTTTCCAAGTTGATAACCCTAGAAGCCTCAACTATATAAGGACCCTTAAGGCTCTCAAAAACGTGGCTAAGCATTCTTAGAAGATCTTGGATGTTTTTGTGCCTCTCCTCTCACTCTCTTTTGTTCATCCTTATTGCTAGTGGTGTTTGTGACTCCATTAGAGGTGCAACACTTGGGGCACTAGGCTTTCAGAAGTCAAGATCAAGAAGGTTTGTGATTGTTATTGCTACATAACAATCAAGGTAATACTCCTAACCCTATTCATATGTTAATTTCGATTATAGTATGCTAGATCTAGGGTTTATGAGCTTTGGATGATTATTGCATGTACAACTAGACAAACTAGATCCAAAGCTTTAGGGTTTTCATGTGCACCATAGGATTGATGTAATGCTCAAAACCCACAAGTGGTATCTGATCCTAGGCTGTTTATCTAATGTATTTGATACAATGTTTGATCATTCAAAGCTGAAAATCGTGAAAAGCTGGATCTGGAGGCTTGACTCGCCGAGTCCATATGTGAACTCGCCGAGTTTACTGGCAACTCGACGAGTACAAAGTTGGCTCGACGAGTCGTAGGGTCAGATGCCAGATTTTTCGGGATTTTGACCTATTTTGGCTTGGGATAATTACCAAAAACATTATTAACAGATAAAATCCGATTTTTTCATTAGGGTATTGATTATCCTAATCCAAATAGTAGATAATTGTCAAAATTAAGATAATTACTTGTTTTATAAGATAAAGATTAATTATTTGTAGTTTTGATTTGAATTATCTTGTAAGGAAATTGAATTAGGTCAAATTTAGATAATCACTAATTGTTTGATTAATTAAATTATTTGTAATTTGATCAAGAAGGTTTTGAAAAGTTTCAAAACTTGCCCTCAAGTTTTGGAATTTGAATATTTGATTAAAATTTTAATTTTGAAATATTAAATTCTAAAACCCTAGTATTTTGAAAAAGTTCAAATTACACCCTTATGGCTTTATTAAATTAATTAAGTGTATAATTAAAAGAGAGTTAATGAATCCATAATGATATGGTTTAAGTTTAATCAAATTAAAAGTATAATTTATTAAATTAGACCACCTAATATTTTAAAGTGAAAAATACATCCTTATACTATATAAACTTAAAAGTCTAATATTATATATGTATGAGTAAAGAGTCAGTCTTACCGTTAGTAGGCCTCATTCACGAAGTTGGTCTATAAGGGGTGTTTAAGGAAGCGGTCTGTAAAATGACCGCCATTGGGTATCCACTCTTACCAACCGCACCCTTGACTAGTGGAGGATCGTTAGTCGAACGGGTAGGATAGGACACAACCTTCCATTATAAGTATAATGTAATGCAAGTAACTAAACGACTTTATAAATTCCCAAAATCTTAGTTACTTAGGAAAAATGTGAATTTGATGCTAATCCATGAAATTGCACATTGCACCTTGTTGGTTATTAGTGGAGCGTGTGTGGTTAACCGGCACACTAATATGGGACCAATGGAGGATGGAAATGGGTAGCTCGTAGATTATCGTAGATCAATGGAGTGTGTGTGGTTAACCGACACATTGATTAGGCGATAAACGTCTTCGGAAGTACCAAGCTAATTTGCATGGTTATTCACACCTTGTTTGTGATCCTCGGTATCCCAGTCACAAACTTGAAGGGCATAATCGGGATTAAACATGCCATTGAAAAGTTCAATGAATCTCAAAAGATCTAGGAGTTTCAATTCATTTAAAACTTAAATTTCTTTTTCGTTTTTCATGTTGGAAATTGGTAAATCGTCATTTACCTACCTTCAAATGTTCTGCAACTGGATTATGACATCCCTCTTCCGAGTTGTAGAATATTGTGTTGGGTCCTAGCCTTAATATATCATTTGGATATTTTATTAAGGATTCAATCGAATAACTTGAATTTTCTCCCGTTTTGTAGATGTCAAACTCTAACAACTATGGTTTTCCTGAATCCTTTGGAAAAAACTTTCCACATGAAGATGATGTTGCACGATTGGATTGTGGAAATGGAAATCATGCTTCACTTGCTCCACCTCCTGCAGTAATTCTCCCTGACCCACATGTTCGAAGACTTGAAAAGTTCAAAGTCACTCAAGCCCTATTGGCAAACAAACACGAAGATGGAAAGTCTATATGTGCTCATGTCTTGGATATGAAGTTGCATATTGATAGATTGGGAATGTTGGGTGTCGTTTTCTGAAGGAAGCTGGCTGTTTACTTGGTTCTTCAATCACTTCCCGAATCATATAGTGAGTTCATTAGAGATTACTGTATGATGGACCACGACGTGACCCTAATTGATCTTACCTATTTGCTTATTGCTGCTGAATCAGCATTGATTTGGCACACTGGTCAAGAAAATTTGTCTGGTAAATCAAACTCCCAAACTTCTATGGACATTGACAATAGCAACATTGGAAGTACACAAAAGTCTTCTCTTCCCAATGGAAAGGGATTGGCCAAGATCAAACCGTTTGACCGGATGGCAAAGAGAAAGGCTGAATATGAAATTGTCCCATGTGCTGTTCCCAAAGAGTCAAATTGTTTCTACCGCCAAGAGAAGGGGCATTGGTTACGAAGCTGCCGTATCTACCTGAAGGATCGCGAAGATGGGAGAGTCAAGATGTATGAATCTGGTTCAGGTAAAATCCAATATCTAACTCTATTAAGTTCCTGTTTGTAGATTCTTAATACATGATGTAATAAGATTGCATTTTGATGTTTTGTAGGATCGAAGAAAAGAAAGGAAGCTTAAAGGAAAAGTGAGCTGAGTCTGATCGCGAAGAAATGGATTTCGATCGCATGGTTCGATGATCAGATTTTTGAACTGCAACTTAGAGAGTTATGAAAGATTGCTTAGGAATATGTAATAGCATAGTTTTCATTTGAATTGCGTTTTAAGGACAAGTTTTTTCCGCGTTTTAAAAATAAATGAAAATTTGAGTTTTGTCTTATTCATTTATCCTTGCAATGTTATTCGTGAAAATTGATGTTTGTTTGTTTCTATTATTAGCAATAATGAAATGGATGTGATTCTTAGTTATGTTATTTTTTGTAGTGTCAGAAATTTACCAAATAAGGAAAGATTCTCATCGCCCAAGTCTCAATTGGACAGAAACTTGGAACCATACAACTTGTATTTTGTGATGAATGAAAACCTTCATATTTGGGAAAATTACGACCAATTCTTTGTTCACATAAGAATGTGAGTCAAGTGAAGGATTGGAGGGTCTGGTACACAATTTTGTGCACTGGTCAAGTCCACCACAAAGAATAATGAGACGATTCGTCATGATTTGCTAAAAGTTTAGTAAATATGGTTATACTTACAAGATTAAGTGTAATTCTGAATCTTTGAAAAGTTTCAATGTATGGCAGAACGAATAAGAAGAATCAATAAGGAAGAAAGATAAAAGGTTTCTCCAATCTGAGAAGAAGGGAGAGTACTTTTGTATCATGTTTTATGATCGTCTGAATGATTATGAAATCATATCGCAATTGATCCTCCAAGGACAACTTAGTGCACTAGTATGGCTAAGTAGAGGAATCATGAATTGTTAAAATGGTTAAATCAAAAGGTGAATCATACTTCGTTCCAATATCGAGTCCTAGAGTCATACTCCAAGATTGTGACTTGAGTGACATAGCCTTAAGTAGGTTTATAACACTTATCAAATATGGAATAGGAAAAGTTTTCTTATTTCTGAACATTTGAAATTGGTAAGTTTTGATGTCTTGGATAAGACAAAGACCAACTAAGATCGATTGTGTAAAGTGTTTGTCTTGACAGGAACCCGCACTAACCCTTGAATAGTTGTTTTGTCAAGGAATGTTTCTTGACAAGAGAATATTATATGTCAAGAGGTCAGTAGGAGTCTTAAAGATCTTGAAAAAGTTTTAGGAACTAATCAAGAGTAGACCTATTGTTAATCACTAGCACACGACTTGAGGTTTGCAACCTATCGTGTTGACATAATTTTGTTTATGTGTCATTCCAGTTTAATTCAACTATGCATGTGAGTTCTATGAGTTCTCAATTGATTGTATATAGGCAAGGCACACTGATCAATGGAAAGTACATTGATAGGTAGGGGTGAGCTACTCAAAGATTTCGAAGCAATGGTGGGACCCTTGATGGCAAGAAATTAAGGATGAACTAGTTCTATCCATATGAGTTGGATTTGTCACAAACATTGTCTTATGATTATGATTATGACAAATTCACATGGATAGGAACACATACACCATTAAATCTAAGTGTCATAAGGTTTCTCTCCATTTTCATGAAAATGATTGTGAGGAAACGCTTTCACTAAGAGAGATTTTAAGAAGATAGCAATTGTGATATTTTCATTCTCAAATTCGATTATGACTACGACATCCCTCTTCATAGTTCGAATTGTGAGATTTGGCAATTAGTTTAAACATTTAAGACTTATTGCTATAAGTGATGAAATTGTTTAGACACACATATGAGCTATCTAAGGAAAGGTGTATGAGTTTGAGAAGTTTAGATAAAGGCTTATCAAAGCAACTCGTATTAGAAATATGAACTTTCGTTAAGAAATTTAATAAGTATTGTTTTCTAGAAGTTTAGCTGATTTCTGGAGACATGTTAAAGCTAGTGGGAGCATAAGTGTTATGCTGGTAAGGATATAATCATCATGTTAGTGGGAGAATGATTATTATTTTAAGTGTTGCAAGTTAGCAATATTAATTATAGAAAGAAAAGGTTTCA
Organism: Lactuca virosa; assembly: GCF_052849685.1. Classification (NCBI taxonomy): domain Eukaryota; kingdom Viridiplantae; phylum Streptophyta; class Magnoliopsida; order Asterales; family Asteraceae; genus Lactuca; species Lactuca virosa. The sequence continues at coordinate 27,551,854 of NC_136430.1, read as the reverse complement.
CTTTGCAAAGTTGCAGGGGCTGAAAGGTTGTTTTGCTATAATTAAGGGAGAGAATATTATACTTCATTTTAATCAAATTTAGTCAAAAGATATATATGGATGTTATGTTGAAAAGATTCAACATAAGGGAATTCTATATATGACAATATTATAGCAAGAAACTGGTAAAGTATCACGTTTTCATGAATTGTGTCCCATACGCTTCTGGTATAGGATCGATTGCATATGCTGTAATATTCGACCATTCTAAACTTTCCAAATACATAGGGAATTAAGAGAGAAAAAGGACTAGAACTGGAAATGACTAAAATAATTAAACAACTATCGAGGACAATCTAAGGTTCGCTAAGGTTTGATCCTTGTGGTCAGTTGGAAGTATAGTAATGGATGGACCATATTGACATTATTATGAATAGGTAGGACTCTATTTAGAATGAGTTTTCATATGGAAAATATGGAAATGTTTCCATAAATGGGAGTTGGATATCAAGAATCTATGTCTAGATTAGAAACTCTTATGCAAGAAGAATGTTCAAAGGAATGTACTTTGAATGTGAGACTTCATATCTATGGATTTGCCTTGTAACAATCTCCAATAGAGCACTTTGTAATATCATTGGCAAAGTCTTGGTGTCTTTGGTGATGTGACATTATGAAAGGATCGTTGCATAAAATGTTAGAATCTAACATATTCTAATAGTGGCAAGAATTTGGTATTCTTACACTTATGATAAGGATTAGGAGTTGTGAAATGAGTATCATTGGAAATGTGTTCAATTGATCTATTTCACAAAGTATGGACCATAGGTAAACATAGTGTGCATGCTTGGAGCATGGGACAACTGTTGTTATAATTCAAGTAATAAGTTGATTATCCGAAACATTATACAATGAATAATGAGTAATTAATATGGTGATTAAATAAAATGTGTTTTATTTATACTCAAGAGTTGGGGACCATATAGGATTAGTATTATTCTTGTGTTTCACTTTGCATGTTTTGACTTCCAGAATAACTACGTTATTCAAACATCCACAACCACTCATACGTTGGAAGTAGGTATGAGGTAAGACGGTCATGAATCCGTCTGTAGATTGTCTAAGGTGTTTAGACATAGCAGAAGTTTGCTGCAGAATTCATGAGTGCTCCTGTAATAAGATTAGAGTATTGTATTAAACCCACACTCACTTGAATCACTTCATGGATTTTATCATGGGTGATTAGTGAGATGATAATATCTTATATTCTTGAAACCGAGACATGTGAGTTGTAATTTACAAGTTGATTGCACATTGATAATATGTAAATGCACCAGTTACTTGGTGTTATAACACATATCGTTGTGTGTGATTTGATGAGTAGGTACAAGCGAGCATTTGAGTCGAAGTTTATCCGTTCCTTTTACCCAATGTTGGATAAAAGCGATATCAGTGGGCCCCTCGATGATTTAGTGTTGACACCCTAAAGCGCTTGGTCAAGCCAGGACTGATTTGATTTGTTCAATTAGTCAGTCGTCATAAATCAGAAATCGGGAAACAACACATAGACTGAGAGAATGATTAAAGTCCATGTCTTATGTCTATAGCATATCTTCAGAATGGAGGAATATATGATCCTTTATCAAAAGGATGCATTACTGATAAGATCAGAGTTGACAACGGCTTTTGAAAGCTACGATTGCTAATCAAGTTCTGAAGTCATACTTGCAAAATAGTTATTAGACTTATCCAAGTGAGAGACTGTTTGATTAGGTGTCTAAGCCCATAACTATTTTGGTATGTACTTGACCCGATTATGAGCATGGTCCTTTTGGGTTGCCTTCACCATAGCAACTGATAGGATGAATTAAGGAGAAAGAGGATTAATTATGATTTATTAATGTATTATGTGAATAATATATTAAAAGAGAAATCATATTGTTTAATTAATATTGATCAAGAGTTAATTTAGAATTAATTTTGTGGTCAAAAGAGATTAATTAAATAAAGGGGACCGATACTGTAATTATAAGATAGTTACAAAGTTGGGCTTAGGATCCATAAGGAAGCAATGGACGAATTCTATATGAGAGTCCATATAGAAATCGTCCAAGGGGCCTTATGGAAGGATCTTTGGGCTGCTTAAGGACTAAGCAACTGGAATAGGGTTTCCAAGTTGATAACCCTAGAAGCCTCAACTATATAAGGACCCTTAAGGTTCCCAAAAACGTGGCTAAGCATTCTTAGAAGATCTTGGACGTTTTTATGCCTCTCCTCTCCTCTATCTCTCTCTCTCTCTCTCTCTCTCTCTCTTGTTCATCCTTATTGCTAGTGGTGTTTGTGACTCCATTAGAGGTGCAACACTTGGGGCACTAGGCTTTCAGAAGTCAATATCAAGAAGGTTTGTGATTGTTATTGCTACATAACAATCAAGGTAATACTCCTAACCCTATTCATATGTTAATTTCGATTATAATATGCTAGATCCAGGGTTTATGAGCATTGGATGATTATTGCATGTATAACTAGACAAACTAGATCCAAAGCTTTAGGGTTTGCATGTGCACCATAATATTGATGTAATGCTCAAAACCCATCTGTAACAAAGAAGAAAAGTGGTGAGAAAATGCAGAAGGAAGCATTTGGAAAATGCAAGGTAGAAGTGACTTGCTACAAGTGTGGAAGGGCTGATCATTATTTTGATGAGTGTAGGTACAATGGAAGGGTATGTTCTGAATGCAGAGAAGAAGGGCACCTATTGAATGAATTCCCAAAGAAAAAAGAAGCTGCAAAACCAAATGCGCTGCCGAAGCAAAATGCAAGAGTATTCCATATGATCATTGATGAGCAGATGTTGCTACAGGAGATCAAGAATAAGGAAATACTTATCTGAAGTTCAAGATATAAAGTAGCCATATATATATAGTATCATGTTATGTACCCTATTGTAAGAGGCATGGAGTATGGGGAACTTGAATAACATTGTAATCGTTTTTAGGAAGTAATATAATCCCTAGTTATGTTACACTATACGATGTGTTAAATTGCTATATGACTTTTGTTGTGTGGTGACTTGGAGAACTACGAGGCAATTCTTGGGAGGAGTATGAGTAGGTGTGAAAGGTAGTAGAGGCATATACTATTCAAAGCATAAGACTCACACTTGGATCAAGGAATGTCACAAAGATACTAAGGCACTAGTAATTGAGTTTGTTTTGTTTGTTTCCGTCATTACCTTCGTTTCACTGATAAGTAAGAAGATGATTGTTATTCCGACCATAGTGGTCATTGAGTCCGATTTGAGAATAAATCTTGAAAGTAAGTTACCCAGTTCTGATAACCATGTGCACTATAGAAGGAAAAGATAAATGAAGCGATCAATAGGAGTATCGCAACTGTCGTGAAGGTTAAGCATCTAGTAGCTAGAAATGTTACATGCTACGCTGTGATTATATCACATTAGAACATGAAGGAACGTATCTTCATGCTAGAGTTTGACTCATAAAGACCTGATACTTGCCATTGTATCATACGATGTAAGGTAATTAGAGCATGACCTTTCGATTTGTTAAGGTAGCTAAAGTAAAGACCTTATCATAGATTGATTCTGTCAGAGCAGAAGCAGGAGCCTCTAACGAAGGACGAATTTGTAATTCAAAGGTTAGGAACAAAAGAGAAAGAATAGTGGGTGCAATTTTGAGCACCAACAGCAACTAATAAGTCCAAGATCTTGATAAGGAAGGCGTAAGAGTTACGGTTACACCTTAGGATGGAAAGGTGACATGCGGGTCAGCATCCAATCCAGTTTTGCTAATGATTTCGGGACGTAATCATCCTAAAGGGGATATAATTGTAACGCCTGCAATTTTGGGCTAGATAATTAAAATATAATAAGTGATAATTATTATAATTTGAGCCCTCGAATATGGAGATCGTTAGTCTTGCGCGTTGCAGACTACATACTATAAGTCTTTTAAGCAATTTATCGATAAATGACAAAACGACATTTTAACAGAAGGTTATTTAGGATAAATAATATTATCCAAAGTTGTAGTAGGTGTAACAAGGATTATGTACATATAAAGAACTCTCAAAATCCGATTTTGTATGAAGAAGTTATGCATCTTCGAAGTTTCATGATTAAACTGACACGACTATGCGCGTCATAAATAGTGAATCGAAGATAGATTGATTATTAACCTAAGTAATCTCAACAAAAGTCTTAGTAATTGTTAAACTGAGAGCGTGAAAATAAAGAATGTAACAATTGGGAATTTCCCGTCACCAATTGTCACTAATGATTAGCATCAACCGATGATGATGATAGAACTTTTCATATTGAAGGAAAATATTATCAGTTAATTGATAATAATAGGGTAAAAATGAGTAAAGAAAAAGTTATTATCAATTTTTACGATGGTTAGTGTATTTGGAAAGTACACAATAAAGTGATTTCAAGGATATAGTGTTGCAAAAATCTGACTCCGATTGGAGGAGTTATGATATTATACAAGATAAAAACCAACCGCGTTAATAACGCTATTAACGTCAAAGTAGCATAAAGAAATCGGTTGAGTTTCGACTAACGTCGCTAAAAGGAAAAATCGTAGTACCCTGAGAGATAAGGACTTTGAAAGGAAAAAAGGTCAAAAACGGAGTTCGTATGTAGGAGATACAATTTTTAGAAAAATATAAAATACGGGTTAAAAATTAAAGTCAAAATGTGGCAACGTGACCTTAAGGAAAGTTGTAGTACTAGTAGAGAGCTACACAAATATATTTAAAAGAAACATGATTCATATAAGGAAGTTATAAATTTTTATAAAAGATTTAAGGGTGCACTCCAAGTGCGCACCATGCCCATCACGCATGCCTGACACCCATATTCTTCTAAGATTAGGGAGACATGGATCATCAGAAGTGTGACATGTGGCAGGCTCTGGATGGAGCCACAAAACGAGTGCACATCGCATATGAAGTTTGCTGCACACACAAACACTATAAATAATGGTGCTCACTTTCTGATTTTTTTCATCCCAAACACTCTTCTAAACCCTCTCTCTATACCTCTCAAGCTGTTTCAGAAGTCCTCTCCATGGAGGGAAGCTTCAGGTGCAATGGCTTGGATGCATAAGAATACGCTGCTAGAGTGGGTTCACGACCCCTATTTCACTATTTTAAGTGCTTCACGGGGGTGGGGTGGGGATACATGCTTATCAAATGGTTTTATCAAAACATATTTATATCCATAAATATCAAATCATTTTATAAAGCTTAAAAGCCTTAGGATAATGTAGCTATAGACACCATGCCTAGTTATAAACTATGATATTATGCCTAAGAGTTATGATGCCCGATAGTCTAGGAAGAGATAATACCTAGATGTTATAATAACCAAATTCCTAGGATAACGTAGTACCTAGAAGTTATGTTGGTCAAATGTTGGGATATGCACCGTACCTAAATGTTACTCTGCCCAAATATCATGTTTTCAAAATAACCATAATTAGGTATATATATGAATACATATACATACAAAATAATTATGAGATCAAAAGTTATAATTATCAAATATAAGATAAAAGATTTATATTGTGATAGTTATAGGAAATCCCTAGGAATTATAAAAGATATAAGATAAATACCTAAGGTTGATGCGTTAGTGAGCTGTTAATATTTATCCAAATGCCTTGATTAAATTCGGCATTCCACAGTACCTATAATCATTAATATTGCGAGAGATAAGAAGATATGTATAGATCAATATGGGGATTAACAACCCCACCCGCGATTGCTAGCTACAATCCCGACATGATAAATTTCTTATTATTCACTATTCGACGTCCGATGAAGCATCGTGGCGGGGTAAATTATTAGTCATACAACATCGATTATGGGGGCTCATGGTAATACATTACAAAAACCCTAGAGATCCGACTACCATTAGGGACGCCTTAGAATGGTAGATAAAATACGTTAGGATTAGATAAATATCCTAAAAGATAATATGATAGGATCGATAGATATCCTAAAAGATAATAAGATGGGATCGGTAGATTTCCTAGAAGATAATAAGTTAGGATTGGAAGATATCCTAGATGATAATAAGATAGGATCGATAGATACCTTAAAAGATAATAAGGATCGTTAGATGTCCTGCAAAGATAGTAAAGTAGGATTACCAAAATATCCTAAAAGTAGTAATCTAGGAGGTGATATAATAAAACATAGGAAGGTAGGAAGCTAAGAATAATAAAGGATTCCAAAAAGTTTTCAAAAGAGTTTATTATACCTCAAAACCTTTGAACTCACCAACATCAAGTTAACGTTTTCAAAAATCGCATGTGTTCCTAGGATGGAGTAAAGATCAAGTCAAGAAAAGGTTATCAAATTAAAGACATATAGGTCTAAGTAGATAGGTATGATTGGCACTCTGTGATTTGAGAAATCTATGTACCGTCACTACTTGGCATTTCCGCCAGCGGCCGGGTAAGGTGTGACATATTGGTATCAGAGCTAGTTGCTATAGCCAATTAGTATTTCTTTAGGAATTATGACTATAGCTTAGGACATATATCCTGACTAGGTTTGTCCTCAAACCTATAAATAACAATATTACTATTAATTGCCCTATTGATAGACTATGTACTGAAGAGGTGCCTAGGATGGAACTGTCGACTTGGGTTGTGTGACATCCCCAAAATCACGGCCAGAAAAGACCGGTTTCATTTATGCTTTTAAAATAATTTCAGAGTAAATCCATTGATTTAAAAGAGTTGCGGAAATTTGTCCCCAAAACAAAACATGATAAAATAAAGTTTATTAAAGCATTTCTTAAAGAAATGTATTTTCATTATATATGAAAGCTCGGGATGTCATGTTCCGATACATACCAAAAGCATAAACAATACAAAATAGACCTTACAACAGTTACATATAACTACTGGTCTATAATCCAAAAATATCTTGACAATGTCATCCAACTTATGCTCTCGTGCCACTACCTGTAATACAAAGAAAAACTGAGTGGGTCAGGTTTGGGAGCCTGGTGAGCATATAGGGTTTTCAACCCACAATAAATAATTATATTTAGTTCATCAACCAACAATAACCCGATTACCCATTCCCGTTATCCTCACTTTATGTCCCTAAAACAACAATTATTACAAGGGACCTAATCTAGGATTTTCATCGGGACGGACATTACTGCAAAGGGGTTTCCTTTACGATAGATGTCCTAAAGGAAACCATGAGGTGGATAGAGTACACCGGTGAACACATCGTGCACAACACCTACAGGTTATGAGCCTGCTAGCGTTCCACTGGACTGTCTAGAAAGAGTCAGTGGTCGTCATCCATACTCCGCTAGATGACTAGATCAACAACAACATCGAGGCCTCTCATCATATTATTTCATCACACACCAACTGTCTACCCATGTTCTACCCAACATATTAGTAGATAAAATATATACGTTTATATACAGCTTAAAAACTGCACAAAACATCCATTCAACAACTAGTTCAAATAAACAGATAATATATAAACACATAGCACGTATTTTATAAAGAATACTTCATATCTATGTGTTAGAAGAAAACGAAAATACACTCACTTGATAAGAAAATGATCGGACATCACCTCGTCTCTTAAAATAATAATCTTCGATGAAACCGGGATGTTTTCTCCAAAACCGGGCTTTATGCGGGCAGAGTTTCGGCTCGACAACTCTATTTCTCGGGATCTTCGGGTCTTCGGGACTCGCTTCGGGTCTCGGGATGATACCGGGGCTTCGGGGGTATAAATTGCACACAAAACAAGGCAATAAGGAGTGAGAGAGAAGAAATGAGCAACAAATTCCGGAGACCTTGCATTCTATTTATAGGGGGAGGCTGACCCTCCGAACGCAGCGCGTTCCCTGAACGAACGCAGCGCGTTCCGCCATGCGTCATTGCTTACGAACTTCAGACTTGACAGGCAACGGGACAGGCTCTGGGCTCCGAACGCGGGGCGTTCCCCAATTGAACGCGGGGCGTTCCCCCTTTGGGATGCGCGCCTCGAACTTCAGAAATTCATAACTTTCGGATAAGATCTCTGTTTTTGACGTTCTTTATATCCACGCGTAGGTGAGGTTATGCTCTACAACTTTCGTTTAGACTCCGTCGGCTAATTTTGAATTTTATTTTTATTATATTATTTTTAGTAGGCCAGGACAGGAAAACTTCGTTAGAAATTCATATCTTCTTCATCGGACATCCGTTTTCGTCTATCTTTTTACCGTTGGACTACTATCAACGAGATCTTTGATTCTCGTTTAGATTGTTTCGGCCAAATATCACTCGATCTCTATTTCGAGATTTGGGCTGCATACTACTAAGTCGAAACTTCGAAAAATCACAACTTCCTCATACTAAGTCAGATTTAGACGTTCTTCTTATGCACGCTCTCGGTTTAACTTATTCTACGACTTTCGTTTAGATCACTAAGGCTAAATATCGCTCTATCGTAAATTCACTATTTACGTCAGGCAGTGTCGTACCGGTTCTGTTGCGAAACTTCGACATGTCATAACTTCTTCGTTATAACTCGGATTTCGGCATTCTTTATATATTCGGAAACCTCGTCACGACTACTACACCTTCATGTATCAATATCGGGTTTATCTAACATTTCATTTTTATGCTAATTTTTATTCTTAATTCAATTAAGCCACACAATTAAGCATAAAACACATAATACTCAAATAATACCTTCTTATTATTTCAAAACGAGTTACAAAGGTTCACCTAGACTATTATATCAATATTAATGCCTAGCCTAGAAACGTGGGCGTTACAATTCCCTCCACCTTAGGATGATTCCGTCCCCGGAATCACACGTCTACAAACAAATGCGGATAGCGACTCATCATGTCACTCTCCGTCTCCCAGGTGAGATTTGGCCCATTTGAATGTTTCCAATGGACAAGCACTAATTCGACCATCTTGCGTCGTAACTTCTTAGTCTTTCGGTCAACGATTGCCTCTGGTTCTTTAATTAACCTCTTGTTCTCATCAATTCTCAACTCAGAAATTGGAATTATATCGGGAACTTCTCCCGTGAACTTCCTCAAATAACACACATGAAAAGTGTTATGAATTCCATTCAGTTCTTCGGGTAATTCGAGCTTGTAATCATGGTTACCAATCCTCTGAAGAACTTTAAACGGTCCAATAAACCTTGGACTTAACTTTCCCCTTTTGCCAAACCTTATAAGTCCCTTCCACAGCGAGACTTTAAGCAAAACCGAATCTCCAACTTCAAAAGTCATCGGTCGTCTTTTCTTGTCAGCATAGCTCTTTTGACGATCTTGAGCTGCTAACATTCTCTCCTTAATTATTTTCAACTTTTCAGCAGTTTGATGGACTATCTCCGGTCCCATAAACTGCTTTTCCCCAGCCTCAAGCCAACAAGATGGCGTACGACACTTCTGTCCGTACAAAGCTTGATAAGGTGCCATCTTTATGCTCGAGTGGAAACTATTATTGTAGGAGAATTCTACCAAAGGTAAATGTTCATCCCAGTTACCTTGGAATTCCAGGGTACATGCTCTCAGCATATCTTCAAGTGTTTGTATCGTTCTTTCGCTCTGACCATCAGTCTGTGGATGGTAAGCTGTACTCAAACACAACTTGGTACCTAATTCCTCTTGTAGACTTCTCCAAAATCTTGAGGTGAAACGGTTGTCACGATCTGATACAATCGTTAACGGAACACCATGAAGCCTCATAATTTCTTTTACGTAAGAATTCGCAAGCTTATCCATAGACCATTTCTCATTGGCTGCTATGAAATGCGCACTCTTAGTGAATCGATCAACGACCACCCAAATCATGTCGTGACCATTCTTCGTTCTGGGCAGTTTAGTGACAAAATCCATTGTGATGTCTTCCTACTTACCCATAGGACAGGTAAAGGTTCTAAACTCCCGTATGGTTTCTGATGTTGTGCCTTGACTCTCGCACAGGTCACACACTCCGCCACATACTTTGCAATGTTGAGCTTCATCGTCGGCCACCAGTAATAGGGTTTCAGGTCCCTATACATTTTAGTGCTGCCAGGATGAATTGAGTACATGGTTTTGTGAGCTTCTTTCATCAGAAGATCTCTTATTCCTCCTGACTTAGGTACCCAAATACGATCTTGGAATACCTTCAGTCCATGACCATTTGTACCAAACACTAACGTTTTGCCCAAACGTTCCTCCTTCCGGTCATTCTTCTCTGAAGCTTCTGCTTGAGCTTTCTTTATACTTTCCACAATTGTCGAGACAACTTCTATTCTCAACGCTCTTGACCTTTTTCTTTCAAAATTGACTTTCCGACTGAGAGCATCAGCAACAACATTTGCTTTACCGGGGTGGTAAAGTATCTCACAGTCGTAGCCCTTAAGTAATTCTAGCCAGCGTCGTTGCCTCATATTCAGTTCTTTCTGATAAAAGAGATATTACAGACTCTTATGATCAATGAAAAGTTTGCACATCGAGCCATAGAGGTAATGCCTCCATATCTTTAGAGCAAATACTACCGCAGCCAACTCCAAATCATGAGTGGGGTAGTTCTTTTCATGCTCTTTCAGCTGTCGAGACGCATATACTATCACCTTTTCTCTTTGGGTCAACACACAACCCAATCCAACACCAGACGCATCGCTATAGACAGCGAAGTCTTCAACTCCATCGGGTAGAGAAAGAATCGGTGCTTCACATAGCTTCTTCTTTAGCAACTCGAATGCTTCTTTGTGCTTATCACTCCAAGCATAAGTAGCTCCTTTGTGAGTCAAAGTTGTTAATGGAGTAGCGATCGAAGAAAATCCTTGGATAAACCTTCGGTAATATCCAGCTAATCCCAGAAAGCTTCGGATCTCCGTGGGACTTTTCGGTTGTTCCCACTTCATCACAGCTTCAATCTTTGCTGGATCAACCATTATTACTTCTTGGTTGACCACGTGACCCAAGAATTGGACTTCTCGGATCCAAAAATCACATTTGGAGAACTTAGCATACAACTTCTCCATTTTCAAGACTTCTAATACTTCGCGCAAGTGTTGGCCATGCTCCTCTTGGCTTTTCGAGTAAATCAGAATGTCATCTATGAACACTATCACAGATTTATCAAGGAACGGATTACAAACCCTATTCATTAAATCCATGAATGCTGCTGGAGCATTGGTTAGTCCAAACGACATAACCAAAAACTCGTAGTGTCCATATCGTGTTCTGAATGCAGTCTTCTCGATATCCTGCTCTCTTACTTTCAACTGATGATATCCTGACCTTAGGTCGATCTTTGAAAAATAACTTGAACCTTGTAGTTGATCGAACAGGTCATCAATCCTCGGCAACGGATATCTATTCTTTATCATTGCCTTGTTCAGCTCTCTGTAGTCAATGCACATTCTCATACTCCCGTCCTTTTTCTTTACAAATAACACCGGGGCTCCCCAGGGTGATGAACTAGGTCTAATGAAACCTTTGTCCAACAACTCCTGAAGTTGCATCATCAGCTCCTTCATCTCCGTTGGCGCTAGTCGATACGGTGCTTTTGCTATTGGCGTCGTTCCTGGTAACAAGTCGATACGGAATTCTACTTGTCGATCAGGTGTTAATCTAGGAAGATCTTTGGGAAATACTTCCGGATACTCACACACGACAGAAATGCTCTTCATCTCCTTTTTCTCCTTCTTCGCGTCAATCACGAATGCCAAATATGATATACATCCTTTGGCCAAACACTTTCTGGCTTTCATTATGGAAATGATTCCAGAATTTACCCTGCATTTGTCCCCATACACCATAAATGACTCTTTCCCTGGCGGGTTTACTTTTACTATCTTCTTTCGGCACAATATTTCGGCATCATTGGCGCTAAGCCAATCCATTCCCAGCACGATGTCGAAACCATTTAGTTTGATAGGCAATAATTCCTCGTGGAACTTATTCCCATTCAGGTCGATTAAGATGTTTTTCATACGATGGCTAACAGGTACAAACTTGCCACTAGCAACGTCGACTAATAAAGCATTATCTATTCTATCAACAGGCAAAGCTAGTTTTCTACCAAATTCATGCGAAATAAAGGAGTAGTTGGCTCCAGAATCAAATAAAATTTGGGCAGGCAGTTCGTTTACGAGAAATGTACCTGAAGCGACATCAGCTTCTTCTTTAGCAACTTCCAGTGTCATCTGAAAGGCTCTCGCCTTCGGATTTGGTGGAATATTGGGTTTTGCTGCCGCCTTCTTTTTCGGACAATCCCTCGAGATGTGCCCCTCCTCCCCACACCCATAACAAACTTTCTTGGTAAGGGTGCATTCGTTGGCATAGTGCCCTGGCTTTCCACATTTGAAGCAGGTGACGTCCCCGTCACATTTCCCATGATGCTTCTTCTTGCATTTGTCGCACCACTTCGCTTCGCCTCCTCCTCCTCTCGAACTAGACTTCGAGAATTTCTTTTTCATGTTGGACCCTGGAGGCCCATCAAACTTCCTCTTCTCACCACCCTCTGATCTCTCCAGACCCTTCTCCCTGATCTGAGTCTCAACATTCTTAGCAGCCCAGATGGCGGCTTTCAATGTGGTTGCTTGTTTAACCATTGGACCATAGTCCGCTGGTAATCCGAGGGCAAACTTATTGACCTTTGAGAGTTCTGTTGGAACTAGGTATGGGATAAGCTTCATCTTTTCTGTGAAACTTGCAGCGTATTCAGTAACGGTCATTTTTCCCTTCTTCAAATTCTGAAACTCATTATTGATTTCCAGAAGGTCCTGCTCGGAGCAGTATTGCAATTTGAGTTGCACCACGAAGTCTTCCCAAGACATCTTGGTCGTTTCTGTTTTGGGCATAGAGTCAGCTAACAGCTTCCACCAACTCAACACGCCAGATCTTAACAAAGGGATCGCAAGAGCGGTCTTCTGCCTGTTGCTACATTCGCAACTTTCAAACATTGTCTCCATTTTGGAGACCCAATCCATAACTTGCATCGGCGTCGGGCTTCCGGATAGACACGGTGGCTTAGATGCCATAAAATCCTTGTATTTACATCCTTTTCCATCATTTCTTCCATCACGATTGTTTTGTCTAACAATCGGTGGGTTGGCTTGACCAACAGTCCCACTGAAGATTCCTTCTTCCGACGGCCCTCCATTTACTTTGGGCTCTTCAACTTGAATTGAAAGTTCTTCACGATATTGTTGAAGCAAACGTCTAGTTTCTTCCATCTGACAATCCAACATCGTCTGAATCATCAATTGTACACCAGCCATTGTCACCGGATCAGGTGCAGCAACTACAACAGGTATTTGCTCGATTACATGTGGTTGATTCCTGTTTTCGTTCGCGTTTCCAACTCCGCTTCTTGTTCTTGCCATTCTTGATCTATACACCGAATAAGGTGAATTTAGATCTTATATCACGATAGATAATCAAATCATCCTTATCACTCCGAAACTTTTACATGCTAGTTCTAATACCGTCGACGCACGCTTAGAATCCTAAACACATAAGGTTTCCAGATCCGGCCGGCAACAGACCATAGATCCGAACAAATAATATCATATATGGCAAACATATAACATTTAGCACGTAAAAGCATTTTAGGCAACTTTCCTAAAATAAACTAGTGCTCGTGTCTTAAATATAACAGACACTCCTCACAATCTTCACTTAGCATTCTAAGTTTAAGTCTAGAAATCCTACAAATTCCTAGTTCGCTTAAACTAATGCTCTGACACCAACTGTGACATCCCCAAAATCACGGCCAGAAAAGACCGGTTTCATTTATGCTTTTAAAATAATTTCAGAGTAAATTGATTTAAAAGAGTTGCGGAAATTTGTCCCCAAAACAAAACATGATAAAATAAAGTTTATCAAAGCATTTCTTAAAGAAATGTATTTTCATTATATATCAAAACTCGGGATGTCATGTTCCGATACAGACCAAAAGCATAAACAATACAAAATAGACCTTACAACAGTTACATATAACTACTGGTCTATAATCCAAAAATATCTTGACAATGTCATCCAACTTATGCTCTCATGCCACTACCTGTAATACAAAGAAAAACTGAGTGGGTCAGGCTTGGGAGTCTGGTGAGCATATAGGGTTTTTATCCCACAATAAATAATTATATTTTGTTCGTCAACCAACAATAACCCGATTACCCATTCCCGTTATCCTCACTTTATGTCCCTAAAACAACAACTATTACAAGGGACCTAATCTAGGATTTTCATCGGGACGGACATTACTGCAAAGGGGTTTCCTTAACGATAGATGTCCTAAAGGCAACCATGAGGGGGATAGAGTACACCGGTGAACACATCGTTCACAACACCTACAGGTTATGAGCCTGCTAGCGTTCCACTGGACTGTCTAGAAAGAGTCAGTGGTCGTCATCCATACTCCGCTAGATGACTAGATCAACAACAACATCGAGGCCTCTCATCATATTATTTCATCACACACCAACTGTCTACCCATGTTCTACCCAACATATTAGTAGATAAAATATACACTCACTTGATAAGAAAATGATCGGACAGCACCTCGTCTCTTAAAATAATAATCTTCGATGAAACCGGGATGTTTTCTCCAAAACCGGGCTTTACGCGGGCAGAGTTTCGGCTCGACAACTCTATTTCTCGGGATCTTCGGGTCTTCGGGACTCTCTTCGGGTCTCGGGATGATACCGGGGCTTCGGGGGTATAAATTGCACGCAAAACGAGGCAATAAGGAGTGAGAGAGAAGAAATGAGCAACAAATTCCGGAGACCTTGCATTCTATTTATAGGGGGAGGCTGACCCTCCGAACGCAGCACGTTCCGCCGTGCGTCATTGCTTACAAACTTCGGACTTGACAGGCGACGGGACAGGCTCTGGGCTCCGAACGCGGGGCGTTCCCCAATTGAACGCGGGGCGTTCCCCCTTTGGGATGCGCACCTCGAACTTCAGAAATTCATAACTTCAGCATACGATCTCCGTTTTCGACGTTCTTTATATCCACGCGTAGGTAAGGTTATGTTCTACAACTTTCGTTTAGACTCCGTCGGATAATTTTGAATTTTATTTTTATTATATTATTTTTAGTAGGACGGGACAGGAAAACTCCGTTAGAAATTCATATCTTCTTCATCGGACATCCGTTTTCGTCTGTCTTTTTACCGTTGGACTACTATCAACGAGATCTTCGATTCTCGTTTAGATTGTTTCGGCCAAATATCACTCGATCTCTATTTCGAGATTTGGGCTGCATACTGCTAAGTCGAAACTTCGAAAAATCATAACTTCCTCATACGAAGTCAGATTTAGACGTTCTTCTTATGCACGCTCTCAGTTTAACTTATTCTACGACGTTCGTTTAGATCACTAAGGCTAAATATCGCTCTATCGTAAATTCACTATTTACGTCACGCAGTGTCGTACTGGTTCTGTCGCGAAACTTCGACAGGTCATAACTTCTTCGTTATAACTCGGATTTCGGCATTCTTTATATATTCGGAAACCTCGTCACGACTACTACGCCTTCATGTATCAATATCGGGTTTATCTAACATTTCATTTTTACGCTTATTTTTATTCTTAATTCAATTAAGCCACACAATTAAGCATAAAACACATAATACTCAAATAACACCTTCTTATTATTTCAAAACGAGTTACAAAGGTTCACCTGGACTATTACATCAATATTAATGCCTAGCCTAGAAACTCGGGCGTTACAGGTTGTTGGATTTCAGAACAGCTATACGCCAAAATGATCCTGCCCACCGACTTTTACTACCTGGCCAATCTTTACTTAGTCTAGATGTACAAAACAATAATAATCGCCAAATCTCGAATAACGTATACAAATCTAAAACTCAATCCACAATACGAATATCCAGGATGGTTCAGTATGTAGAGGTTGATTCACTCTTAAACGTATCCTGATCAACTACGTTTAGTCTTGAATGAATCAATACATTGACTGAATTGGGGATAGATAAACGATAAAATAGAAGTCATATATACAAATATAAAAGGCATGCATTAAGTGTATCAAAATAAATCATAAGTATCAAAATACAAAGTATCAAACCCAAAAACCTCAACCTACTGATCGCTACTCTCATACCCAGCCTCCTCATCCTCCGTTCCCTCGTCGCTAATATGATAAGTATCTCTGGGATGAGTGCCTGAAGTGCTCGCACCATCATGACCGGTGCCCCATGGCTGAGAAGGGGGTGGAACAACAGGACCCGTCCTAGGAAAATGTGGATGATCCATCGCCAGATGCCGCATCACTCCTACAATCGAAAACATAATCTAACGACGCTCCTCCTGTGCAGCAACCGGACACTGCATCACATCACGTAAAGTCGGCTCCGGCTGGTCAGGCTCCGCATACCTAGGCCTCTGACGCCTCATGAAAGGAGGATCAGGTATGTCCTCCGTTTTCACATGTCATAGTGACTCCACAATATCGTCCTCCAGAATCCTCCACTATTGCCCCACTCCCCGAACCAACACTCGCATCTTCCCGAGAGTGGTAGTACCCATCTCCCAAATAGGCATAGGAATCATCCCACTAGTATCAACCTCATAAGATAAGGCCAACCTAGTAACCCAGTGAACCCTGCAGATCCCGCTCGAAGGCATAGAACCTAGAGTCATGCTAGATAAGTAAAGAGCAAGGGAAAATGGAAGATGAAGGAAAACCTCCATCTGAGTGGGATACCACATATAAAAAAGGTCACGAGAGGGAACCTTGTCACACTTATTTTGGTGAAAAATGGTAGAAGCGACCAATCGGTGAATCAACTGATAGATAGGAGAACGAAAGGTGCTCTCTTTGGTCGTCCTGGAAACATAAGTCCCCCGAGCGTGACCCCATACATGCATGCAGTTGTACTCCTATGCTGGCATAGTAATACAACTGTCAATATAAGCATAAAAATGAGGACTCAGAGTCTCCTCAGTAGTATAAATCCCTAGATGCCTCCCCAGCTCGATCAGGCTAGAGGAGTGGGAAATGCCTCCCGAGCGAAAAGTAAAGACCAAACTATCAACCCATCTCATCCACTCCTTGTCATAGCGGACTGTCGAAAAGAACTCCCAGAAGAGCTCCTTGTAGACCGCCTCCTAAACCCCGACGACCCGCCGCCATCCGTGGCAGAGAAAAAGCTTGAGACCGCTATCATCCCTCAATACACGGGTACGGAATGGTGACAGTTGAGCCGTCAGCCCAGAATCCTCCGACACTCTCCAGGAAAGAGTCTGGGGAATACTAATCTTCTTGGACAAAAGAGAAGTAAGGTGAGAAACAAAAGAGCTCCGATCAAGAAGATCATCAGGTAACTGTAACATTTGAACCTTGTAAGTTTCCTTTTAACCATTTCTTAATAGAATATTTCCATTATTGCTCCTCTGACTAGTACGCTTAACGTATTAGCTAGACCATGATCGCGGGCATCGACCACGTATGTTGGGCGTACGTGGGTTACGCAGGGCATACGTTGGCTTGGGACAAACCATAATTTTAGGGTTTGTGCCATATTTAAGCATCTTAAACCCATCTCCTAACCATTAGACCAACCTCCATATCTTGAAAGCCCTAATCTCGCCCTTAGCCTTTGTTTTGGTGTTTTGAGCTCTTGTGAAGCATTTTGGTGTGTTTTTGTGTATCTTGAAGTGGAAGAATAAGATTGAAGACTCATCCTTTGGAGAAGAGCTTAAAGATCCAGATTTAGCTTCATCATTTCCTGACTTTTGAGGTATAAAGTCCATAACTTGTCAATTCCTTGCATAGATCTACTTTTGGACTTGTTTATGGCTATTTTGGTCCCTTTTGGTTGGTCCTTGTGAGCTAAGGCCATTTCAGAAGCTTAAACTTTTAAATCTGGACATTTTAGGGGCCCCTTAAGCATAAAAATGCAAACTTTATGGTGGATATCGACTCATGCATGTGTTAAGACCCTTTGTTAAGTTATTTTGATCTCTACAGCCCCATTAAGCCATGTATGCACGTAAAGTTTCCCACTGTGATATCCCCAATTTCACGGCCAGAAAAGACCGATTTGTTTATGCTTTATTTGAAAATCAGAGTAACTTTTTAAAGAAAGTGTTGCGGAATTTGTTCCCAAAAATATGATAAAGATTTTATCAAAGCATTTCCTAAGAAATGTATTTCATTATATTAAAACCTTGGGATATCATTTTCAATACAGATCAAAAGCATAAACTGAAACAACATAGGCCTTACAACATTTATTTATATCTACTGGCCTATAATCCATAAACTCTCATCAGATCATCACATCTATGCTCTTGTGCCACTACCTGTAATACAAGAAACTGAGTGGGTCAGGCTTGGGAGCCTGGTGAGCACATAGGGTTTTCAACCCACAATAATTAAGTTTATTAGTTTCATCTCATCAATCAACCCGGTTACCCATTCCCGTTATCCTCACTTTCTGTCCCTAAAGCATCTAATTCAAGGGACCTAGCCTAAGTATTTTCATCGGGATGGACACTACTGTTAAGGGGATTCCTCAGCGATATATGTCCGTAAGGCAACCATGAGGGGGGATGGAGTACACCGGTGAACACATCGTTCACAAACACCTACAGGTTGCGAGTCTGCCAGCGTTCCACAAGACTGTCTAGAATAGTCTGTGGTCGTCATCTATACTCCGCTAGATGACAAGATCATCGTAAACATCGAGGCCTCACATCATTTTATTTCATCACACATCAACTATTTCATCTACCCATATTCTACCCAACATATTCATAGATATAAAATACATATACAATTTAAATAATTTAAAACATGTATAAATCATTCATCCAACATAGATATCAGGAACACAAATAATATGCACACATAACACACAATTTATACTAAATACTTCATATCTATGTGTAATATGAAAGTAACTATGCACTCACTTGTTAAAGTGATGATTCCCAACTCGGGCAGCGCTTCGCTTCTAATAATTTATTTTCCTTCGACGAACCTAGTATCATTACCGCTAGATTTTAGTTTAATATTTATTGCAACTAATTGCGAGAGATATTTTTTTTATAAGTGCTAAACAATACTTTTCAACCACTATGTATAGACAGGGACTAGACATGAAACACCGGAGGGCATGACCATTTTGGCATTATAGCACTTCTGAAATCCAACAACCCTATGCGGCCCTTCAAACCATATTCCCCGTACCGCGAGTAGTTAAAAAAATATTATAATAACACTTTATATTTTATATACTTAGAACATATATTTTTATAGGTTCATGATAAGACTTATGACTATAAATATAAGTTACACTGAAAACAGAATAGTGTAGCTTAACTTACCGGGTTTTTAACGAAAATCGGGAAATTACGTAGGCAAAACTCCGACTCTAAAAACTTCTTTCTTCGGCTTTTTGATGACTCGGAGTTTCTATATCGCACCCTAAAACTAGGAGAAGTTGAACAAGAAAGAAAGAAGGATTCCAGAGAGAGTTTAGAGGAATGGTGTAAGAAAATATGAAGAATTCATCCTTTATCTATAAGGGTTTGATCATATAGTAGGCCCTAAGTTTTGTCCATGTCTTCTACGTACGAGCTCCGTTTTCTACGTTCTTTATATCCAGGTGTTGGTATTTACGAGTACTACAACTTTCATTTACATCCCGTCGACTAATTCTCATTCTATCTTATATTTACAAATCTGTATCGAATTTATCGCGCTCGAAGAGTATGGACTAAGTTTCGTCCATATCTTTGACATATGAGCTCTATTATCGACGTTCTTTATATCCACGTGTTGGTATTTACAAATACTACGACTTTCATTTAGACTCCATCAGCTAGTTATCATTCTATCTCAGATTTACAAATCTGTATCGAATTTGCCCCGCTCGAAGAGTATGGACTAAGTTTTGTCCATATCTTTCACAAACGAGCTCCGTTTTCGACTGTTTTTTTTTATCGTTGAGCTCCTACTAACGAGATCTTCAATTCTCGTTTAGATTTTTTTGGTTAAAAATCGAACGATCTAAAATTCGATTTCCAGGTTGTGCACTGTTATGCTAAATCTTAGAAAATCATAACTTTCTCATACGAAGTCAGATTTGGACCTTTTTTTATGCATAATCTCAGTTTAACGTATATTACGACTTTCATTTAGATTGCTAAGGTTAAAAAGTATTTTATTGTAAATTCACTTTTTACGATTCCCGGTGCCGTGCCGGTTTTGCCGCAAAACTTCGACAAGTCATAACTTCTTCGTTATAAGTTAGATTTCAACGTTCCTTCTATCCTTGAAATCCTTGTTACGACTACTTCAACTTTCTTAATAGATATTGGGTCTATCTATTAGTTTATTTTTTAAGCTTATTTTTATTACTATTTTATTACATCGTTATAAATAAGTATAATGCACATAAAATCATATAAATCACATAATAATCAAATAATTCTTCTTTATTACTTCAAAATAGGTTACAATCATTGACCCTAACTATTACATCATCATACTTATGCTTAGCCAGAAACATAGGTGTTACACCAACTTTACGTGATAAATCATCTTTTGAGGCAAGATCTGAGAGTATGGAGTAGGGGTTGAATGAATTAAGTGCTTATTGATGTGGGATGGCCAACTGGGGCGTACGCTGGGCGTACAAGCTGTTACGATGTGCGTACTATCCCTAGAGCGTGTACGCTAAGTGTACGAGTTGAGTACGCCCCGTGTACTCAGCAGGTGTGATTCGATTTTGGGCTTCTCGGTTTTGGGCCATGTATGGACCTTAGAAGATTAGGGCCTTGTGGGGCCATTAGATTTATATTTTTTGTACTCTTTTGGATGAAGGCCCACGAAGGGATTTGGGCCCAATTTGGAAGATTGGGCCATGGTTGGGCTTGGGTGACCATTTTTGGAATTGGGCCTTTTTGCAATAGTTGGTTTGGGCTTTGGCCTTGGGCCAAGTTAGGTAAAGGGTAAAATGGTATTTTACCCTAGTTTGGACATTTAGAATGATTCGAGATCCAATTATTAATTGGATGTTATTTTGTGATAGCATGGGGATTTTCGGACCTGTGCGATTCAGTGAGTCTTCCTCACCGTGTTTAGCACGTCGAAGGCACCTGTAACAGCCCAATTTTCAAGTCCAAAAATTTCGATTCTTAGTATACAACATAGAAAACATTCATAAGAAAATATCATGAAGTCATATCATTTCGTAAAAACCATAATCTCATGTCTGAAAATCATATCATAAAAGTAGTGACAATGTCATAGTACAATCCCAAGAAATATCATAATGCAGAATCCAATGTGTGTATGATATGCAGCTACCGCGCCGGCTCCTTCCCCTTCGCTGAAAAGGTACCTGAAACAAAACTGAAAACTGTAAGCACGAAGCTTAGTGAGTTCCCCCATCATACCACGTACCATACAAACACATGACATACATACTGCCAGACATATCTTGGTGCCCGACCTACCCTTCGGTCCTCTCGACCGGTGACCTTGCCTAGCATTTCTGGGTGCTGGCCTACCCCTTCGGTCCTCTCGACCGGTGACCTTGCCTAGCATTTATGGGTGCTGGTATACCCCTTCGGTCCTCTCGACCGGTCTATCATATACAGTCACGTAATCATAATCTAACATAGCTGGGTACTAAGCTACCCCTTCGGCCCTATCGGCCGGTAACTTGGGGACTATTTTCCCCCTACAACTACCATCATCACGTAACATCATATCAAGCTAGCACATAAACATATCAGGTAGTAGAAAACCTAGATGAATATCACAAAGACAATCACCCAACATACAACTCCTACTGGTGGGCCGTCATTGTGGCCGTAGACCCACCGCTACTGGAAGGTAACTCACCTCGATGTCGTGTAGTGTCTGAACTGTCCTCGGCGCGAAGGTCGGCCCTCCTCGACTCCTCAATCCCTACACGACAACCTTCAAGTCATCAAACCAAACATACAACCCAACCAGGGTCAATAGCAAAACCAGGCAAGTCAACATTGGTCAAAGTCAACGCCCAGTTGACCTGACTCGCCGAGTTGGTCTACCAACTCGTCGAGTCCATGCTCCAATAACCCGATCCAACCCCGTCACCACTCATCGAGCCTTGTGAGAACTCGTCGCGTTCTCCTTCATTCAAACCATCGGGACCATCTTCATCCGACTCGCCGAGTTCTTCCTTCAACTCAGCGAGTTCATCTCCCTCATAAGAACGTCTCCAGTATATGACTCGCCGAGTTGTATGAACAACTCGTCGAGTCCATATTCAAAGGTTGGGTGATTGCCTTGGACTCGTCGGGTCTGTTCATACACTCGTCGAGTCCCATGATTCCCAGGTCCCTTTACGAGTCTAAACATTTACGGGACTTCTTTCCCGAACCACTAGTCCAACCACAGAAGGGATTTAGTGGTCACTACACACCGACTCGCCGAGTTCCAAGAACAACTCGTCGAGTCCCTTCATGACCCTTACTATACACTCGATTTAAATGGGTCTTAACATGTCACAACCATAGATCTGGCCTCCTAATGTCCATTTTATACGTAAAGTTCCAAACTTGGTGCACATGCATGGGGTCTTTGGCTCAAAAATCCATAAAAGGTGCTCTACAATGTGCATGGGGCTCTCATGGCCATATAGTTGGCACCTTTATGCCATGAGACCCCTCTAATGGCTCAGATCTGAAAGTAGAACCCCATGAATTTCCTTACAAATCCGAAAATGGCTTAGAAAGCCCTAAATGCACCCAAAATCTAAGCTCTAAAGATGAACAACCAAATGGAAGACCAAAACAGGGGGCATTTACCTTGATTGAGCTGAAGATGGAAGAAGATCTCTGGATCTACAAGCCCCAACTCGAATTCCCAAGCTTCTCCCTTCCTTTCAAGCTTCACAAACCACCCAAAAGCACCAAAAATGGCCTTAGATCACTCAAAGCGGCTAGGGTTTCGATATGAGGTGTTCTGGGAGCATAAGGGATGATGGAGGCTGCAATAAGACATTTAAATAGGGTGCAAACCCTCAAATTTAGGGTTTCACCCAAACAGCACCTACTCGCCGAGTCAGTCCCCGACTCGTCGAGTAGGTCACTTAAACTTCCCACGGATCCCGTCTCTACTCGACGAGTTGGGCCATCAACTCGTCGAGTCCCAGAGAAAATACATAAAATTCATAAATAAAATACATACCAGCAATCCGGTGTTACAAATCTCCCCCACTTATTTTAGACTTCGACCTCGAAGTCTGCTGCTGAACCTGGAAAAAGCTCGGGGTAGTGCTCCCTCATCTCTTCCTCCAGCTCCCAAGTCCATTCCGATCCCTTGCGGTGCGGCCATTGCACCTTCACCAGCTCCACCCTCTTGTTCCTCAGGTCCTTCGACTTCCTGTCGAGGATCGCCACTGGCCGCTCGATGTAATTCAGGCTGTCATCCACCTGAATGTCCTCCATGGGTACCACCGCCGAGTCGTCCACGAGGCACTTTCGTAACTGGAAGACGTGAAACATGTTGTGGATCTGACTGAGTTCCGCTGGCAGATCCAGCCTATACGCCACCTTGCCCACCCGGGCTATAACCCTGAAGGGTCCAATATACATGGGGCCCAGCTTGCCCCGCTTCCTGAATCGGATAACGCCCTTCCATAGCGACACCTTCAGGAGGACCATATCCCCGAACTGGAACTCCAGGTCCGAGCGGCGCTTGGCGGCATAACTTTTCAGCCGATTCTGAGCAGTCTGAAGCTTGCTCCTGACCTGCTGAATCCTCTATGTCGTCTTGAGCACCACTTCAGTGCTCCTCATGACCCTCTGACCCACCTCACCCCAACATATCGGGGTCCTGCACTTCCTCCCGTATAGCATCTCAAAGGGAGGACGATTGATACTCGCGTGATAGCTGTTGTTGTAAGAGAACTCAACTAATGGAAGATAGGTATCCCAGCTACCGCCGAAGTCTAGAACGCATGCCCACAGTATATCCTCCAAAGTTTGGATGGTCCGCTCACTCTGACCGTCCGTCTGCGGGTGGAACGCTGTGCTGAAGTGCAGACAAGTACCCAACTCGTCGTGAAAGTTCTTACAGAACCTAGAAGTAAACCGCACGTCTCGGTCTGAAATCACCAAAACTGGCACTCCGTGCCGAGCTACTACCTCTCGGATATAGATGTCGGCCAACTTCTCGGGCGAAATGCTCTCCTGGATCGGTATGAAATGGGCACTCTTGGTAAACCGATCCACAATGACCCAAATATAATCCACTCCCCGTGCAGTCCTGGGAAGCTTGGTGATGAAGTCCATAGTAATATCTTCCCATTTCCACATGGGAATGTCTAACGGTTGCATCTTGCCGTGTGGCCTCTGGTGCTCGGCCTTGACCTTCCTGCAGGTCAAGCACCGCTCTACGTACCAAGCTACGTCCCGCTTCATGCAGGGCCACCAGTAATCGGGTCGAAGATCTCTGTACATCTTTGTTGCCACGGGATGAATCGAGAATCGAGATTTGTGTGCCTCCTCCATCAAAACCTGGCGCACACCCCCATGGTAGGGAACCCATACCCTACAATGTAGAGTCAATAATCCTTGGTTGTCATAGTCGAAAGAGGAAACCTGTCCCACAATACAATCGCTCTTCTGATGTTCCTCCTTCATAGCCTCCTGCTGGGCCTCTCAGATCTGCTCCAACAGTGGATCTCACAATCATAATCCTTCACCACATCTAACCACTGACACTGCCTCATGTTCAGATTCGGCTGGTCCATGAGGTATCTCAGACTCTTATGGTCCATGTAAATGGTACATCGAACCCCATAGAGATAGTGTCGCCAAATCTTGAGGGCGAAGACGACCGCCACCAACTCCAAATCGTGTGTCGGGTAGTTCACCTCATGGGGCTTCAACTGCCTCGAGGCGTAGGCGATGACATGCCCTCTCTGCATCAGTACTGCTCCCAAGCCCGAAATAGACGCGTCGCAGTATACTACAAAATCCTCCACGCCCTGTGGCAGGGCTAAGATCGGCGCCTCGCACAATCTCTGTCTCAGTGTCTCGAACGCTGCCTGCTGCTCAGGCCCCCAACGAAAGACTACGGCCTTCTTCGTTAGCCGAGTCAAAGGTACGTCTATCTTGGAGAAATCCTGGATGAATCTCCGATAATAGCCAGCTAATCCCAGGAAACTCCGAATCTCAGATGGAGACTTCGGAATCTCCCATCTCATCACGGCCTCCACCTTGGCCGGGTCGACCAGAATACCGTTCTGGTTGACAAGGTGCCCAAGAAACTGCACCTCGTGCAACCAGAACTCACACTTTGAGAACTTGGCATACAAGATCTCCCTCCTCAGAGTATCCAAAACCTCTCGCAGATACTCCTCATGCTGCTCCTGCGTCTTGGAATATACCAGGATATCATCAATAAAAACTATCACAAATCGATCCATCATCGGTCTGCACACGCGGTTCATGAGGTCCATGAACGCGACACGAGCATTGGTGAGCCCGAAGGGCATCACCATGAACTCGTAGTGGCCATAGCGAGTCCTAAAAGCAGTCTTCTGTACATCCTCATCCCTGACTTGCATCTGATGGTAGCCTGATCGCAAGTCTATCTTGGAAAACCAAGATGCTCCCTGAAGCTGGTCGAACAAATCATCTATCCTCAGGAGTAGGTAACGATTCTTCACCGTTACCTTGTTCAGCTCCCGGTAATCTATACACATGCGATGCGACCCGTCCTTCTTCTTGACAAACAGAATCGGGGCTCCCCAAGGCGAGCTACTCGGCCTGATGAATCCCTTGTCTAGCAGCTCCTGCAGTTGCATAGACAACTCCTGCATCTTGGGAGGAGCCAACCGATATGGTGCCCTGGCTATCGGAGCCGCACCAGGGACTAGGTCGATCCAGAACTCCACCTATCGCTCCGGAGGTATCCCAGGAAGCTCCTCTGGGAACACATCCGCGTAGTCTCGGACCACCGGAACATCACTCACCGTCACCTTACCCACCTCTCAGGTATCCATAACATAGGCGACATACCCAGCGCAGCCCTGCTGTAGGTAGCGCCTAGCCCTCGCTGTTGAACATAATGTGGGTCCACGCTGTGGCCTCTCACCATGGATCACCACCTCTCCCCCACTTGGGGTCCTGACTCGCACTAACTGTTGTGCGCAGTCTATCACCGCCCCATTGGGGCTCAACCAATCCATGCCTATAATCACCTTGTTCCCACGGAACGGAATGGGAACCAAGTCTACCAGGTAGCGCTCCTCGAATAGCCTCAGAACACAATCCCTGTAAACTGCTGATGCTCGCACCGATCGGTCATTGGCGATCTCAACCTCTAAAGGGAAACCCAACATGTCCGAAGACTCAGGGAACCTCTTGCTAAGTGCAAGAGAAACAAAAGATTGAGTGGCACCTGAATCGAACAACACCTACACTAGGATACCATTCACATGGAACGATCCTAAACAAGACATACCATATGGCACATCAATATCATAAGAAACATAAAATAAAAGCTAGAGGGAAGAAATCATACCCGTCACCACATCGGGTGCGGCGCGTGCCTCCTCGGTAGTCAACTGGAAGGCCCGGCTCCTTACCACTGGAGCCTCTGTCTTGCCCTGCCGGCCGTCAGTAATCCGCAGGGTCGCTGGAGCTGGCGCCTTCACTGGCGCTGCTGCTGTCAACTGAGGGCAATTGGCCTTTTTATGGTCTCGCTGGTTGCAGTGGAAACACAGCAACTCTGATGTCTGGAAAGTGGGCGCAGGGGCGGTATAATCCCTGCTAAAGTGTCCCGTCTTGCCACACTTGTAGCAACCTGATGATCCCATCCTACAAATCCCCTCATGAGTCTTGCCGCACTTTCTGCAGCGGCCCCGACCCTGCTGGCCCTTCGACCTTGAGTCGGATCCCTTGGGATTCTTCCCCGAAGCCCCAATAACCTGTCCCTCCTCTGCCTTCCTCTTACGGATATGTTCCAAATCAATCTCTCTCTCTCTCTTGCCCAAGCAATCATGGACTCCAGGGTAGGACAAGCTGAAAAGCTGACATGCTCCCGAATATCGGCTCACAGCATGTCATGATAGCGGGTCCTCCTCTTATCCTCCTTTCCCGCATACTGGGGTACCAATAAAGCCCTCTCTCGGAACTTGGCGGTGATCTCCGCCACTGTCTCAGTCGTCTGCCTCATATCCAGGAACTCCCGGGCCAATTGCTGGAGTTTCACAGCGGGTGCGAACTCAGCCCTGAACCGGGTCACGAAATCCGGCCATGTCAGAGCCTCAATAGCCGAGGCTCCCAGAGAGTCACCAACCGACTCCCACCAATACCTGGCCCTGTCCCTCAAGCATCCTGCCACATATCGAACCTTCGACCCCTCGGGGCAGAAGCTAGTCAACTGTGCAGACTCAATGTCTTCAATCCATCGTCTGGCAACAATGGGGTCCTTCGCCCCATGGAAATCCGGCGCACCGCTGCCCCTAAAGTCCTTAAAGGACAGCGTGCGTGATCCTGACTGGCTGGCCGCCATGTCACTCCTTAACGCCCTGAGTCGATACTCCAACAACTCAATGATCCCTTCCTTGATCGACCCGAAAATCACCGGGGTCGACTCAAGGATACCTCTCGTGATCTCAGAAGCAATGAAATCACGCAGCCCCTCATCAACTGGCTTGGTACCTGCTCTCGTACCTGATCCTGAACCGGATCCTGATCCTGAACCTCCTCCTTCATGACGTGTGATCATCACCATTCTGAAACATAACACATAACTGTCAGAATCATATATAATCCTCGGGAGGTATTATACACTCTACAAGTTTCTTGGTTCTATCTCGGCCCTCCTTGACTCGAGTACGGATCCTATGCTTTCAGTAGTACGGGCCCATACTACCTTCCACATCCATCCGTACTTTCCTCAAGGATTTCTTCGACTTCACCAAGTCCCTTCTACTACTGTTGCACTCTTTTCCAATCTCGTCCTAGGCTTACCCTAGGGTAACTCTCCGACCTACTATCCGCCATCAGCTGCATAAGGAACCCCTGCTACCTTTACCTAACTAGCTCGCGAATACCATTACATATTACTAAGACCAGATAATTCTTCGAATGAGAAGTCCTACCCCACAACGGTTGGACTCAAACAAGAGCTGCGCAGTAGGGCTAGACCTAACCTTCTGGAATTATTTCGTCCTTGCAATATGTAACTTAACGTATTCGTTTACCAGTTTGCTAAGGATAACTAGGATTCCCGAAGCACAAAGCAACAACATTCGGGCATTGAGTAACCCAATTCAATCGTACTCTATTCAAGCTATCATATAACTGACTAATCAGTAACATTTCGCAGCTCAAAAGCACATATAGCAGGCATATCAGGCATCTTCCTAGATCCTTAGCCCTAATCTAGCATGCATTTCTCAAACATACACAGTAGGCATATAAGGCATCCTTCCTAGATCCTTAGCCCTAATCTAGCATGCAATTCTCATAATCATATCATAACATAACATGTATGGGTATCTTGGGGAAAACTTACTTGAGCTCGGCCGGTCGCGCACATCACACATCTTGTTCTTTTTCAAAACTCTTTAACATAGATTTTAGAAAACCATTTTCTTTGTAAAAATCTTTTAATCCCTCGGTTTGAGTCCAGACACTCCCGAGGGTGTGTATGAATCCCTCAAACCAGGGCTCTGATACCAACTTGTAACAGCCCAATTTTCAAGTCCAAAAATTTCGATTCTTGGTATACAACATAGAAAACATTCATAAGAAAATATCATGAAGTCATATCATTTCGTAAAAACCATAATCACATGTCTGAAAATCATATCATAAGAGTAGTGACAATGTCAGAGTACAATCCCAAGAAATTTCATAATGCGGAATCCAATGTGTGAATGATGTGCAGCTACCGCGTCGGATCCTTCCCCTTCGCTGAAGAGGTACCTGAAACAAAACTGAAAACTGTAAGCACGAAGCTTAGTGAGTTCCCCCATCATACCACATACCATACAAACGCATGACATACATACTGCCAGGCATATCTGGGTGCCTGACCTACCCCTTCGGTCCTCTCGACCGGTGACCTTGCCTAGCATTTCTGGGTGCTGGCCTACCCCTTCGGTCCTCTCGACCGGTGACCTCGCCTAGCATTTCTGGGTGCTGGTCTACCCCTTCGGTCCTCTCGACCGGTCTATCATATACAGTCACGTAATCATAATCTAACATAGCTGGGTACTAAGCTACCCCTTCGGCCCTATCGGCCGGTAACTTGGGGACTATTCCCCCTACTACTACCATCATCACGTAACATCATATCATGCTAGCACATAAACATATCAGGTAGTAACAAACCTAGATGAATATCACAAAGACAATCACCCAACATACAACTCCTACTGGTGGGCCGGCATTGTGGCCGTAGACCCACCGCTACTGGAAGGTAACTCACCTCGATGTCGTGTAGTGTCTGAACTGTCCTCGGCGCGAAGGTCGGCCCTCCTCGACTCCTCAATCCCTACACGACAACCTTCAAGTCATCAAACCGAACATACAACCCAACCATGGTCAATACCAAAACCAGGCAAGTCAACATTGGTCAAAGTCAACGCCCAGTTGACCTGACTCGCCGAGTTGGTCTACCAACCCGTCGAGTCCATCCTCCAATAACCCGATCCAACCCCGTCACCACTCGTCGAGCCTTGCGAGAACTCGTCGAGTTCTCCTTCATTTAAACCATCGGGACCATCTTCATCCGACTCGCCGAGTTCTTCCTTCAACTCGGCGAGTTCATCTCCCTCATAAGAACGTGTCCAGTCTATGACTCGCCGAGTTGTATGAACAACTCGTCGAGTCCATCTTCAAAGGTTGGGAGATTGCCTTGGACTCGTCGGGTCTGTTCATACACTCGTCGAGTCCCATGATTCCCAGGTCCCTTTACGAGTCTAAACATTTACGTGACTCCCTTCCCGAACCACTAGTCCAACCACAGAAGGGATTTAGTGGTCACTACACACCGACTCGCCGAGTTCCAAGAACAACTCGTCGAGTCCCATTATGACCCTTACTATACAGTCGATTTAAATGGGTCTTAACATGTCAAAACCATAGATCTGGCCTCCTAATGTCCATTTTATACGTAAAGTTCCAAACTTGGTGCACATACATGAGGTCTTTGGCTCAAAAATCCATAAAAGGTGCTCTACAATGTGCATGGGGATCTCATGGCCATATAGTTGGCACCTTTATGCCATGAGACCCCTCCAATGGCTCAAATCTGAAAGTAGAAACCCATGAATCACCTTACAAATCCGAAAATGGCTTAGAAAGCCCTAAATGCACCCAAAATCTAAGCTCTAAAGATGAACAACCAAATGTAAGACCAAAACAGGGGGCATTTACCTTGATTGAGCTGAAGATGGAAGAAGATCTCTAGATCTACAAGCCCCAACTCGAATTCCCAAGCTTCTCCCTTCCTTTCAAGCTTCACAAACCACCCAAAAGCACCAAAAATGGCCTTAGATCACTCAAAGCGGCTAGGGTTTCGATATGAGGTGTTCTGGGAGCATAAGGGACGATGGAGGCTGCAATAAGACATTTAAATAGGGTGCAAATCCTCAAATTTAGGGTTTCACCCAAACAGCAGTTACTCGCCGAGTCAGTCCCCGACTCGTCGAATAGGTCACTTAAACTTCCCACAGATCCCGTCTCTACTCGACGAGTTGGGCCATCAACTCGTCGAGTCCCAGAGAAAATACATAAAATTCATAAATAAAATACATACCAGCAATCCGGTGTTACAGCACCAATGCCGACCCATGGTTTATTATGTTAGGGTGCTAGATGTCTGTGTGACTCTTACATGTGTATGTGTTTGTATGATCATTAGGCGGGGCTCAATAGATATTATGTATGATATTATATGTTATACTTGTATGTTTGTATGCTGGGCGGGGCCCGTTGTGTGAGTTAGGGCGAGGCCCGTTATATTCAGTGGGTGGGGCCCGTTATGCGAGTTAGGGCGAGGCCCGTTGTACTCAGTGGGTGGGGCCCGTTATACGAGTTAGGGAGGGGCCCGTTACACTCATAGGGTGGGGCCCATTATATGTATGATATGTATGGTATGTGGTATTTGGGGGAAACTCACTAAGCTTCGTGCTTACAATTTTCAGTTTATGTTTCAGGTAGTTCTAGTGCAAAAGGGAAGAGCTCGGGGTGATTGCAATGCACACACAATATTGTTCTGCATTTTCATGATAACTCTGATATTTTATGATGTTTTGATACATTTGTTCCGCTTGGGGTCTATAATGATGTTTTGGGATATTGTTTTAATTAATTGAAAATTAAATTTTTGGGTCTTATTTTTGGGACGTTTCAGGAACTCTAGGAAAGGATGCGAAGGCCAGTTCAGAGGTAACTGACCTGCAGCTTGTCGACCTTTTCTCACCATACCTGTAGAAAAATAGGCCAAAAAGTAGTTAGGAATAAGTTAGAAAAGATAAAAGTTGCATTAGGTGTTGAAATGGGGCAGACGCGCCAGATGCGCACTGCATGCGAGTGCACGCGGCACACATGCATCTATGCAACGCGCTCCAAGAACTCGAAGAACAGCAGGCATGGCAACCTGCTGTTTCGTCCAAATTTCAACACAAAAATCATATAGGGATGTTCGACTAAGCTTCTAGAACCCAAATAGGTAACCCATTTCGTCCAAAGCATCACAATTTACAGATTTAGTTAAAAAAATTTGAAAATTTAAAAATTCAAAATGAGGATCAATGGATGAATTAAACCCAAAATTGAGTATATAGGAAGTAAAATCGGTTGAATAAGATGCTTAAGTGATCATATATTTCAGAAAAACTAACCTAAATATATCAATTGATAAAAACCTCAAAAAACCTAAAAACTCGAAATTTAGCCCAAAATCTAAGTTAGGATTAGGCATAGAAGTTACCTCGAAGTAGAGTGATCGAACGAGATGAAGAAATCGAAGATTGGAGGCAAGCACGCGAAGTGTGCGTCGTGCGTGTGGGACCCAGTCTAGACAAATCTGATGGGGGCAAAAGGAATGTTGGTAAGGTTTCGAATGAAGCTAAAATTCTAGTTTAATGTTGATCTGCTGCAAGTGCGCGACACGCGTATCGTATGTCCGACGCGCATGTTCAAGATTTCTAAAATTTACACTTTTCATCCCTAAATACCATTAAATACCCTAGATACTAAAAACCTTTAAAAGTTTAATTTAATTAAAATATTAAGGGCAAGGAAGAGGGATTTCCTTAAAGTAATAGGAAATTTCATTCGTAATGAAAGTTGCTAGGAAAGTAACAGTAGTAGGAATTTTATTTGTAATAAAAGTTGCTAGGAAAGCAACAGTAGACATTGGGATTATTGAGGAATCTAAAGTATCATTATTCACAAGGAATATAATACTAAGACTTAGTGATAATCATACCTAGATCACATCAAAGGAAAATCTAAAGTGCTAGGCGAAGCGCTGCCAAAATTCTGAGTCATCCACTTTAACAAGTGAGTTCATAGTTACTTTCAACTTACAAATAAATATAAGTATTCTAATGGCTTAAATGTTATGTGTGTTGTTTAGCTATGCTTAATATAATATGTGCAATAATTAATGAGAGGATGTGATAGGTTAGTGAAGGGTTGTGTGAAATAATAAATGAGATGATGATATAAATTAGTAAAAGGTCGTGCAAAATAATAAGCTGTGATATGTGTTGTTGTGACCAAAGTACTATCGTACTGCTGTGCCTAGCTATTTAAGGACATGTATAACCTAACAACAAATTTTGTAAGGTTGCAAAACAAGTCGTACGATGATCCTAATGGTTATATAAGTCAATACTACAAGTCTTGATTTTTCTCGAATTACGTGAACCTGCTCCAAAAAACCTTTGTATTTTATCATGTTTGACTTGTAAGTCTTGAGAATCTTTTTAACATTTTGGGTATCAATTTACATTGTCGAAGTGTTAAGTAATTTTAATAATATCCAAATCAATACCCAATCATTAGTTAACACATCATCTTTATTAAAGATCAAGATTAAGATATGTTTACCAATTAAGGTCCTAAAGTGGGATGTTTTACCTTTAAACTAGTGGATTTCAATCATTTACTATGTAAAAACAAATTACCCAATGATCTAACCTTCAATGGTCTAATTTCCTTCTTTTTTTATTGCACCAAAATCATTTACATAACCTCATGCCCTCTCTTGATTGATGAAAGCACAAATATATCCTAAATACTATTAATACAATCATAGGATAACATTATA
Organism: Lactuca virosa; assembly: GCF_052849685.1. NCBI lineage: Eukaryota > Viridiplantae > Streptophyta > Magnoliopsida > Asterales > Asteraceae > Lactuca > Lactuca virosa. The sequence goes on along the minus strand of NC_136430.1, from coordinate 27,518,516 downwards.
AGCTACCAAATGACCAAAGCATCTCAAATGAAAAATGTAAGATTTGTGCGTTTATCATATTTTACACATGCATGTAAATATTTACATGACCACGTAAATCACAAGTCACTCCATTCCCGTCCAGAAACTCCATTTAAGCTTCACAACTAGAATCTACTTCACTTAAACCATACATTTAACCATTCTAATGATCTACACTTGATAGAATAAGTTCAAAATAAGTTTTGAACTCTTTAATCATCCCTAATTAACATTTATATTAAAATTTTAACTTGAATTAATTACTCAAAAGTCAATTAACAATACAATAGAATAAATATCTCAAAATCGACATCTCTATAATTATCTCTTAATTGAATAGACATCTATTGTTCAAAACCTTAATCTAATACCTTTGTGATCTTATTTAGTTCATAAATTAAACTAAGAGTAAATAACTATTAATGACCTTCCACATCCGAAAAAAAAACGTCAAACTCATAATGGTGATGACTAAAATGTATCTCATTATATTAGGAGCTTAAGATGTATTATAATTTAAGTTTTAATACATAGTTGATAGAAAATCGAAATTCAAAATCGTTCATTTATATTTCACAATTTAAAGTCAATAAATTCATAACCTAGCTTCAGGCCCGACCCTTACCTTTTGGAGGCCTTGTGCGAAAGACAAAATATTCCCCTTCTAGAAAGCTTGTAAAATATTATTAAGTCAAATTCTATATCATTAAGTTTAAAACTCAAAGTGGATTAAAAACATATCGTAAATTTTCTACCTCATCATCATAGATGGGTATTCACTTATTACTAGTGAGTTCCGATATTACAATTTTTTTTTACAAAAGAAGATAAGCAACCAATGCATTACTACTTTCTAATCTCAACATTTTGGTATTAGATGAAAATTCATCTATAACACTTTTAGAATCAATATTTTCAAGAAAATCCTTCTTAATCAAAATCAAATCCAAAACATTTAATCTCTCTTGAGACATGATAGACCATTAATAAGTGATATAGCAAAATTAGTCATATATTTTGGGGAAATTATCTTAATACTTAGAGATTAATTTATATTTTTAAGGACAAAAGATACTTAATATGCTTTAAATCTGATAAATACAAATAAGTTCGTTGCTTGGAGCAAAATAAACAAATTGGAGTTGAAAAGAGTTAAAAAAAGACCAAAAAACGAGAAGCAGCTAAAATCTCGCTGCAACAATTTAGTCTTCGTACTGTGATTCAGAAAAATTAGAAAAATATCAGGATCAACTTAAATGCAGATAAGCGTTAGCATCGGGAAACATAGCCATACGCGCTGCTAAATCTAAGATTCTATAAGTATACAATTTTTCTATCCTAATTTGGTATGCAGCCAAAGGGAAACTTTTGTGACGATAAATATTCGTCCAAGAAACATTTTTGGTCGATTTGAAGGATGAAGAACATGATAGGAACATCGTTTTGAAGATTGAAGCTAGGAAACACTATTTAATCATTTGAGTTGTTTTAGTTATAACTAGGATTTTACCCGCCACGCGTTGCAGCGACAATAATGAATTTAAGAAGAGTATTTCAGTAGCAAAATAGGAACTTTTGAGGACTTAAGTTGCCAAACCACTAAAGTCAGACACCAAAGTCATGCATAGAAACTTAGGACTTAAGCTGCCAAAACACAAAAGTCAATGACCAAAGCAATGTCAAGCAAAATGCATAAAAATAAGCACGAAAGCATAAAAAATATTTACATCAAAACGTAGACAAACTGGAAGCACCAAAACATAAAAAGATTACGTCGAAATGTAGATAAACTAAAATTTATACTGATACATACATAAAAAGACAAGTTAAAAAAAAATAATGAACGAAATTTCTAAATTTATGTTAGAACGTTGACCAACTCCAATTTATAATGACTCATACATAAAAATAAACACATATTAAATGAGTTTTTTTTATAAGTTAATGAATTTTACAAAGTTAAAAGTCGAGGGGTTCAAACAGACATTTTACAAAGTCGAGGGGTGGTAACTGTATACGGGGGTAAAGACGAAAGTTTAAAAAATGGAGTGGATTAAAGTGACATTTTAGAAAATTCAAAGTTTAGGGGGGGGGGGTAAAAATGACATTCTAAAAAATAGAGGATGGAAAATGGAAAGGATGAAAGTAAAATTTTAAAAAGTCCAAATTTAAGGGGCTAAAAACATCATTTAAAAAAGTATATGGAAGAAAACGTCATTTTCCAAAATAAAGGGGTGAAATAAGTAAATGGATACAAAGTATAGTGGTGAACCTTATGAAGAATGTCCATATAAGTTTTATAAACAAAGGAGTGAAAATGGAAAATAAGAAAAATGGAAGGGAGGAAAACCATAAGAAAGGGCACAGTCTTTTGTATTTAGAATAAATATAATGTTTAGCTATATATGTGAGTATTTTGTTTTTCAGTAATGATTATGGGCTAAAACCATTCTACTTCTTAGATGATTTTGAAATACTATGGTTTGATTTGTTAAATGGATTTGTAAAGTTTGATTATTTATGTATGATTGATCTTTATAATAAAGTTTTGATTTTTATTATCTACAACCAATGTTGCAGAACTCGCTATTCGGTACTCACTTGGTCGACTGCGGAGTAACGAATATTCGGCCTAGGCGGAGAGTATTCGGGGAGTACTTGGATGGTATTTTATAAAGAAATGAATTTTGGGGAAATTATATATATAAAAAATCAAAAGTTTATTCAAATTCATAACAAAGTATGTGAAATATTAATAAAAAAGATACTGTTTGAATGTTAAACTAGTTCAAAAAAATAAAGATTTTAGTCATGAAAATCTTGAAGATAAGAATGAGAGAGAGAGAGAGAGAGAAAAAAAAACATATACAATTCGTTTATCTGACATCTTACTTTAGTTTTAGGATTACTATGTTACATAAAATATAAAATACACATATTAATCATGAAATTCTTGATTTTTTTCTCCTTTTAAGTCAATTTTGATCTTTTGACCGAGTTGGCTGAGTTGGACCAATTTTGATTAATTTTCACCGAGTTGGACCGATTTTGACCGAGGTTGACCGAATTCCGAGTTATTTGGCCGAGTTAGCTTAACTTGCCTCAATAAGAGGCCGAGTACTTGCACGAGTTGGCTGAGTTTTACAACACTATCTATAATTGAGTTTATTATAGTTTAGACTATCAATCTAATTATATGAACTTGAATCTTAATTAGTTTATGAACTCAAACTGTTAGGGCTAGAGGTTTATCAAGTCCTAAGGTTAGATAATACAATTGCTAGCTTGAAAACATAAGAAAGTAATAGTTACTCATGCTATGCTAGATTAATTGTCATTATCATTGATAAGAAATCGTTAGATCAATTCATTCATACTTTGAGTATTTAATTGATTATTAGGTTAGCTAGTTGCACGGTCATTGTGTTAGTTGTTGTACTTTAAATTGATTGTTTTAAATCAAGTTCTTTGCTTTTGTTTGTGTTTGTTTGCGTTAATTAAGTCGTTAAAAAGTTTAACTAGATTATATAAAACCCGTCTTTTACTTAATTGTTTTTACGATAATTAATTGTTTTATATCTAAATCAAATCATATCCGTTCCCCAAGAGTTCCACACCCTTACTTGTCAAAACTATACTGCTGCATGATCGGGTCCACTTCCGTTAGTGTGTTATTGTGTGATTTAGTTAAATAAGGATTTTTAAATTTAAACCTGATTTTATATATATATATATATATATATATATATATATATATATATATATATATATATATATATATATATATATATATATAAATACTAATCAAGTTTTTGGCGCCGTTGCCGGGGAACGGTTTAATTTATTAGATTATTTAGTCTTTTACTGATTAGATCCTTTTTGCGGGATTTATTCTGCAGAAAATTATTTTTATATTTAATATTTATTTTTTCTTAAAATCAAGTTTTCATGTCGCGATCCTTAGTTGTCCACAATGCGACACTCGTTGAAATCCTTAATGATTTTATTTTTTGTTTTTGTACCTCTTAATGTGTTTTCTTTGTTTAGTTTCTATTTGTTTCAGTTGATCCACATAATGACGGACACCATCAACCTTTCACTCAAGGACTATGCAATTCATACTAGAGAAGGCCCCGACCCATGTCTAGTTCGTCCGACAATTATGCAAACAACCAAGTTCGAGTTAAAAGGCTAATTCCTCAATATGTTAAAGGAGACACCTTTTTATTGATAACATCACGAGGACACACATAAGCACATCGATGAAGTATTAGAGATTGAAGACTACTTCCACATACCGGGAGTAACCAACGACGCGATGATGTTACGTGTGCTTCCGATCATATTTAAAGATGCGGCGAAAAATTGGGTAAAATCATTACCACGAGGTTCAATAAAAACTTGGTACACTCTAAAAGCCAAATTTATTCAATGATTTAATATGTCATTAAAAATTGAAAAGCTAAAAGAAAAAATCCATAACTTCCAAGAAATGGGTGGAGAGACATTATACGATCATGGGACCGATGTAAGACGCTACTTCAAGATTGTACACAACATGATCTCAACGCACACCAAGAAGTTCAAACTTTCTACAGTGGGATCAATGTTTTCACACAAAATTATTAGATTCCCAAGGGACACTTACTAAGAAAAATCCCTCGATTGGAAAAGCAATAACAGAAGAATTGGCATGGCACTCGCGCGGATGGCATTCACCAAAAGACGATGTTTTTTTAGGACGATAAAATGGCAAAAGTTCTGATAGTTTAGCCGCTTTAAACGCAAAGCTCGGTAACATGAACTTAAGCATAAAGAAGATAAATTAGAAGATAAATTAGACAGTTCACAACATACAAGTTGGGTGTGACAATTGGAACAATGACCATTTAAATAAAGATTATGACTTGGAAGAAAATGGAAACAGTTATGATATGGATCTGATATGGCCGAGAAGGGAGGAAAGTTGTGAAGAAAAGAAACCAGATCTTGAAGCTCTTCTAGCTTGATTTGTCGAGGTATCAGAGAAACGTCACAACGATACTGCCACAACTTTAATAAATCAGTAGACCTCAATATTAAATATCTAGAGACAGGTGGGACAACTATCCCAGTTAATTCATGTACGTTTACAAAGTAATCCTCCGAGCAACACTGAAACCATTTACAGATAGCAAGTGAAATTCGCCACGATGCGAGGAGGTAAAAAGTTTGAACCTATTGTAGTTGTAAATGCTAGAGCACAGAAACCAGAAAAAGAAGTCGAAGAACACATTAAAGATAGCGAAATTGTTTCGACATCGCTCCACGATGAAGCCACTATCGCACCACGAACCAAGATTTAGATTCTGAAAGTTCCAATTGTGCAACCATATCAACCACCGTTGCCTTATCCGAGAAGGTGAAGCTACATAAACACGAAAAAGAGCATAAAACGTTCCTGAACATATCAGATCACTCTTGATAAACATGCCTTTCATAGATGCAATAACTTAAATGATGAAATACGCGAAGTTCCTCAAAGTCTTAGTTACGAATCGAAAGAAGTTGGAGCAAGCATTAAATGTGATAGTCAATAAACAATGTTCAACTGCTATGATGAACAAATTACCACCCAAGATGAAAGATCCGGAATACTTAACCTTACCATGTGAGTTTGGTAATTCATCGTCGACAAATGCACTAGCCGATTCTGGAGCTAGTATCAATCTAATGTCATACGCATTCTACAAAAAGCTCGATGGTTCAGATTTAAAGTCAACAAGAACGGAATTTCACATGGCTAATCTCTTATTCACATATCCAAAATGATACGTAGAGGATTTGCTCGTTAAAGTGAGGAAGTCTGGATTCCCAATAGATTTTGTAGTCCTAGATATGGAGGAAGATGATAACATCTCGATCATTCTCAGAAGGCCATTCCTAAGTACCACAAGAGCTTTAGTCAACGTTAAAGACCCAAAGTTAACATTAAGTGTGGGTTTCGAAGAGATGACATTTAGGGTTGATCAAGCGATGAAGTTCTCCAAATTACAAGACGATGAAGTATTATTTATGGTCTTTGTCGATAATTTACTAGAGGAGGAGTCAGCAGATCCAAAAGTTGAAAATGTTGATGCCAATGAAGACATTTTGGAGCTTAAGAAGCTAATGGAGAAAGAATTAAAAAAAATACTATCCCAGAGTAGTATTCGGGACGCGGACCATCACACATCACACCGCAAAATGAAGATTAATCACGAAGTAAAATCAAAGAAGCTTCATAATCGATACGTGACATCCTACCTAACCATGACACGAATGCCATGTATGGATATTTTACAACTTCTCAAAATAAAAAAAGGCATGGACTATATCAAGAAAATCCTAAACCCAAAGAGTTCTAGAAGTCAAAAAGATCCAAGGAAAGCTTAATGGATGATGTTAGAGATATGAAAGAGCATTGTGTAAAGAAAGGAAAACTTAGGCAAGAAAAGGGTAAAAGAGAAAGCTTCTACTACAAAGGGTGATGCGGTTAAAGTCAAAACAAAGGGAAACAACCAGTGAAACAGAAAGATTACAAGAAGTTTAAATCGGGGGAGAGTTCGAAGAAAAATAAGAAAAAGAACGCATTAAAAAGTTTAATTACAAGAAGAAAAAGAATAAATTAAAGCCAAACAAAGAGGCACCCCTTCAAACCATTGAAAAAAAAATTAAATGAGGGATGGATTCTGACTCACGACTCAAAAAAAAAAGCGTCTGGTGGGAGGTAACCCAATCTTTGGTTTGCATTTTTACTTTTAATTTTAATTTTTAGTTTTTGTATAATTATTCATTTTGATTATCATATGATGGTTTGATGTGCTTTTCTAAATTAGATATATTTTAGATAAAATGGTATATGATTAGAAAAGATTAGAGCATGAAAACATTCAAGTGTGGGGTGGATTCTCAAGTTCACGATGCTAACTTAAGAAATTCATGCAACAAAAATGCAACAGATTCATTCGCACTTCGCATTTCAAGCGATTGTATGTCAATTTCAATACCAAAGTGTCTTTTTTCAGCAATGATGTTCAGTTTCCAGAAAATTTAAGCCGAGAAGATTCAAGCATTGTATCAACAAACAACCCACAACAATCATTCAATCTTACTATTACACACCCAATAGGAGTTTGTTCTAGTTTTCTCTCTTATATATTCTTCTTAATTGAATATATATATATATATATATATATATATATATATATATATATATATATATATATATATATATATTGTATAACTTAAGTATGGGTATGAGGATTGAAATTAAGATAATGCATATTAGATGAAAATTTAATTTGGGTCTGATTTTAAGTTTTTTTCTAAGTTTTCGAGCATCAGTTTGTATATTTTTCTTAAAGTAAAAAAAAGTCAATTATATATATATATATATATATATATATATATATATATATATATATATATATATATATATATATATATATATATATATATATATATATATATAATTTGTGAAAAGAAAAAAAAAAGAGAAAAAAGTATAAAAGAAAGCTGTTGAAAATAAAAAACAGCCAATAAGGCAAAATTACCAATAAAAAGTTTGTCAAAAGTTCAAGTTTTGAAGTTAATAAGAAATTGCAAAGTATGAATATCTTGAAAAGGTCAAAAGTATGCACGTAAAAAAAAGCCAAAGTTTGTCCTAACATGCAAAGTATAAGTTGTAATTTTTATTTCTTTGTTATTTTTTTTAAATTGAGTCTAGAAGCTCGGAAACTATAATATGACTTAAAATGAATCTAAGTTTGTTTGAGGGAAAACAAAGAATAAATATGGGGTATTTTGATATTATCCAAATTAGTCATATATTTTTGGGGCAATTATCCTAATACTTAGAGTTTAATTTATGTATTTAAGGACAAAAGACACTGAATATGCTTTAAATTCGATAAATACACATAAATTCGTGGCTGGGAGCAAAAGGAACAAACTTAAGCTAAAAAGAGCTTATAAGGATCGAAAATCGAGAAGCAACAAAAATCGTGTCGCAACAAGTTAGTGGTCGCGTCGTGATTAAGAAAAATTAGCAAAAAAATTAGGACATCGAGAAGATCAGGATCGACTTAAATGAAGATAAGGGGTGAAACGTGAAACATAGTCATTCACACTGCTAAATGTAACGTCCCAAAAATACTGAGTAAAAATTTAATTTTTAAACAAGTCAAAACCATTCATTCATTTGTTCCGAAAGGCAATCAGAGTGAAAATGTTATCAAAATACCAAAGAAAGTCATAAACAACAAATACAGAATAAATCTCCAGGGGATGTGGTGCGATAAAGCCGGCCTCTTCCCTTTTGAAACTAGAAGTATGTGAAAAAACATTTTAAACATAAACCGTAAGCACAAATCTTAGTGAGTCCCCAAAATACTACATGCCATATATAAGATAAGGAATAATGTGGGAAGAATCATAGTCTTATAGTCACTTCCTGCTATTGGACAAATCATGGTCTTTCCTTGAAATGTCGAGGGCCAAATCTCGATCTTATGTACAAGTGCCAGGGGCCACATCCTGGTCTTCCATGCAAATATCAAAAAGACAACTAGCATCCTACTTACAAATTCCAGGGTCCAGATCTTGGTCTTACATACAACTGCCAGGGGCCAGATCCTGGTCTTACATACAATTCCCTTACATACAATTGCCAGGGGCTAGATCATGGTATTTCATACATATGCCAGGGGCCACATCCTGGTCTTCCATGCAAGTATCACAAAGACAACTAGCATCCTACATAGTATAGTGAGAAGACTCACCTCACTCTCACAGTCGAACACACACAACTCGAAAAGTCCATAAACCGGTGTTGCATCCCACCTATTAAAATATCAAAGGTTAAACCTTCATCTAGACTCAAAGACCAACAATTTTGATGGATTTTACATGCTATAACACTCCTATGGTGCACATACAACCCTAATGCTTTGGATCTAGTTTTCTCTAGTTATACATGCAATAAAAATTATCCAAAGCATGAAGCCTATAACTAGCATACATTTGATATTTGAATCATAAAAACTAGTAAGAATATTACCTCTTATTGTAGCTTGTTGAATTTGGCCTTTCAAGAGCTTAGCACCTCAAGTGTGATGCCTCAAACGGTTCACAACACATCATGAACAAATGGAGGGCTTGAGAGAGAGGTTTGTACACACTAAAAATCGGCTAGACTCAACTAGGAATCCACATGTGTCGATTTTAGGGTTAGGGAAATACATATATAGTGTAGAATTCCAAGAGTCATATGAAAACCCTAATTCTTACACTTAGGCTTATGATCCAATAATTCATATGGACTAACTCTTCATGGAAACTTACATAAACTTAGTCCATCATGGATCAATAGCCCAAACCATATGTATTACTAATTTACATAATCAGTCCCCGTTAATTTAATTAGTCTCTTTTGATCACTAAATTAATTCCAAATTAATTCTTGATCAATACTAATTAAATAATATGATTTCTTAATTAATATAATATATTAATAAATCACAAATAACCTCTTTCTCAAATATCCATCCTATCAAATTGTCCTGGTGAATGCAACCCGAAATGGACCATGCTACTCTCGGGTCAAGTGCATACAAATTATAGTTATGGGATTAGACACCTAATCCAACAGTCTCCCACTTGGATAAGTCTAATAACTATAACTGCAAGTACGACTCCAAAACCCGACTAGCAATCGTAGCTCTCAAAAGCCGTTGTCGAACTCTGACGCGTCCATTAGATAAGAGATCATATATTCCTCCATTCTAGATATCGTATGGACTGAGACATAGATTATAATCATTCTCTCTGTCCATATGATGCTTCCTGATTTTCGATTTATGACGACCGACTAATTGAACAAATCAAATCAGTCCAGGCTTGGCGAAGCGCTTAGGGTGTCATCACTAAATCATCAAGGGGCCCACAAATATCGCTTTTAGCCCTCTTAGGGTAAAATGAATGGATAAACTTCGACTCACATGCTTGCTCTATTTACTCATCAAATCACACACAATGATACGTTTTATAACACCAAGTTACTGGTGCGTTTTCATATCATCAATGTGCAATCGACTTGTAAACTGGAACTATATGCCTCCGTTTGAATAATATAAGATATTATCATCTCACAATCACTCGTGATGAAATCCATGAAGTGATTCAGATGAGCGTGGGTTTAATCCAATACTTAAATCTTATTACAGGAGCACTCATGAACACTACAACAAACTTGTGCTATGTCTAAAACCTTAGACAATCTACAGTCAGATTCATGACAGTCTTACATCATTACTTACTTCCAAAGTATGATTGCTTGTGGATGTTTAAATAACCTAGTTATTTGGGAAGTAAAACATGCGAAGTGAAACACAAGAATAATCGAATCCAATATGGTCTCAAAACTTTTGAATATAAATAAAATACCTTTTATTTAATCACCATATTCATTACACATTAATTATTGTATAATGTTTCGATTAATCAACTTAATACTTGAATTAAAACAATAGTTATCCCATACTCCAAGCATGCATACTATGTTTGCCTATGATCATTTCTTTGTGAAATAAACACAAACTCATTTCACAATTCCAAATCTTTATCATAAGTGTAAGATTCAAAACTATGATGCAATAATTCCTTTTGTAATGTCATGGTACCAAAGTCACAGAGACTTTGCCAACGATATTACAAAACTTTCCACTGTAGATTGATAACAAAACATTTCCATATTTGTCATATGATAATGCATTATTAATAGAATTATGTCTATTCATAATAATGTCAATATGGTCCATCCATTACTTATACTTCCAACTGTTCTTAAGCAACCAATCCTTAGCGAACATTAGATTGTCCTTCACAGTTGTTTAACCACTTTAGTCATATCCGATTCTAGTCCATTTTCCCTCTTAATGCCCTAGGCATTTGGAAAATTAGAACACTTGAATATTATAGCATATGCAATCAATCCTATATTTGAAGCATATGGGACACGATTCATAATGTCTTACATAAAGATATGATACTTGACCAGTCTTTTGCTATATTATTTCTATATATAGAATTTCCAATTTTGAAATATTTCAACATGGTATTCATATATATCCATGACTAAGTTTGATTAATACTTCAATCTAAACTTTTAGATTCGAAATAAAGTATAAGTTTCCTCTGCCTTACTATAGCGAAACAACTTTTCAACATTTGCAACTTTCCAAATTAGAACTTTGTTTCCTATAAATAGTATTGCTAACTCGCAACACTTACCAAAATGATTATGCTCCCACTAGCATAACAATTATTTTGTTAATAGCATAACATTTATGCTCCCACTAGCTTTGAATTGTATCCAAAATCAACTGGACTTCTAGAAACCAATACATATTGAATTTCTTACCAAAGTTCAGATTTCTGATACGAAACGCTTCGATAAGCTTTTATCTAAGCTCATACACCCTTTATTAGAAAGCTCATATGCGTGTCTAAACTATTTCAAAACTTACGGCAATAAGTCCCGAATGTTCAAACTATTTGCCATTTCTCACAATTCGAACTATGAAGAGGGATGCTATAATCATAATCGAATTTCAGAATGAGAATATCAAAATTGCTAACTCTTTAAAATCTACTTAGTGAAAGCGTTTCGTCACAATCATTTTCATGAATTGGAGAGAAACCTTATGACACTTAGATTTTATGGTGTATGTGTTCCTATCCATGTGAATCTGTGATTTCCAACCATTACCATAAGACAAGGTCTCTGAAAAACTCAACTTCATATGGACTGAACTTGTTCAATCTTAATTTCTTGCCACTTGGAAGCACAAGGGCCTACCATGTTTTCCAAGTTGCTTAGGAGCTCACCCTTACTGATCAATGAACTTTCACTGATCAAGGTGCATTTACTTATGCAAAAAACTGAGAAATCATAGAACTCACATGCAACGTCAACTTCAACTGGAATGGGCATAGAAACAAGAATATGTCAATACGATAGGTTACAAACCTCAAGTCGTGAGCTAGTGATACACAATAGGTTTATTCTTGATTAGTTCCTGAAACTTTTCAAGATCTTTAAGACTCCCACTGACCTATTGACATATAAGATTCTCTTGTCAAGAAACACTCCTTGACAAACAAATATTCAAGAGTTAGTGCATATTCTTATCTAGAATAACAGTTCATATAATTCGTCTTAGTTGATCTTTGTTTTAGCCAAAACATCACAACTACCAATTTGAAATATGCAAGAGTTAGAAAACATTTCTATTCCATATTTCATGATGTGTTATAAACCTACTTAAGATATGTCACTCAAGGCACAGTCTTGGAGTAGGACTCTAAGACTTGATTTTGGAACGAAGTATGACTCATCTTCTTGGTTTAACCATTTCAACAATTCACGATTCCTCTTCTTAGCCATACAAATACACTAAGATGTCCTTAGAGGATAAATTGTGATATGGTTCCATAATCATTAAGATGATCAACACGATACTCAAGTACTCTCCTTTCCTTTCAGATTGGAGAAACTTTTATCTTTCTGCATAATTTAATTCTTCTTATTCATTCTGCCACACATAGAAACTTTTCCAATGTTTCAGAAATACACTTAAACTTGTAAGCATAACCATATTTACTAAACTTATAGTAAATCATGACGAATAGTCTTATTGTTCTTTGTGGTGGACCTGACCAGGGCACAACCAAGTGTACCCGATCCCCTAGTCCTTCACTTGACTTACATATACATGTGAACAAGGAATTAGTCTTAATTTCCCAAAGACGAAGGTTCTCATTCATCATACAATACAAGTTGCATGATTCGAAGTTTCTATCAAATTGAAACTTGGGTGATGAGAATCTTTCCTTATTTGGTAAATTTAGACACTACCAAAAATGAAAGAAACAAATCCATATTGCTAAAAATAGAAACATACGAATATCAATTTTCACAAATGTCATTGTAAGGAAATATAAAATAAGGTAAAATCAAAATTTTCTTTATTTATAAAACTACGGAAAAACTTGTCCTTACAATGCAATTACAAATGAAAACTATGTCACCACATATTTTGTAAGTAATATATCATAACTCCTAAGTAGCAGCTTACAATTCTGATCATCGAATCATGCGATCGAAATCCATCTTTTCGCGATCAGACTCAACATGTTATTCCTTTAAGCTTCATTTCTTTTTTCTTTGATCCTACAAAACTGTTGGGTTTTGAGCATTCTAACACTCCTAAGTGTACATGCAACCCTAAATACCTTGGATCTATGTTTTCTCTATTATACATGCAAATATGATTATCCAAGGTATTATCCTAACTAGCATACCAAAACATTGATACTAGGATAATAAAATAGATAGAATACATACCTCATTGTTGTTGCTTGACTCCATGAAGCTTGAGAGCCTAGTGCCCCAAGTGTGACACCTCAAATGGTTCACACAACATCATGAACTCTTGGAATAACCATGAGAAGAAGACATACATGTTCAAATTGGCTAGCCCTCAAAATATGTATCACTAGTGCCAATTTCTTGAACTAAAGGGGTTCTTATATAGTGTGGCTATTAGGGTTACACCATGTAACTCATGACTTTACCCATTCCTTATGCTCCATGGGTTTTAACCTCCATGGATCACCACATGGGTTAAACCCAACATAAAGGAATCTTGGATCATAAGCCCACATATATAAGAATGAATGATTTACACAATCAATCCCCATATATTTAATTAGTCTCTTTTTGATCACTAAATTAAGTCCAAATTAATTCTTGATCAATACTAATTAAATAACATGATTTCATATTAATATATTAGAACTTATAATATATTAATATGTCACAAAATGTCTTTTCCTCATAAATGGTCTATCCAAATGTTCCGATGCCATGCAACCCAAATGGACCATGCCGAATCGGGTCAAGTACATACCAATTATAGTTATGGACTTAGACACTAATCCAACAGTCTCCCACTTGGATAAGTCTAAAACTATTATTGCGTATGACTTCAGGAACCAACTGGCAATCGTAGCTCTCAAAAGCCGCTGTCGAACTCTGACCTTGTAGATGAACTCTGACCTTTGTCAATGACTTGTCCATTAGATAAGTGATCATATATTCCTCCATTCTAGATATCATATGGACTGAGACATGGATTATAAATCATTCTCTCTGTCCATTTGTTGTTTCCCTATTTTCGATTTATGACGACTGACTAATTGAACAAATCAAATCAGTCCAGGCCCGGCCGAGCACTTACATTTGTCATCACCAAATCATCGAGGGGCCCACAGATATTGCTTTTATCCCGAAGGTAAAAGGAATGGATAAACTTCGACTCATATGGCTTGTTCTACTACTTGTTGAATCATACACAAAGGCACGTTTTATAACACCAAGTTACCGAATGCGTTTTCGTGCAATCAATGTACAACCAACTCATAGTAACAACTCATATCTCTAGGTTTGAAGAATATAAGATATTATCGTCTCATGATCACTCGTGATAAAATCCATGAAGTGATTCCAATGAGCGCGGGTTGAATCCAATACTCAGAACTTATGAGCACTCATGAGTGTTGTAGCCCCTTGTCCAATATCTTAGACCTCTACAAGCCAACCCATGACAGTCTTGATTCATATCTACTTCCAACATATGACCGATTGTGGATAGTTTGAATAACTTAGTCAATCAGGAAGAACAACCTAGTTATTCTGGAAGTCAAAACATGCAAAATGAAACACAATAATAATAGAATCTAATATGGTATCAAAACCTATGAACATAAATAAAACACCTTTTATTTATCACCATATGATTACACATTATTCATTGTATACTGTTTCAGCTATCAACTTTATTCTTGAATTTAAAACAATAGTTGTCCCATGCTCCAAGCATGTACACTATGTTTTCTAAACACTAGTCATGCCATACACCAAGTATGCATACTATGTTTGTCTATGATCTTCACTTTGTGAATTAGATCAATTGAACATAACTCCAATGATCCTCTTTCACAGTCCCAAATCCTTACTGCAAATGCAAGAATTCCAAATTCATGCTATTTACTGAAATCTGTTAGATTCTAAACTTATATGCATTGATCCTCCTGTAATGATTATGCACAGAGTCAGAAAGACTTGACAACAACCATTACAGAGCATTCCAAAGGAGATCAGCTCCTTGGAAATATCCTTCTTGCATTAAGTTTCCTAATCTTACACAGATTGAATAATCTCCAGATTCCATTTTGACTATCACTTCTGAACAAGAGTTGCCTCCTTACAGATTATGTCAATATGGTCCTTCCAGAATTATCACTATACTTCCAACTGTCCTTGAGCAACCAATCTTTGGTCAACCTTAGATTGTCCTCAACAATTGCTTAATCCTTTTAGTCATATCCAGTTCTAGACCTTTTCCCTTCTTAATGCCCCAGGCATTTGGAAAATTTTAGAAAGGATGAATATAGCACATGAAATCGATCCTATATCCGAAGCATATGGGACACGAGTCATGATGTCTCACATAAAGACTAAACCAGTCTTTTGCTATAACATTTCCATTTCTATTTGCCAAGTTCTCATAATTCAGATTATGAAAAGGGATGCCGTAATCATAATCGAATTTTAGAACGCAGATAATGGACCCATATATAGAATTTCCTTATGTTGAGTCATTCCAACATGAAATTCATATATAATCCTTGACTAAATACGATTAAAATCTCAATCTAAGCTTTTAGAATTGAAATGAAGTATAATTTTCTCTCCCTTAATTATAGCAAAACAACTTTTTCAACCCCTGCAGCCTCACGAATTGAAACTTTTGTTTTCTATAATTAACATTGCTAACTTGCAACCTTTATCATAATTATCATGCTCCCACTAACATGATGATTATTAGCATAACACTTATGCTCCCACTAGCTTTGACATGTAATCAAAAATCAGCTGGACTTCTAGAAATCAATAATTTATTGACTTTCTTACCAAAGTTCAGATTTCTGATACTAGATTGCTTTGATAAAACTTTATCAATATCATACACCTTATCTTAGATAGCTCACAGGTGTGTCTAAACAATTTTAAGAACTATGAAAAGGGATGCCGTAATCATAGTCTCGATTGTTTAGACCTTTACCGCTTCTCACAAGTCCATGTTAGTGTGCCGGTTAACCACACACGCTCCACTAACGACTTTGAGAATGCAAATATCACAATTGCTATCTAGCTAAAATCTACTTAGTGAAAGTGTTTCCTCACCATCATTTTCATGAATCGGAGAGAAACCTTATGAAACTTAGATTTAATGGTGTATGTATTCTTATCCATGTGAATTTGTCAAACCACAATCACAAGACTAGGATAATGACAAATCCAAACTCATATGGATTGAACTCAATCTTAATTTCTTGCCATGTGGCAGCTCAAGGGCCTGTCATTGCTTCCAAGTAGCTGTGCAACCAATTGAGAACTCTCAGAACTCCTATGCGAAGCCAACTTGAATAGGCACAGACATGTCGACACGATAGGTTATAAACCTCAAGTCGTGTGCTAGTGAAGAACTTCAGGTTTTATTCTTGATTAGTTCTTGAGACTTTCAAGACCTTTAAGACTCCCACTGTCCTCTTGACATATAAGACTTTCTTGTCAGATATTCAAGAGATAGTGTGGATTCTAATCAAGACAAACACTTCACACAATTGGCCTTAGTTGGTCTTTGTTTTATCCAAAACATCACAACTTACCAATTTCAAATGTACAAGAGTAGAAAACTTTTACTCTTACATTTGATAAGTGTTTTAAACCTTCTTTAAGACATGTCACTCAAGTTGCAATCTTAGAGTATAACTCTAAGAATTGTTTTTGGAACGAAGTATGAATCATCTTCTTGATTTAACCACTTCAATAATTCATAACTCCTCTTCTTAACTATCAGAATGCACTTAGAGGATGAATTGTGATAAGGTCTCAAAATCATTAAGATGGTCTTAAAACATGATACTAAAGTACTCTCCCATCTTTTCAGATTTGAGAAACTTTTATCTTTCTGCCTAAGTTGATTCTTCTTATTCGCTCTGCCATACATTGAAAACTTTTCCAATGTCTCAGAATTACACTTAAGCTTGTAAGTATAACCATATTTACTGAATTTTAGTAAATAATGACGAATAGTCTTAACGATTATTTGTGGTGGGCTTGATCAGTGCACAAGAATGTGTACTCGATCCTTTACTTGACTCACACATCCATGTGAACAAGTAGTTAGTTTTAATTTTTCCAATGCTTGAAAGTTCTTATTCATAATGCTATACAACTTGCATGATTCCAAGTTTCTATCCAACTGAAACTTAGGTGATGAGAATCTTTCCTTATTTTGGTAAATTTAGACACTACCACAAATGAAAGAATCAAATTCATATTTCCACTCTTGCTCTTAATGGAATCTTATAAGCAACAATTTTTCCCCAAATGCCATTGTAAGGATATTTTAAAAATAAATAAATAAAATCATCATTTTTCCTTTTATTTTAAAAAACTTTGCGGAAAAACTATCCTTACAATGCAAAAGCACATGAAAACTTTGTTGTTATCTAATCCTATGCAATATATCATAACTCCTAAGATGTAGCTTAAGAATCCGATCTTCAAACTATGCGATAGAAATCCATCTACGCGATCAGATTCAGCATAATCTTTCTTTAAGTTTCTTCATTTTTTTTCTTTGATTCTTAAAACATCACCATGTGACCCAGTCACATCATGTATCAAGAATCTCATAATAGAAACTTAGCAGAGTCAGATAGTGGACTTTACCTGAAGTAGAGTCAAACTTATTGACTTTAACATCCTTAGGTAAATTTGGCAGCTTCGCAACCAATGCCCCTTTCTTTGGCAATATAAACATATGGACCCTTTGGTAATGGTACTATCTCAGACTTAGCCTCTCTCTTTACCATTTGGTCAACCAAGTTGACTATGGCCGATCCCTTTCCATTGGGAAGAGAGAGCTTTTACTGGATATCCAATGTCATCATTGTCAATGTCCATAAAGTTTTAGGAAGTTGATCTTAGCAAATAGATAAGATCATTAAGGGTCTTGTCATAGTCTGTTTCATAGGAGTCCCAAAGGAACTCACTATGTGACTTAGAAAGTGATTGATCATCAGCTTCCTCTAGACTTTGACACCCAACTCTCCCGGCTTGTCAATATGTGACTACATCTCCAAGATGTGATCACACATAGACCTTTGCTTGCCAATAGGGCTCGAGTGACCTTAATCTTTTCAGGAACTTGTGGGTTAGGGAGAATAATTGGAGGAGGTGAAAGAGGTATGATTTCCATGGGACATCATCTTCATTTAGGAAACTTTGTTTCAAGAGATTTGGGAAGATCATAGATGTCTGAACTTAGACATCTTTTGGGAGATATTCAAGTTAGTTGATTTAGAGTCCTTAATATAACACCCAATATGAAATATTAAGGCTAGGACCCAATAACCTATTTATAACTGGAAGAGGGATGCCGTAATCCAAGTTATAAAATAGTTAAAGGTAGGTAAATGACGATTTACCAATTTCCACCATAGAAAAACGAAATATAATTAAGTTTTAATTGGATTTGAAACTCCTAGATCTTTTGAGATACATTGAACTTTCAATGGCATGTTTGAATATCGATTGTGCCCTCTCAAGTTTGTGACTGGGATGCCGAGGATCACAAACAAGGTGTGAATAACCATACAAATTGACTTGGTACCCTCAACAATATTACCTAATCGATGTGCCGGTTAACCACACACGCTCCACCGATCTATAATAAAGTCAAGTTACCCTTTGCCATTCTTACTAGTCCATGTTAGTGTGCCGGTTAACCACACACGCTCCACTAACGACTTGGTAAGGTACAAAGTGTAATTTTATGGGCTAGCACCAATTTCACATTTTTCCTAAGTAACTAATATTGGGAATTTATAAGCGTTTAGTTACTTAGTATTTATCATTAATACTTTTAATGAAGGGAGAATTATAGTCCTGGTCCTACCCGTTCGGCTAACGACCCTCCACTAGTCAAGGAAGCGGTGGGTGAGAGTGGACACCCATTAAACTGCCATTTTATAGGCAGTAACCTTATACCCCCCTTATAGACCGGCTTCGTGAATGAGGCCTACTAACGGTAAGATTGACTTTATCTTATACATATCTATATAATTAAAATTATAATAATAGTATAAGGGTTTGAATTTTAACTTTTAAAATTCTAAGGGCTAACTTGGAATTAAAGTATTTATAAGTGAAACTTTTCAAATTCCAAAACTTGAGGGCAAGTTTTGAAACTATTCAAAACTAATTAATTCCATAACTTATGTGTTTAAATTAGTTTTAATTAAAAAACTCTTCAAGTTCCATAACTTGAGGACAAGTTATGGAAGACTTTAAACTAATAAAAGAATGTAACTTTTCTTTATTTTGTAATTTATGGAATTAATTAAGGTTACACATTTTATTACTTAATGAAGTGACTCTTGAACCTCCATAACTTGAGGACAAGACTCTTCATTTTTGTAACCATTGCCAACTTTTATGAGTTTTATGAAACTTAAATGTGACTTTTCATATAACTTGAGGACAAGTTACAAAAACACATTTTAGAATCAACTCTTAGATTAAAATGGATTGAAAACACATAATCAATTAACTTTTCTATTAATCTAAGCAACTCATAAGAACAAGATAATTCAAATCAAACTTTTTCATGTAATTAGCCTAATCACTAAACTAATACAAACATGAATCTATTGACAATTATCTTGTTGTTGGATTAGTATGAACATTACCACATCAAAAAACAAGTTTATAAGTTCAAAAACATCTTAGGGTAATGTTTCTAGTCCATTTCTAGCCAAAAAACTCGAAAATATGCTGTCTGGGGGTCCAACTCGCCGAGTGCATGAACCAACTCGGCGAGTTGGATCGTTCTGATCACATTTTAGGCATGGACTCGCCGAGTCTCCTGAGGGACTCGCCGAGTCTGATGATCAGACAGCAAACAGCTTCGATTTTTTAAGCAGTTTTGCAAGTATAACAAGAAAACAAGCCTAGGCTCTGATACCACTGTTGGGTTTTGAGCATTCTAACACTCCTAAGTGTACATGCAACCCTAAATACCTTGGATCTATGTTTTCTCTATTATACATGCAAATATGATTATCCAAGGTATTATCCTAACTAGCATACCAAAACATTGATACTAGGATAATAAAATAGATAGAATACATACCTCATTGTTGTTGCTTGACTCCATGAAGCTTGAGAGCCTAGTGCCCCAAGTGTGACACCTCAAATGGTTCACACAACATCATGAACTCTTGGAATAACCATGAGAAGAAGACATACATGTTCAAATTGGCTAGCCCTCAAAATATGTATCACTAGTGCCAATTTCTTGAACTAAAGGGGTTCTTATATAGTGTGGCTATTAGGGTTACACCATGTAACTCATGACTTTACCCATTCCTTATGCTCCATGGGTTTTAACCTCCATGGAGTATCCATGGATCACCACATGGGTTAAACCCAACATAAAGGAATCTTGGATCATAAGCCCACATATATAAGAATGAATGATTTACACAATCAATCCCCATATATTTAATTAGTCTCTTTTTGATCACTAAATTAAGTCCAAATTAATTCTTGATCAATACTAATTAAATAACATGATTTCATATTAATATATTAGAACTTATAATATATTAATATGTCACAAAATGTCTTTTCCTCATAAATGGTCTATCCAAATGTTCCGATGCCATGCAACCCAAATGGACCATGCCGAGTCGGGTCAAGTACATACCAATTATAGTTATGGACTTAGACACTAATCCAACAGTAACATCAAAATGTGATTTCATCACATCATGTATTAAGAATCTTCAAATAGGAACTTAATAGAGTTAGATAGTGGACTTACCTAAAGCAATGTCAACTACTTTGACTTTGCCTTCTCTTAGATCTTTCAGGTAGTTAGGACAGCTTCACTTCCAATGTCCCTTCAAATGGCAGTAGAAACAAGTGGACTCTTTGGCATTTGTACATGGAACTATCTCAAAACTGGATTTTCTCTTATGGTCAAATCTTTTGACCATAGCCAATTCCCTTCCCATAGGAGAAGCGATCCTTTTTGGACTATCTATGTCATTGCCTATGTCCATGGCAGCTTGGGAAGTAGATCTTCCAATCAAATTTGGTTGACCAGTACGCCAAATCATTACTGATTCAGCGGCAATTAGCAAATAGGTAAGATCGATAAGGGTCACGTCGTGATCTGTCATATAGTAGTCTTTAACAAACTGACTATATGACTCGGGAAGTGACTGAAGAACCCAGTCAACAGCCAACTTCCTTGGGAAAAAGACACCCAACATTCCCAGCCTATCAATGTGCGACTTCATATCCAAGACATGTGCACACACAGACCTTTCATCTTGGTGTTTGCTAGCCAATAGGGCTTGAGTGACCTTGAACTTTTCAAGTCGACGAATATGTGGGTCAGGGAGAATTATTGGAGGAGGTGAAGGAAGTTAAGTATGATATTGAGGAATACCATCTTCATGTGGAAAGCCTTTTCCAAAAGATTCGGGAAGACCATAGTTGTCTAAAGTAGACATCTATAAGGGAGAAATTCAAGTTAGTTGATTTAAGTCCTTAATATAACACCCAAAATGAAATATTAAGGCTACGACCCAACACAATATTCTACAATTCGGAAAAGGGATGCCGTAATCCAATTGTAAAATAGGTAGGTAAATGACGATTTACCAATTTCCACCATGAAAAACGAAAATGAATATTAGGTTTTAAATGAATTGAAATTCCTAGAATCTTTTGAGATTCATTGAACTTTTCAACGCCGTGTTTAATCTCGATTATGCCCTTCAAGTTTGTGACTGGGATGCCGAGGATCACAAACAAGGTGTGAATAACCATGCAAATTAGCTTGGTACTCTCGATGTCATTAATCACCTAATCAATGTGCCGGTTAACCACACACGCTCCATTGATCAATGATAATTTACGAGAAACTCATTGCCACCCTTACTAGTCCAAGTTAGTGTGCCGTTTAACCACACACGCTCCACTAACGACTTGGCAAGGTGCAAAGTGCAATTTCATGGAATAGCATCATTTTCACATTTTTCCTAAAGTAAGTAAGATTAGGAATTTAATAAAACATTTAGTTACTTTATAATTATCATTATACTTTTAATGAGAATTAATGTCCTATCCTACTCGTTC
This sequence comes from Lactuca virosa, assembly GCF_052849685.1. NCBI lineage: Eukaryota > Viridiplantae > Streptophyta > Magnoliopsida > Asterales > Asteraceae > Lactuca > Lactuca virosa. The sequence continues at coordinate 27,496,129 of NC_136430.1, read as the reverse complement.
GGCTAACGACCCTCCACCAATCAAGGAAGCAGTGGGTGAGAGTGGACACCCATTAAACCACCATTTTATAGGTAGTATCCTTATACCCCCTTATAGATTGGCTTCGTGAATGAGGCATACTAACGGTAAGACTGACATTTTACTTATACATATATAATATATTAAACTTTTAATTTTATATAGTATAACGGTGTATTTTAAACTTTTAAAATACTTTGTGGTTTAATCTATTAATTAAACTATACTCTTAATTTAATTAAACTTAAGCCATGTGATTAAGGATTTAATAATACTCTCTTAATTAAACATTTAATTAACTTAATAGAATCCATAAGAGTGTAATTGAACTATTCAAAAGTATCAAGGTTCTAAATATAAAAATTTAAAATTAAAAACTATTTAATTAATTTTTAAGTTATGAACCCAAGAGTTGCACCTTTTGAAACCGTTCATTTACAAGAGTTTTAGAATTCAATGTTTCTTAATTTGAGACTGTTCAAATAACAAAACTTGAGGGAAAGTTTTGTAACTCTTTTACAACTTTTGAATTCCAAACTTGATGACAAGTTTTGTAACTCCTTAAAACTTTTTGAGTTCCAAAACTTAATGGCAAGTTTGTAACTCTTCAAAAAAACTTTTAGAATTCCAAAACTTAAAGAAAACTTTTGTAACTCTTCAAAACATTTAGATCAAATTTAAAAACTAATAAAATAATCATATATTCTTTATCTTTTATCAACTTGACCTAATGCAACTCTTATAGCAAGATAGTTTCAAACTAACAAATATCTTAAAATTTGACAACTATCTTTTAATTGGATGAGGATAGCCCTTACAATATTAGAAAAAACAAATTTTATGATACAAAACAGTTTAAGGTAATGATCCAAACCCAATCCTGTCCAAAAACCCCGAAAAACTGCAAACAAGCTATCCGACTCGCCGAGTCAGATTATGGACTCGTCGAGTTCACTATGAACTCGTCCAGTTCATGTATGGACTCGTCGAGTCCCTCTTTCAGAGAGAAGTTTTTCGACTTTTCCATCTTTGAACAATTAAGCAATGCATCAATATAACAGAAAACTACATATGGCTCTGATACCACTGATGGGTTTTATGTACTATAACACTCCTATGGTGCACATACAACCCTAATGCTTTGGATCTAGTTTTCTCTAGTTATACATGCAATAAAAATTATCCAATGCATGAAGCCTATAAGTAGCATACATTTGATATTTGAATCATAAAAACTAGTAAGAATATTACCTCTTATTGTAGCTTGTTGAATTTGGCCTTTCAAGAGCTTAGCACCTCAAGTGTGATGCCTCAAACGGTTCACAACACACCATGAACAAATGGAGGGCTTGAGAGAGAGGTTTGTACACACTAAAAATCGGCTAGACTCAACTAGGAATCCACATGTGTCGATTTTAGGGTTAGCGAAATACATATATAGTGTAGAATTCTAAGAGTCATATGAAAACCCTAATTCTTACACTTAAGCTTATGATCCAATAATTCATATGGACTAACTCTTCATGGAAACTTACATAAACTTAGTCCATCATGGATCAATAGCCCAAACCATATGTATTACTGATTTACATAATCAGTCCCCGTTAATTTAATTAGTCTCTTTTGATCACTAAATTAATTGCAAATTAATTCTTGATCAATACTAATTAAATAATATGATTTCTTAATTAATATAATATATTAATAAATCACAAATAACCTCTTTCTCAAATATCCATCCTATCAAATTGTCCTGGTGAATGCAACCTGAAATTGAGCATGTTATTCTCGGGTCAAGTACATATCGATTATAGTTATGGGTGTTGGGGTACAAAGTTTTCCTTGAATGACTTTGTAATGTTTGACTTTTGTAAAACCCACTTGCATGTGGTGTATTAGCCTTGTGACACATGAGAGATAGAGAGTGAGAGAGAGACATGTAAACACCTCTATATAAGGTGGGTTTAGTCCACTTGTAGAGGTGTGCTTGAGAGATGTAAAAGTGAGTGTGTAAGTGTGTGTTATTTATGTAGTCTAGATATAGATCCTTTTTGTGTAATACCATATACAATCAATACATCTCTTGAACACCCAAATCACCATGTTCATTGTGCAAACTTTAATTCCGCATGCCAAACCATGTTCTTATGTCACTACAATTGGTATCAGAGTGGGTCTTCAAGATCAACGTGATTTTTAAAGAACGATTCTCGGTTTGGCAACTTTTGTCACAATTAAAGCAAGTTTGGTGAGTCTCTCTCTCTATGATCTCTCTTAATTTCATTGAAATTGTGCGTCGCGTTCTTGATTTGTGATCATTTGACTCGTTGGATCAAATTTTTCTTGAAAAACCCCATTGATGATCCAATAAATTTTTTTTAAGATCAAATCCAACCAAAAACAAAATTTAAATTCGAATACTGTTCATTTCCAAATTTATTAAGCCCAATCAATTCATTCTATTTTACTGTTCATATTCATGTAATTAGCCCAATTTATCCATTACTATTCGTAATTCAATCTTGAGTCAAAAACAATAGATCAGTTACTATTCAAGCCCAATCCAAGTTCGCATCTAATTACTGTTCATCGTATCTCAAATATCAATCAAATACAATTTAATGATCGATTCTTTCAGATGTTCAAATATTCATCTGTTGTCGCTTATTGTAAGATCGCATCTTCCATCTGACTACCAACATTTGTTTGATTTCTAAATTGGAGTCGAAATTGAAGTGTTCGTTCACTTATTCTCATACGTTTGTGTTCATATGAATTCAGTTTCATCAATTCATTCTTATCGATCGATCGTTACTGATTGAATTCATCTTTTGAGTCGATTCATTACATTGAGTTGAATCTCAAAAATCAATTATGATCAAGATATCAATTGTTGATTCAATTGAAGAGTCAATTTCAAAGTCAAAGCTCGGTTCTTATGGTTCCAAGATTCAAAATCGAAAAATATTCAGATGAAGATGGGTTAATTTTGAGTTTTGATGACGAGTTTTTGATGTGTCTGAATTTGATTTTGATAGTTTTTGGTGTTGATATGGATCTATTTTTGATTGAGAACAAAAACGTGACTGAAGAACTGTGAGCGATGGTTTGAAATTGAATGATCAAGAACAATTGACGAACGTATGAAGAACAGATGAAAATTGTTTGATATTCAGTGTTCGATCTATAAATTGAGTTGAGAAAATTGTGTTTGGTGTTTGTCGGCAACTGAAATCGAAAATTCAATCCCAGAAGAAGTCAAAATCGATTTTGGAGGTTTTTAAAATTGGTTGAATGGATGAGGAATCGAAAGTTTGAACTTGGAATTGAAAATCAAAAGTCGACTGGTATTATTTGGTTATTGTAATTTTCAAAATCGATTTTTGATTTTGGAGTTGCAAATTTAAAGAAGAAACGAACTGGGAAAGATCGATTTGGTAAGGAGGTGTCGATAGTCGAAACCCGAGTTGGTTATGCGATGATCAATGGGTTTGTAAAAGTGAATGACAGACTGGAATCGAATGGTCAATAGTCGATGATTTGGGAAGAACTCGACTAACGAAGATTTTGGAGGATGAATTCGTTATTGAGAAGGATTTTGATTTCGATTGTTGATGACGAAGCATTTTGGGAAGATAATTTTGATCGGTTAATGTACGAAGGGTCCTGGGTTTGGCTTTTGAAGATTAGATGGGTCGATTTCTTCGAAGATTTGGGAATCGATGTTGGCTAATGTTGTTTGATGTTGATGATTTGGGTTGATATTTGAACGAACGAAGCCTCGGTTATTTGATCGATGAATTGGAGAAGAACTGTAAGGAACGAAGGGATAAAACGAGCAGTGAGTTAATTCGATTCAGAGGTTGGATGATTAAGAGGTTACTGTTCATTAAGAGGCTTCGTTATGCTTCGATTTCGTATGAAAAATTTTGTATGCTTTGTATGTTGAGAATTTTTGTTTGATCGGGGAAGATGAAGTTTCATACGAAGAGGAGAGAGAAAAGTTTGGGTGAAGATGATTTTCGTACGAAGGGGAGAGAGAAGGAAAAAGTTTCGTGTGTTTGGGTTGCCTGATTTCGTGTGAATTGAGGAAAAATAAAGCAATGTTACGTAAATGGCCCCTGGAATTTCGTTAGTTTAACACCTTTCCAAATTTTCATATGAAGAGGAGATGCTTTCGTACGAAGCGTTGAAAATTTCGTATGTTTGGAATGGAAAAGCAAAATTTTCGAATGTAGTCCCTCAAGTTTCGAATGGTTGACAAATGGAAAAAGGCTTCGTATGAATGATCAACATTTCGTATGTTTTGATCAAAAAGCAGAATTTTCGAAAACAGCCCCTAAACCTTTGAAAATTTGGCACTTAGAGAATTAATTGAAGTTTCGAATGTTTGACACTTTTCACCCAAATTCGAAAATTTTCTGAAGCTTCGAATGTTTGGGACAACTCTTCGTATGTTTGGTGAACAAAGACAAAATTTTTGAAAATAGTCCCTGAGTCTTCGAATGTTTGGCGGTTCATACCTAAATTCGAAAAATGACTGTTTTTGCTGAAAATTGAAGAAAATGCATTTCAAGCCCCTACAGTTTGTGCAAATTGATGCTTTCTACCCAGCTTTGGAAAAGGGGGAGTGTTTTGCATTTTTGGCTGTTTTGGGCGCACCGGGTCACTGCAGAATTTTGAAATTGACAATTTCTACCCATTTTGAGAAATTTTGTCAAAGGCAATCCGTGAACGAAGCTAAAAATTCAATATTTTTTGGATTTTCCGGATTGAAGCACAAAGTTTATGCCACATGTTAAGGGGGAGTTTTGACACGAAAAATTCCGAATAGAGCACGTTCTCTTTCCTTGATGGTTTTATAATGAAATTTCGATTATAAAAAGGAGGAGAAATTTATATGGAAATTCGAACTTGAATTTTTCATATTACGCGAATTTGAAGACCGGAGTGACCTTGAATTTTTGAAGCTTTCGAAATGATGAAATTGAAAGGTCGGAAGTGATGTATTCGAAATGGGTTTGGTTTTATTGATGATTTTTGGGGTGTGCTTTATGCTCAACTTTTGGTGATCAATTTGGAGTTTGAGAAGCTTGTGATCATTCGTTGATGCTTGGTTTGTATGGTCTCACATCCTAGAGCCCAAATTGAAGAATCGTGGAAGAAATGAAGATTGAAGTTCATTTCGACATGTGTCACCCTTGAGGCTCGAATCGCGTAGTTGCTCGATTTTGGAAGATTTGAAGTGGGTCATTCATTCCTAACTTTGAGGGGGAGAATGTTGGGGTACAAAGTTTTCCTTGAATGACTTTGTAATGTTTGACTTTTGTAAAACCCACTTGTATGTGGTGTATTAGCCTTGTGACACATGAGAGATAGAGAATGAGAGAGAGACATGTAAACACCTCTATATAAGGTGGGTTTAGTCCACTTGTAGAGGTGTGCTTGAGAGATGTAAAAGTGAGTGTGTAAGTGTGTGTTATTTATGTAGTCTAGATCTAGATCCTTTTTGTGTAACACCATATACAATCAATACATCTCTTGAACACCCAAATCACCATTTTCATTGTGCAATCTTTAATTCTGCATGCTAAACCATGTTCTATAATCTCTACAATGGGCTTAGACACCTAATCCAAAAAAATTTCCCAAAATTCAACCAAGTCAAAAAGTCAATGGTCAAAGTCAACATCAGCTAACTTCCATGTCGTGATCAATCCATGGTTACGTTGTGGAAAACAAACTCAGGCTCGATCAAAATCTCGGTCACGATCCAACTCAGCCACGATCAAATCTACTGTCATGTCGTGGTGGTCATGCCATCATGTCGTGACAAAGTCCATCCAAACATTCGATGAGCCTCATCGTCACGTCGTGACATCCATATGGTCACGTTGTGAATATTGCATTGGGTCAGCTTAATGTACTACGCCCCTAATCCTTTAAGCTACCTATTCCAACTTTCCAGAGTGTTTTCTTACTCTAAGAACATTCTCAAAATCGATGCTTTATAGACATGCATGTCTTGAGCTCATGCTAGGTCAAAATAATGAAAATGGAACCAAAATCTCATGCTTAGATTCAAAACTCAACCAAACTTCAGATCCATAACATATAACCTTCAAGGGACCTCAAGGATCTATAAAGTTGCCAACTTTATGGAATCCATCCATCCAAACTTTCACGGACATGGAGAAAATGCACTAAAAGCCAAGATCTAGAAGCATATAACATAAATCTTAGAACTTGAACACTTATAATGGTCCAAAGAAAATTCTAGGAGATGATGATGAGACTTGCAAGCTGGATCTTTGAACCAAGGATGCTTCCTTCTCCTTCAAGACACCAAAAACACCAAACACACCACCAAAATCTTCCTTCTGATACAAGACACCAAAACCACAACCAAAAGCTCAAGAATTCAACAATGGGGGCTAGGGTTTCGTTGAAAGGGTTGTAGGCTGAAGAGGATGCCCTAAACCTTGAGTTTAGGGGCTTATATATGAAAAGAACTCTACAAGATGATGTGCTTGGGCTGCAGCTACTGTCATGTCGTGACCTTCCTCTTCTCACATTGTGACAACCAGCAGAAGCACACGTTCTTCATTTGACATGCCACGTCGTGACACTCCTTGAGTCACGTCGTGGCATATGGTTTTCTTCAAAAACCATGTATTTGAATCCTTTATATCATCAATTGATCCAATCTGGGAAACGAGTGTTATATCTCCCACTTAAATTAGATTTCGTCCTCGAAATCTATCCTTACAGGATACCCTTAAAACACCCTTAGAACCCCTTGAGGGTTCTTCCATGTCCATTTGCATCTTGCATGATCCAGCTTCACTCCGAATTCCAGAACCGTAACTATGATCATAATGATTTCCAAACCAAGCACATGGACCATACCCGAGCAGAAACTCCCAAAGGCCAAATTCACATCCGCCGCAGTACTGGAAATAGGTTTGAAACAGTCCGCCCTTCATACCCAAGGCCAACCAATCCTTGGCGAGAAACATGTAACCTGGTGAAAGGACAACACCAACGAATCAGGACTAAACCACACCGAGAAGAACTAACTTCCCTATTCATAAACTAAAGATTCTAAAACCATGTCTGACTTCCAGACAGACAAAGCCACCCGAACCCCAACCATACGGGTTAGAACTCACAAATACGGTCCGAACCATTCCTCCCCAACCTTACGCCATCTTACTGATACACTGAAGGATGAAATTCACAGTCAATCGTTGATGCCGACAACCTCACACTCAAATAAAAGGCGAGTTCAAGACATGAGCCCCAACAATTGAAACTATACCTGTAACACCCAGACATTATGTATTTTCAATTTGACCCTAAGTACAAAAGTTTGTTGAAAAATTGGTCCTTACGCCAAGCATACACTTGGTGTAGCTCATTAAAAAGGGTCACGTGTGCATGTGAGTATGTTGGGCGTACTTGGCAGGTGAGAAAACCCTAATTTTTTTAGGGTTTGAGCACTATTTAAGCATCCTTATCCCCTTAAAACCCTTTCCTACATCATCCTCCATCTCCCAAAAACGTCCCTTGCTAACCCTAGTTCTTTGGTATGTGATTTTGAGCTTGAAAAGAGTGTGTTCTTGTGCTTGTGAAAGAGGAAGAAGGTGGTAGATCATGTTGGAAGCTCAAGGAAACTTAGAACCAAAAGTATCTCATCCTCAAGCATTTCTTGAAGGCATAAAGCTTGGGACTTGATGAATGTTTTCCTTGGATCTTGCTAGTTCTTAAGTTTTCATGAATTTTGGTTCCATAATCTTGGTATTCAGGAGTATCACTTACTCTAAACCATAAGAGTTTTCCTTTCAGACGTTTTTGAGTGCTAGGAACCATAAAAACCTATCTTGATTAAGACCGAAACCTATCTAATCGAAAGTGGGGTCTAGTTTAAGCTGTCAAACTGTGATCTTGGTCCCTTTATTCCCTCCATGCAAGAGTTATGATGGTTTGGTTTGTGTATTAAGTTAGGGTTTTGGTTTTTGGATTCATTCTAGCCATGGAAAGTCATAAAGACTTAGAATGATATTTAGGAGTAGATCTGAGCTTTGGACATGAAATCTTAATAGAATAAGCACTTAATGAGGAAAAATAGGATCAGCTTTAGTACGTTGGGTGTACCTGATGGTACGCTGCACGTACTGGTCAAAGGCCCCGTATTTTGGCTAAGGACCTACTACGCCAAACGTAGTGACTGAGTATACTGGGCGTACTTAGTCTGTGTTGACCCCTTTAACTTTTTGAATTCGAATTATACCAGGAATTTGACCAAGTTTGACTTAGGGGAATTTTGGTATTTTGAGCAGTAGTTTGAGATTAGGTCCTTGTTTGTTGTATATGTGACCGGTAGACTCAGCAGTTGGAGCAGTGATCTGTTCAGCTACATTTCAGACTGTGAGGTGAGTTTTCCTCACTATACTTATGGATCAAAGGCACCAATGCGGACCCACTGGATTATGTATCTTGGTATATTGGATTGATGTTATGTTGGTTATATAATAGACATGTAGATCTGTATGATTACCCGTGTTCATTGATTATGTGTTAGACTGGTAGATCTGTATGATTACATAAACTTGTTGGTTATTGATTGTTATTGTATATGCCGACATGTTATGGTTGTTGGGTTGAAGCGGTCTTGCTTTGTGCTGAAGGCCAAGATACTCGGAGCGGTCTGGATAGACTAAAGGCCTGCAAGACGGTCCACTCAGGCCGAAGACCCAGAGAGCGGTCCAGATGGGTTGTAGGCCCTATGAGGCAGTCCAGTCAGGCTGAAGGGTCATATATGCATGTTGTTATCTGTATGGTTGTGTGTGGTACTTTAGGGGAACTCACTACGCTTTGGCTTACAATTTGATTGTTATGGTTTCAGGTACTTCGGAGGATAAGGGCAAGATGAAGGATTGATCATGCACACCCTTCAAATTTTTATGGGATTATGATTTTGGGATACTCTGATTTATGATTATGACTTTTGGAAACTATGTTTTATAAACATTTGTGGTTTTTGGAATGGTTTAAAATGAAAAATTTACCTTGATTTTTGGGATGTTACAACACCAACGTACACATCAATCCTGTTAACCGAAAATATGCAAATTTGATCTACCCGAGATCTTCCCGGATCCACATCGTCCTTCTAATAAAATGAAATACAGAATCCATTGCCGACTGCTGAAGCTGACAACCCCACTCCCGGTCGTACAGTTAAAATTTCAACCAAAAGTTTGACGGACAAAGGCCATCTAAGCATACACGTCAACACAGCTCTAACAACCCTTAAGTCCAAGCAAAGAATGGCTAACAAACAGTCATAACCTTCCTCTTGTCACGTTGTGACAACCATCAGAAGCACACATTCTTCATTTGGCATGCCACGTCGTGACACTCCTTGCGTCACGTCGTGGTATATGGTTTTCTTCAAAAACCATGCCTTTCACTCCTTTATATCATCAACTAATCCAATCCGGGAAACGTGTGTTACACTAAATCTCAGAGTCTATAAATATATGAATTTTCTATCATAATTTGGTGGGCAGCCAAATGGAAACCTTTGGGACGATAAATATTCGTCCAAGAACCCTTATTGGTCGATTTGAAGGCTGAATAACACGATAGGAGAATCGTTTTGAAGAACAAAGCTAGGAAACTCTATTTAATAATTCAACTTGTTTTAATTATAATGTTTAGCTATAGATCAATGATTGTATTCTGTTTTTTAGTAATGATTATAGGCTAAAACCATTTTACTTCTGCTTAGATGTAAATGATTCCTAAATACTATGGTTGGATTTGTTAAATGGATTTGTAAAGTTTGATTATTTATGTATGATTGATCATTTATAATAAAGTTTCGATTTCTACAACTGAGTTTATTATAGTTTAGACTATCAATCTAATTATATAAACTTGAATCTTAATTAGTTTATGAACTTAAACTGTTAGGGCTAGATATTTATGAAGTCCTAGGGTTAGATAATATAATTTTTAACTTGAAAATATAAGAAAGTAATAGGTATCCATGCTATGCTAGATTAATTGTCATGATCATTGATAAGAAACTGTTAGATCAATCCATTTATAGCTCGAGTATTTAATTGATTATAAGGTTAGATAATCGTACGATCATTGTGTTAGTTGCTTTATAATTAACTATGTATGAGACCCATGTATTACACGAGTTTATTAAAAGGACCAAAAGTAACGGTGTGAGAAAAAAAAGATCATTCACGCAAGTTTTGGTAACCACAAAGACCATGTTCATAAAAAAATAAGTAACGACTGAGTTTGTGACCTTTGGTAAACCACATGGATTATTTATGTAATTTGGTCTTAATTAATCTATACTAATAAAATTAATTAATATGAATTCACAAATGGAATGTACTATCTACATTAATATATGTATACATTAACTAATATATTAAAAGAAAGAGGAATTCACAAATAGAAAGTTATTATATACATTAATTAATATATTTATAAAATTAATTAACATGAGGTGGCATTTAATAAGTGGAATTTGAATAAAAATTGAAAAAAAAAGTATAAAAATGACAAGTGGATATTAAATAATTCAAAAAAATCTAGAAAATGGCAAGTGTCAAAATGAAGGAGAATATGACAAGTGGCAAAAACATTTTCATTTATTAAGGTAAATTGTATTAGTTCATCGGAACATGATAACTAGTCGTATAATATTCGGTAATCAACTTAAAAATCCATTTCACTATAATAAATCAACCATAGGAAAATTGAAAGATTTGAAATCTAAGTGAAATTACTTTAAATCGATTGTTTTAAATCAAATTCTTTGCTTTTGTTTGCATTAATTAAGTCGTTAAAATTAAGTTTAATTGAATTACATAAACCCCGTTATTACTTAATTGTTTTTAGTATAATTAATTGCTTTTATATCTAAATTAAATCATACCCGTTCCTCAAGAGTTCGACACCATTACTTATCAAAACTATACTGCTACACGATGGGGTCCCGTGTTTGATAATGTGTTACTGTGTGGTTATGTTAAATAATGATTTACAAAAATAAGACATGATTATATAGGCTTAGGTTATTTTGTTTAAAGTAATTATTGTGTTATTGTATGCATAAATATGGGCCAATCATTTTACTTATTTTAAGAAAGTGATTAATACATATTATTGAATTAAAAATAATCGAAAAATACCATCTAATTTAACTAGAAGGATATTTTAGTCAATTAATATAGATTTAATAAATGAAATTTGCATATTTTAAGGGATCATAGATTCTATTACTTTTAAAAATCCGATTTTACGAATTATAAGGTTTTTAATTCGGACATTCTGACAGAATACGTTTGAGTAAGTTTAAAAATAAAAATATTCTTGAACCATAAAATAATAAAAATATTCTTGAACATATTTTTTGATCATGACTTTAAAAATTTCTTGTAGAATAATAAAATTCTCGAACCATCAATTGAAGAATTAAAACAAAAATTACATTAATTCTTATAGAATACATGTCACAATTGCTAACAATTGCATTTATTGTTAAAGAATAAAACTAAAAAACTTTCAAATCGAGAAAAAAACATCAAAATTTGACAAATACAATAATAAATTCTAAAACAATAATATTGCTAAGAAACACTTTCAATTTTGTTGTCCGTTCTTCAAGCATCAACTTCATCAAGCATCAACTTTTTCAAGCATCAACTTCTATGAAAACAAATCCAATTGTAGTTTAGAATCCAATAACGCATTAGCAAATGATAAATAAAAAACTATATTCGTTTGGAAAAATATGCGGACTTGTTAATTGCATCAAAACCAATAACCAAAAATTGTAGAACATGTATAATCAATGAGACAATATCCATATTCCATTCAAACAGAATTAGAATTTGTGTTTCCATTCCGATAGAATTTGAATTCGTGATTCCATTCCGATAGAATTGGAATTGTACAAAATACACACACCACTAAGGAATTTGAATTCGTGATTCCATTCCGATAGAATTTGAATTCGGTTCTCTCTAAACTATACTTGTAAGGAGCTTCATCCCAAGGGCTGAAAGGAGAATACAGATTATACATGCATTACAAATTACTACTACTAAAAGAACCAACAAGAAAGCACACAACATATATAGATGACAAAACTCACACCCTCTATAATTTAACTAAAATAATAGAAAATATACCATTAAATCAATACAAATGTAAAGTTTAAAAACCAACTCACCTTTCTGATGCAGTTGAAAACAGCTCATCAACCTCAGATTCTTGTAGAGCTCCATCCTAGAAGGTGTAAACGTTTACATTTGAGATATATGAATAAATTGGAGTTGAATACAATCGTATAAATTTGAAAATTAACTAAAGTAGTTATGAAGAAAAGATCCATGATGTATAAGAAAATAAGTTAGAATAAAAAGTGAGAGAAATACTTACATTGTTAGAATTGAACAAACTGAAAATCCCCATCAGGAAGTCCACAGCTTCACTAGTCAACTCAATACTCTATATTATCACAACCATTAAGAGATTATTCCCAGTATTGGATATGATTTACTAAATGTAATATTGAAAGAAAAAAAAGACTAAAAAATAACATGGAAATTTATTTGAAGTTAATAGGAGCATAACCTGGTCGGGAGCTTTTCTAAAGGGAACATGAAGATTCTCCTTTCGTGCTCTTCAACATCAATCATGAAGCAACAAAACCCTAGAGAGAAAAAGAGGAATTGAGATGAATCAGAAGGGAACTCAATAAATGGACACAGAAGGGGAACTCATCGACTCCTTTCTTCTTCATTTATGCCTTCAATCTTCCCAGACCTCTCGCACTCGTTCCAGAATCTCATGGTGATCCTCTTCCGTTGTTGATTGGGACGAATTCGGTGAATTAGACGCCGATTGAGGGTGGAGATGTTTTACCGGCGGCCATAACAGCGAATTACGGCTGGAGATCGGCGGCAACAGCAAACAATGGTGGTGGCGGCAACAGAAAATCATGGTGGTGGATCTTCTGTGGGCATTGGTCGATGGAGTGACTTGTAGGTTTTATAAACTAGAGAAATTAGGTTAAAAGTCAAATACCATGATTATAGGGATTATTTTTTGTAGTTACTAAACAAATAACTATATTACCCTTATTTATTTATTTAATTATTTAATTTTGATTGGCCCACATTTATGCATAGAATAACACAATAAATACTTTAAACACCTGAACCTATCTCTGATTATATATATATATATATATATATATATATATATATATATAGAGAGAGAGAGAGAGAGAGAGGTTCAAATGTGGATCCACATAAGTGGTGTGGATATAGGGATCACTCTAGACCAAATAATTCAAAAACAATTCATTAATTAAATAAGATATTATTCCTAATCAAATCCCATGTTTTAAGGCTAATTCTAATTATAATTTTAAATTGAATACATTATCCTTTAAGCTATATATAATATATGTACGTCTGACTTCATCACCATACAATCATTCTCGTTCGTAAAAAACCACTTTTTCTATAACATTTATTTTGATTCTTGAAGACATTCTTAAAGAATGATAAAAAGGGAATTTCAAAATGTAAATATCTTTTTACGTATACTTCTCTCCTTAATCTTAAGCTAAACGAAAGTAAAAAAAAATCATTTACCATTTTGACATTCTTGCAGAATACTAGTTTTATAAACCTCAATCAACATTCTTCAAGAAAGGTAAAAAAAAAATCACAATTCAAACAAATCATCTAACTCATCAATGGGTTTTTGAATATTTGAAAACAATTCTTACATATAAAATGTTATTATCTTATAATATATTAAGAATAATCAGTAAAGTGGTTTTTTTACATACATAGGGAAACCAATTTACACACCTAAAAAAATCAAAACTACAAATCTAACATTGAGGAGGTCAACAAAGTTTCCATCTTCTAGGTTTAATGTTGTATAAGTTGTGTTCTGGAACTTGGACTTGAAATTCTCCTTCAAACTTGAACTTGATTGTCAACTTCTCATTCCTATGAATCCTCTGTCCCATGTTTTTTTGAACTACTCTGTATTTAAGACTGTTTCTGCAAGAATGATGGATGTTACGCTACATTTATGTAATCTGATCCATCGTTCCCATCTTTGATGAAACATCCCAAAAATACAGTCCAAAAATTTCATTTTTAATTATTAAATAACCATAGCTATCCAACCCATTTCATAACAAAGCATAAATCATAGTATCAAAGCAGGTTTCTCATCAAAACTCATATCAACATATATCAGAGTGAAAACATCCCAGGCTAAACAATTGGTGTGTGCACTACAATCTTCCCGAGCTCCTCTTTTGAAAACCGAAGTACCTGAAACCAAAACTAAAAATTGTAAGCACAAAGGTTAGTGAGTCTCCCCAAAACTACTACATACCATACACATAACATGCAACTAGGAGATACGGGCCCCACCCACTCTCATGGAGATTCAGGCCCCGCCCACACTCCGCTACTAACATGCATACAAGTATCTGTCACACCCCAAAACCAGAACGGCGGAAACGTTCTGGGGTGGAGGACGTCATGTCAAGTATCACAACACATGCAGTATAGTAATCAAAGTACACCAACCATTGCATTAATAGTATAAGTTTTTACATAGGTTACATTTAGCAACAACATCAAAAGTAGATATAGAGAATAACATAAGATGCAGCTCGGTACAAGGCTGACTTTGCAAAAGCTCCCGGAGTGTACCTGTCTATTGACGACCTGAGAATACAAGTTATTTTGAAAGAGAGTATCAACATTTTAATGCTGGTGAGTTCATAAGTATTTTAATGACATTTATATAAATACATATTTTCCTCATAGTAATCTCATTAGATGATGGTGATAAGAGCTTATAAAGTATTTGAATTCCTTCCAGAAAATCCTACATTTTCTAATAAAATTAGTCTTCTACCAAGACCCGACTATTTCATGTTTAAAAGAATGAGTTCCTTTGCTAAAAGCAGTCTTCTACCAAGACCCGACTGTTTCATGTTTTAAAAGAATGGGTTCCTTTACTAAAAGCAGTCTTCTACCAAGACCCGACTGTTTCGTGTTTAAAGAGCATTTTCCCAAATGTTACTATCATTATCATAATATAGTTTTACATTATCGTTTTATATCAAAAACGTTCTAAGTTAATGTACTAAGGAAAATATTATAGTACCATAGTTTTATATGTAGAAACTACCGTGGTACTAATTACCTTAAGACCATGAATTATAAGGTAAATGTGTAGATACTCGTAACCATACTGATTGACGGAAGTAAACAAGACGACCTGCTGGCGTTGAAGTAAATGTGACATTTGTCACCCCTTGGCTTGGTCGGTCGGGACTGTAGCTAGCAGTCTGGATGTGGGATGGTCTGTCCCGTATAGATCTATACACACAATGCCCGCTCTCCCTCCAGGAGACTCTGGTTACCAACTCGACAACGGTGAAATCCGCGTCATGAGGATGTATCATGTGTTTTGATTGCTATATACGTTTCTTTTTACTAAAAGTACATGTTTTTGAATATTGATATAGCTAGTTTCTCCTTATAAAAGTTATTGTTGATTTCTAAACTATACCTATTATAGTTTACTTGAGAGGTTATCTAGGTACCTTTGCTACCCAAAGGCGCTGAACTGGAGTAATAGTTTTAATATCTAAATAGATATACATAATATATAACTAGGATTTCAATGACACTCGGACAAATAACCGGATACTCTAAGTCCACAACCAAACAAGGAACAGGAAATAAAGCGGGCTATCAGTCCTAAGTCCTTCAAATCCTACTTATATAACTATATCTATACAGACATGCATCTAACAAGAATATAAGTTTAAAAGACTTTGATAAAAGTTTAGTAATTTAAAAAGAAATTTTTGTATTTTAAAAGAGATTTGAAAACAAGATATGAAAACCTTTAGCTGGATAAAACAGTTTAACATACAAAAATCTATTTGCTTGACAGTTATTAATCACATGTGATTGATATAATAACTTAATAGTTCAACTTGTATCCCCCCCCCCCATAAAAGCATTTAAAATCATTTCAAAGGTTGATTAAGGGGGTATGAACTTACCTGCAGTGAGTGATTTGGATGAAAGTGCCGGATAGGATGCTAAGTGTCAAGTGAAGACTTAAACACACACACGGATCCTATTTAACATGTAATGACACACATAGGTATCTAATTAGTCATTTAACAACTAATTAATCAAGTAAGGACACCCTATGACATGGATAACACTTTGATTCAAGTGCTAGGAGTACCAAAGGGTTGAATCTAAAGAGAGTATGGCCTCACATTGGATTTTACTGCCCATATGGTAACTCCACATGAGTTTACGGCCAATGGTCACTTCCCCCATGAGTTTACGGCCGTAAACTCATGGTAACTAGTACCATTTTGTGTTTTAGGGTCTTACAAGTCAAGGTTAAGTATCCTATGATCAAGTCCAAGCATTAGGAAGTAATAGTGGCACAATTGCACCACCTTGTAGAGTTTACGGCCCATGGTCATTTCCCCATGAGTTTACGGCCATAAACTCATGTGTGCTTGATTCTTTTGCTTGTTTAAGGTCCTATGCTCCTCAAGGAAGTGATTCAGACTTGGTTCCAAGGCTTTAGAAGGGACTAGGGCTCATAATGGCCTCCTTATTAGGGTTTACGGTTCATGGACCAACTCCTATGGAGTTTACGGTTTAGGGTTTACGGTCCTAGTGGGTTTACGGACGTAAACCCATGGTAACTCCTATCATTTCGAGGTTTAAGGTCTTTAGCTCATGCATGCAAGGTTCTAGTCTAATATCCAAGCCCTAGAAGGTAATAGTGGCACATATGCACCACCTAATGGTGTTTACGGTCCAAGGAGATTGCCTTGGCCGTAAACCCATGTGTTCTTGGGACTTCTTAGTGTTTTTCAATGGTTTAGCAAGTAATCTAAGCACATAACTAGTTAAGAGGGGTGTACTTACTTATAGGAAGCTTGCAAGAGTGTTTAAGGTCCAAGAACACTTCTGTGTGTTCTTGGTGTTCTTGGTGAAATGAAGAACACTTGAAGATCTATGAAAAAGAGAAGATTTCATGGATGAAATCATGTATAACTACTAGATGAAGTGTTGTATCAACAAATCAAGAGAAGAAACACTTACGTTTTTGGAAAATTTGGAAGAAGATCTTATGATACTTGAGAGAGAATGTGGGTGTTCTTGAGTTAGGAAGGTGAAGAATGAGCCAAAAATGACTAAGTGTCATATTTATACTCTTTAGAGTTTACTGCCGTAAACTCCATGTTTGGGGCCGTAAACTCCAAACTCTTGGAGTTTTGAGACATAAATGATGCACAACAAACTCTAAAGTATACTTCCTATAATTACCTCTTGAAGTATTAGGCTTTAGAACACTCAAAATGACTCCAAACAGCTTAAAAGTTAGCAAAAACAATTCTGACTTCTAATGAGGTGAATGGTTGTACCAGAAAGAAATTTCGAGTTGTCACAGTATCATACAGACAACAAGTATATCTATTTTTATCAAGAGTCACATATCCATACTCAAATAATACTACGAGATTCGGGCCCCGCCCACACTCGGCTACTATGAGATTCAGGCCCCGCCCACACTCAGCTACTAACATATCGCATCTACGGGCCGACCTTGGTGTCGTAGACCCGTTCCTACTGAAGGAAACTCACCTCACACTGCTGAAGTCCCGCGGACAAAACTCTAGCTGCTGAATAACAGATCCCCGAACTGTCAACATCGAAATAACACCCAATTAATAATTGGGTTCCAACACATAACCATAAGTCCATGCTTGGGGTAAAAGACTACTTTACCCCCAACTTAGCTTGGTTCAAGCCCAAGGCCCAATCTAAAGGCCCAAAAGTCAAACAATGAACCAAAGCCCAACATATGGCCCAATTTTCCAAATTGGGCCCAAATCTCTACATGGTCTTACCTTAAGGCCCAACCATTTATTCTAGCCCAAACACTTGGCAGTCCACTGATCCAATATCTCATAATCATCAAAGCCCAGTTATGACCAATCTATGGCCTAATTTTCCCAATGGGGCCCAAGCCTGTCCAATGGGCCTTATCCTAAAGCCCAATCCAAATATTCTAGTACATATATTTGTTCTTGGATGGCCCATCAAGAGCCCAATCACTAAAACCCAACAGAAAAGCCCAACTCAAGGCCCAACCAAAATTAGGGTTTCTCACATGAAATGAAGATTAAGGTTAAGTATTCTTACTTAACCCATTAAGGACTTAACCCATTAAGGACTTAATCCATTAAGTCCATCACTCCATTAGGCCATTTATACAATGTAGTTGGACATAAATCAAAATTGCAGTCTAACAGTTAAAACGCGGGTCCCGGCAATTCCCAAACTAACATTCCCAGAATTAGGGTTTTCTAAACCCTAATTAGGGTTTCCAACCCAAATCATAAACCAACTAAGTCCAAATTAAGTTATTGGGCCGATTAGGGTTCCACTAGGCCGGGCACCACCCCCTGCCACCTCGGGTAGTGGTGGTCGACGGCGGCTCACGGCGCCAGCCACCATTTCCAATGGTGGTGGTGGTGGTTCCTGCCCAAAAATTGCATATACTGCTTCACACATAATATACACACACACACCCACCTCCCACGGTGACTGGTGGTGGCAATGGGTGGCAGAAAATTGCAGCCACCATGGTTGGCTGACATGGTGGTTCGCCTCGTCTCCGGCCAACTTTCTTCATGATTTCCAACAACATCACACGTAAAATATGACAAGAAACTACGGCCCTCAGCCACCGACTTGACGGCTGGCAACGACGAAGCTAATGGAAATAGCGGCCGAGGCCGGCAGCGGCAGCTAGGGCGTACCCACGTCACACTCGCCGGAAAGAAAAAGGAAATGAGAGAATGGTCGCAGATACTTTACCGAGAGTTTCCGGTTGCTCGTGACCCACACATCGACGCCCACAGCGAGTTCCACGGTCCTCGGTGGTTCTCCGGTTGCCCACGATATCCGGTAGCAAAGTTGTGGTGGTGGTGCTCGACGACGTAACAGGTAGGAAGGTGGCGGTCGAATCGGACTTGTCTGATCGGAAAACGAACGAAAAAGGGAGATGGCGGATGAGGAGTCATGCATGGCGGCGGATGAAAAGTCTCCTAGGTTTAGGGTTTCACGATGCGACGAGGGGAAGGCACGGGTTTAATCCCGTATCCATTTCAAACTTATGCTCTATTATCCACTTCTAGTCCCTCCCCATCAATTCTTTTTCAAATGAAGTCCAATAGTTCCCATACAGCCCTCCACTTTGAGAATTGTTTGCAAGACTAATTTGAAAATTACATTTTAATCCCCATGATCTCAATTTTGACACATTCAGTCCTTCCTTCTCTAATCCTTACCATCTAAATCCCCATTTTACTCTTTAGTCCTTGCTTCCCATAATTCCCTTCATAATAAGTCCTAATAATTACCAAGCATACCCCCACTTCTAAAATCTTTTTCAAATTAAATCTGTAATTTACTAAACAACCCTCAACCTCCAAAATTCTTTACAAACTAATCCGGGAATTACATTTTAACCCCCAAACTCTCAATTATGCCCTTTTAACCCCCCAAAACCAACGCCTTGCTAAATTATCCCGCATTAAGGGATACGATTTATTCATTTATTTTATCTATTTATTTATTTAATAAACGGGGTGTTACATTTGATTCTTGAAGATCATTGACAATTGAAACTTTAATAAAGGGGTTTGGATATTAACTGTGTGAGAGAATGTATGGAGAATATAATCAGCTTACCAAAGCCTATGGGATATTGCCTTTTTTTTCTTATTTAGGCTTGTACTAGCTATAATAACAGGCTCTTATACTTGTTCCTCATGATCTTCCTGTTGAACTTGATGTTGTAATTCATGTACTATAACGTCTGGTGGATCTTCTGCAACAACTGTTGAATCACATAAAACAAAAACTTCAATCAACATCATGGATTACAAACAACAAATATGTTCGATAATAACATTATTCTAACATAATACATATAAACACACGACTCATTATGGCAGCAAAAGGATTAGCACCTCGTTAACAAAAAAAAATTTAACACCCATAAATTTTTTTTTTCCAAATTTAACTTAAAAACTCATTCGAAATTCATTGAACATTACAAACTGGTTTTCAAAATGTATAATATCAGAGCTTTCCCAGAAACATAAACAAAACATGAGGAGCTGTACGATCACGCCTTCGCCTTGCCACGATCCCCTGATGTACCTGAAACAATAAACTGAAACTGTAAGCCCAAGAGCTTAGTGAGTTCCCCCAAAATACCGATACACTGCACATAATACATATATAAACAACAGCATGTACTGGGTCCACAACTTTACAGACTGGATTACCCCCTGGGCCCACAGTGTGAGTCTAGATTGCCTTCCGGGCCCACAACTCACATCTGGATTGCTATCGAGCCCACAATACGAGTCTCCCTCAGCTTGTATCTGGAATGCTCCACCTACTAGATTTCCACTGGGCCCACAGTGTGAGTCTGGATTGCCTTCCGGGCCCACAGCTCACATCTGGATTGCCATCGAGCCCACAGTACGAGTCTCCCTTAGCCTGTATCTGGAATGCTCCCGAGTTTGTTGGTTACCGCACGAAGCAGTATCACCTCAACACATCCCACATAACATATCAACATATAACATAACTATTGAGCATGCAAATATTAATATAACAACGCAGGTAGTCCTAAAGATCTACCTAACTGGCATAACCACTAGCATGCAACACTAACTCATACTCAACATAACCACTGCTAGGATAACATATCCAATGGGCCGGCCTTGGTTCCTTAGACCCCTTAGTATAGTGAGGATAACTCACCTCGCAACTGTCGTCTGAAGCTAGAAAGCTCAACTCCCGGATCACCACCACAAACTCCACCACCGATATCCGACACATCACAAAGTTCATAGGTTCCCAAGATACTTCCAGAAGTCCAATAGTCAACCTTTGCCCAAAGTCAAAGTCCACAGTCAAAGTCAACAGTCCATGTTGACCCGACTCGTCGAGTGTAGTTCACCGACTCGTCGAGTCCTTCCTGAAATCGAGAAGTCGTGAAATCCTTGGTTGACTCGTCGAGTTCCCCTATAACTCGTCGAGTTCATGCGTGTCCAAAGGTTGGGAGAAACCCTGGCCGACTCACCTAGTCATTCGACTGACTCGCCGAGCCCAAGGCAATCTTCATCGGACTTGCCGAGTTGTTCATCCAACTCGTCGAGTACAGGACCATCTTCATGTGGCTCGCCGAGTTGACTATGCAACTCGCCGAGTCCCTTCAGACCTTCATCCATACAGGTACTTTTTAAGCCATGCAACGGATCCATATTGCAGATCCAAGCTTCTAAGGCATGTTTATCACGTAAAGTTGCAAACTTTACGTGCATGTAAAGCCCTAGAGACTCTAAATGGCCAATCTAAGCTTCTAATGGGGCTTTACACCTTAGGAGAGTCTCATTCTTGCAAGAGCTGGAAACTTTATGGACTTAGAGACCCAAGAGAGTTCAGATCTGAGGTTGCAAACCTCAGATCTTAGCTCAAACACAAGAAAGGCTTCCTAATAAGCTAGAAAAGCCCTAAAATCCACCCAAAATAGATCTAGAATGAAAAGGGGGTTAGGATAACAGCTTAATACCTTCCCAAAAGATGCCAACTGAAGTAGATCTTGATTCCCACGAGTTCCTTGCTTCAACCTCCTTGTTTTCCCCAAGCTCTTCTCCCCAAGAATCCTCTTCCAAAGCTTAAAACACAATGGAGTACACACACACACACGTATTAGGGTTTTGTTGAGCTCTCAAGGGACTGTAAAGAGGCTGAATGAGGCTTATGATTCTTTAAATAGGGTGCAAAACCCTGGGATTTAGGGTTTCATCTGCTAGCTCCTACTCGTCGAGTCCCTTCTTGGACTCGGCGAGTAGGTTACTAAAATACGTGGACCAACCCTCTGCTACTCGACGAGTAGGGCACCCAACTCGTCGAGTACACCTTGAAATCAAAGAAATTCTTATATAAATCAATACCTGAGAATCGGGGTGTTACAAATTTAAATATAATATAAAATTAATAATAATAAACATTTAAAAAATCATTCTATAAGAATAAGAAATGTTTACGAAAACACATAACTTTATTCATTTTACCAAATAAATCTATAATAATAGAATACCTATTCTAAAAAAACATTCGACTGTTCAAGAATTAAAACATGTAAAAGAAAAAAAATTCATCATCAATCATTGTGATTATTTATTAAAATTTAACTACCAACTATCATTCTAATAGAATAATTATGTGTAAAAGTTTACCCATTCTGCAAGAATACTTTGAGTGGATACGTATTGCACAAAAATATAAACACAAGTCTAATTATGGTTTAAACTACAACTATAAACATTAACTCTGACAAAATAATTATGAGCACAGGTTAATCCATTCTGAATGAATACTTTGAACTAATGCATATTCCCAAAAAAAACAAAAATTTATAACATCTTTTTTACAAACAAAACCGCAACTAACCATAGCAAATCATTTTACAAGAATAAATTCCCCATTCCTAACACACATGCTTCTACAAGAATTAAATCATCTAAAAAAGCCATCATCATCAATTTTGTGTCTTTCTTAAGCTTCAACTATAAAATTGCATTGTTACATAACACTTATAAACAAATGTTAATCAATTCTGTAAGAATACTTTCAAATATATATAAGATTTTGAAACTTTAGTTTTGAAAAGTTTCTTTCCGTCAGTGCAACTATAATTAAAACATCCAACAATATTTAGTATGCTAGACAAGTAACTAGATAATTTTGTATCCTTTTCAAGATATTTAGTATCGTGTGAGTTGTATTTTGTTCAGACGATATAATTTTTTTAATCAATTTCAGTTCATTAAATAAACCATCAGCATTGATGTCTGAGATGTGACCATTTTGTAATCTTTATTCAAGAGTTTGTCTATTTGAATTTTGTTCATCAACATTTAATGATTTCATATTTTATACCGTGAATAAAAACTAAAAATGTATTCATACCGCTTTTATTGCTCAAAAATTCGCTCCAGTGAACCAATAATTTGATCAACTATGTACACAAAATAATTAGTTCGAAATGATTCTTGAGGTAAAACTTCATGTACTTGTTCCGATGACTCAACATCATTCTCGTCAAAATATCTCTTTTAAAATTATCATATTATTACTTTTTTTCAACAAACATCATATCAATTTCTTAATCAGTAGTTATATATCTTGCATAATTCAAATCCTTCTCGATACTCGAAAGTGTTTAAAAAATTCAAAAAATGCCCGCACTGCCCTTTACCTCATTACTACACATGTTTTAAGATTGTATTTGTATGCTCCGATTATTTACTTTAGTAATTGTATGATATCATATAACTATACTAATGATAAAGTCAAATATGTCTAGTTCATATTCTCCTAAACAAGTAGCTTCATTTTTTTTATCTTATATGTGCTTCTTCATTAAGAAGTTTATGTGAAGCATTTATAATTTCAAGAGTTTCAGTCATTTTTGCTTTCACATATTCAATCTTATTTCCACACTTTCAATCATACTTTCTAACGAGAGAGACTTGCAACTGTTTCTGACAATTCATTGGCGACTTTACTTGAATAAGTATATTTCCTAGGTTTGATTTATTAGATTTGTTTTCTTTTAAATTCCTAGTGGTTTCTATAAAAATTAAGAACTTTGTTACGTATAATTATTAGGAATAGAATTTATATTTTTTTGGATATGTATAATTTTCTTAAATTGTTTATAAACCCAATTGGTTTATGATTTGTATTTTGTATTAAGATTTTTAATTTTTTGTTACTTTTTTATAATTAAGATAATTTCAAAGTTCAAAGGTTACATTGTGTATGACTAATTGCCATAACTAACTTTTTTATATAATAACACATAAAAAATAATTTTCTTGAAAAATTATACTGTAACTATATATATATATATATATATATATATATATATATATATATATATATATATATATATATATATATATATATATATATGCCAGGCCCCTGATAATTGGACGCCCCGTATGACCGCACCACTCGTACACCCTAAGTCCGCCATTGCCTAGCTTCAAAGAAAGAGATATATACCTTTAGGAAACCTTTTTTGAGGTAAATGATGAACAATATTCACTTGAATTTGTTCTTGAATGCTTCAAATATGAAAATCTCCTATCAAAGCTCCCAAACCCTATCTTCTCCTTTTCAAAATCATTTATGACCAAAAGAAAGTTCAATTCCCAGAGCTAAATACTTCACAATTACCACTAATTGTCACACCTGGTCCTCAAAATGAAGTGATACTTTAAATTTACTCGTATCCAGAGCAGTCACATATAAGTTTCTGATTTACAATTTAATCCCTAACACATTAAATTGGGATAATGACTTGAGAGGGTAACGAACTTTTAACCTTGTTCACATTTAGTCACTGAACTTTTAGCCGGTTATAACCGGCCATAAGGGTAAAATGTGAACAATTTCAAATAATTTAGGTGTAAATCAACCATGAAAAAAGTTTAATGACCAAATATGAATAAAATTGAAAGTTTGTTACCATTTCAAGCCATTACCCCATAAATGGTTCTAATTAATGTTATTAATGTAACATTCGAAAAATTCTTGAAAATTTTAAACTTTTTAAACAACCACAAAACCATCATTCATTACAACTTGTTTTCAAAATAAGTTTCACATCAGAGTTTTCCCAGAAATCATAACACAAAACACGAAGAGGTGGACGATCAAGCCTTCGCCTTCCCGCGATCATCTGAGGTACCTGAAAAATAATCAAAACTGTAAGCCCAAAGCTTAGTGAGTCTTCCCCAAAATACCACCACAATACATAACCATAACTATCACACAACAACACGCATACAGAACCTTCAACATGTCTGGATCGCCACACCGGGCCTTCAACCTGTCTGGACCGTTCTCCGGGCCTTCGGCCTGACTGGTCCGCCTCGTAGGCCTTTAGTCTATCCGAGCCGCCCTGGGTCTGTTGGCCTTCAGCACAAAGCATGACCGCCTCAACCCAACCACACACATGTCGACATATACATAACTCATAAACATATAATCAATCAACAAACAAGCACAGATCATACATATCAATATGCATAACAACATCCTATCTACCAGGATTCAGATCTAATAGATCATTATAGTACTCAATCATACGATAATCAGGATAAAAATCCAAACGGCCATCCTTGGTGCCTTCGACCCGTAAGTACAGTAAGGAAAAATTCACCTCATAAGAAGTGCAGAACTGGTAAGGTCTGACTTCGAATCTCAGCTCCTGACTCAAAACCTACAACCATCATGACCAATCCCATCAAAATCCCGAAATACCCAAAATTCCCTCAAAAGTCCATCTTCGAACCATGGTCAAAGTCAAAGTCAACGGTTAAGGTCAACGGTCCATGTTGACGCAACTCGTCGAGTTTCTACAGTACTCAGAAAGATCGGGAAAACCCTAGCCAACTCGCTGAGTTATCCCCAGCTTAACACATACAGTTGATTCTTTGATTCCTGGGACTCTAAGGCTCAGATCTAAACTCCAAATGTGTCTAAAAGGATAAAGTTTCCAACTTTATCCTTTAGGGATACTCCAAATGCTCAAAAACCCTTCCACAAGGCTTAACAACTCAAAGGAGATCTGGAACCCAACTTTTCCAGAAGATATTATAGCCTCAAAAATGTCCCAAAGGTTGGTGCTTTATAGACATGCATGTCCACTGCATGTCTTCAACCCAAAATGGGTCAAAAAGAGAAAATTTGACCTAAATTCCATGCATGACATCAAAGCTAGACTAAATACCAGATCTAACTCACTATAAGGTCACCTTGACCTAGAGATTCATAAAGTTGCAACCTTTATGATGTCCATCCATTGCAACATCCAAGAATAAGGAGAAAAAGGGACAAAACTCAAGATCTAGGTACATAGATAGATAAAAATCAGATCTTGAACACTTACAATGGTCCAAAAGAGTGCCAAACTAAAGATAAGAGCTTTGCTTGCTAGATCCTTGCTTCATTCTCTCAATCTTCTCCTTCTTTTTCTCTAAAATGCCACACTAGCTCACAATATGAGATGAAATGAAGATTAGGGTTCACAAACCCGATAATAGGATTTGGAGGCTGATAAAAGATCAGCCTCAAAGACTTAAGGAGGTAATATAGGGTGCAAACCCTAAAATTTAGGGTTTCTCATCTAGCCGCCAACTCGTCGAGTTGGTCCAAAAAGATGCGTGACCCAAAACTTTCCAACACGTTGAGTTGAGGCCATCAACTCGACGAGTTCCAAGGGAAACTTGCATTTTTAAAGAATAAATCTCATACATGGAAATTGGGATGTTACAACTCTCCCCCATTTGGACTGGGTTTCGTACTCGAAGCCTGCCGCGGTGAACAAATTCGGATAATACTCCCGCATCTCAGCTTCCGGCTCCAAGCTCCCACCAAAATCAATAAGTCAAGCTCGCAACATATCCTCGAGAGTCTGAATGGTCTGTTCACTATGGCCGTCGGTGTAACGCCCGCAGATTCAGACTAGTCAATTTAGAGACAATAAGCATCAAAAATGACTTTTTGATAGAAGATTATTCAGAGTAAATAATCTTAACCAATTTATAGTATATGTCACAAGGGTTCCGTACATATAAAGAACGCCGAAATCCGAGTTATAACGAAAATGTTATGATCCGTCGAAGTTTTACGGCAAAACCGACACGGTCCCGCGTAACGTAAAAAGTGAATTTTTGATAAATTGCTTTTTAGCCTTAGCTATCTAAACGAAATTCATAGTATACATTAAACCAAGAACGTGCATAAAATGAACGTCCAAATCTGACTTCATATGAGGAAGTTATGATTTTTCTAAGATTTAGCATAACAATGCACAACCTGGAATTCGAATTTTAGATCGATCGGTTTTTAGCCGACACAACCTAAATGATAATTGAAGATCTCATTAATAAGAGCTCAACGATAAACAGACAGTCGAAAACGGAGTCCGTATGTAGAAGTTATGAATTTACACGGTCATTAACAGTATAATCTTCTCATACTATTAAACTTAAAACCGGCCGAGAATTAGCCGACGGAGTATAAACAAAAATTGTAGAGTACGTCTCCACCTATGCATGGATATAAAGAATGTTGAAAACAGAGCTCGTATGCGAAAGTTACAAAATTTAGAAGTCGGAATGGTGCTGCTGCGAAAGGGGTGACGTGGCTTAATCTGGACCATTGCTTTCTCCCCAAGCCTTGCCACCAGAGGGTGGCATGTGGCACCAACTCGACGAGTAGGAGGCCAAAACTCGACGAGTAGGTCCAAAATTCAGCCTATAAATACTATGTCAGAGTGCCTCCAATTCTCACACCAAAACCCCTTCACTTCTCCCTAAGTCTCCCAAAACCCTCCCAAAGCCCTAGTAACCTCAAGATACTAGAGGAAAGCCCCGGAGCGCCCAAAGGCTTCGAGAAAAAGAGCTTTCGGATCGTAAGTTCTGCCCCCGCAGAGCCCGGTTCCTAGCCAAACCCCGGTAAGTGAGATATGCTTACCCTACTCTAAGTATAGCTTATGTTTAAGTTTATTATTGTTATTATGAACTTATAAACAATATATATATATATATATATATATATATATATATATATATAATATAATATAAAAAGTGTTATTATAATATCTTATAACTACTCGCGGTACGTGGAATCTAGTTTGAAGGGCCGCATAGGGTTGTTGGATTTCGGAAGTGCTATAATGCCAAAATGGTCCTGCCCTCCGGTGTTTCATGTCTGGCCCCTGTCTGTACATAGTGGTTGAAAAGTATTGTTTAACACGTATAAAACAATATCCCTCGTAAATAATCACTATAAATATTATACTAAAATCTAGCGGTAATGATACTAGGTTTCGTCGAAGGAAAATAGAATTGTTAGAAGCGAAGCGCTGCCCGAGTTTGGAATCATCACTTAAACAAGTGAGTGCATAGTTACTTTCATCTTATACATAGATATGAACTATTGAATATAAATTACGTGCTATGTGTGCATATTATTTGTGTTCCTGATATCTATGTTGGATGAATGATTTATACATGTTTTAAATGATTTAAACTGTATATGTATTTTATATAAATTACGTGCTATGTGTGCATATTATTTGCCATGCGGCCTCTGATGCTCGGCCTTGACCATCGTGCAGGTCAAGCACCTCTCAACGTACCAAGCAATCTCTCTCTCTCTCTCTCTCTCTCTCTCTCTCTTCATGCACGGCCACCAATAACTCAATCTCAGATCCTGATACATCTTGTTGGCCCCTGGATGGATAGAAAAACGAGACTTATGAGCCTCCTTCAGCACAATCTTTCTGACCCCACCAGACATATGAACCCAAACCCGACCATAACAGGTCAACAAACCACGACTGTCTGGAACAAAATTGGTAATCTCACCCCTGATCCTCTCAAACTTCCAATTCTCCTCTCGAACACCCTCAGACTGAGCCTCCCTAATCAATCCCATAAGTGGAGAATCCACAGATATCCTCATGCCTAACGCCCCAACAGAAGGTCCAGCCGACTTGCGGCTCAAAGCATCCGCTACCACATTCGCTTTACCCGGATGATAAAGGATCTCACAGTCATAATCCTTGACTACGTCCAGCCACCTGCGCTGCCTCATGTTCAAGTTCGGCTGATCCATAGTGTGCCTCAAACTCTTGTGATCCGTGTAGATAGTACAGCGGAACCCATACATGTAATGTTTCCAAATCTTGAGGGCAAAGACCACTGCCCCCAACTCCAGATCATGCGTGGGATATCTCGTCTCATGCGGCTTCAGCTGCTGCGAAGCATAAGCTATCACTCGTCCTCTCTGTATGAGGACTGCTCCCAAGCTGGTGATGGATGCATCACAAAAAACCACAAAATCCTCAATTCCATCCGGGAGGGTCAAAATTGGGGCCTCGCAAAGTCTCTGTCGAAGGGTCTCAAATGCTGACTACTGCTCAGGGCCCCACCAGAAATCCACCCCCTTCCTCGTCATACGAGTGAGGGGTACTGCAATCTTGGAGAAGTCCTGAATAAATATCCGGTAGTACACTGCCAAACCCAGAAAACTCCTGATATCCGAGGGAGATTTCGGAACCTCCCACTGCATCACCGCCTCGATTTTGGCCGGATCGACCAAAATCCCATCCTGATTAACGAGATGTCCAAGGAACTGAACCTCTCGCAATCAAAACTCGCATTTCAAGAACTTATCATAAATTCGTTCTCGCCTCAAAACCCCTAGAAGCTTGCGAAGGGGCTCCTAATGCTACTCTCTGGTTTTGGAATATACCAAGATATCATCAATAAACACGATAATCGAACGATCAATCATCAGCCTGCATACCCGATTCATCAAATCCATAAATATCACAGGCGCATTAGTGAGCCCGAATGAAATCACCACGAACTCGTAATGCCCATAACGAGTCTGGAACGCGGTCTTCTCCACGTCCTCCTCCCTCACCCTAACCTGATGGTACCCAGACCTCAAATCAATCTTGGAGAACCAAGATGCTCCCTACAACTGATCAAAGAGATCATCAATCCACAGAAGAGGATTAATGTTCTTCACCGTTAACTTGTTCAACTCCCGGTAATCAATGCACATCCGGTGTGAACCATACTTCTTCTTGACGAATAAACTCGGTGCTACCCACGGAGAACTGATCGGACGGATGAACTGCTTGCCTAGCAGCTCCTGTAGCTGAGATGACAGCTCCTGCATATCAGGCGGTGCCAATCGGTACGACGCCTTGGCAATAGGGTCACACATGGCACAAGGTTGATCCTGAACTCAACCTGCCTCTCAGGAGGCACACCGGGTAACTCCTCCGGGAATACATCAGCGAACTCCCTGAAAACCAGAACATCGACAACTGACACCTGATCCCCAACCCGCATTTCCACTACATAAGCCAAATAACTTGCACACTCGTGCTGAATATACTGCCAAGCTCTGGCTGCCGAACAAAACCTTGAACCCATCCTAGTGCCCTCTCCATGAATAACCAGTTCTCCCCCACTAGGAGTTCGAACCACCACACGCTATCCCTCGCAGTCGATCATGGCACCGAAACGGCTCAGCCAATCCATACCTACAATCACGCAAACATCCTGCATGGGAATAGGAATCAAATAAATCGGAAAGGATACCTCGAAGATCTCTAGAACGCAACCCTGATAAACCGAAGAAGCAGAAATCCCGTGTTCGTTGGCGATATAAACTCACAACAGACACTCCAACTCCCCTATGGGCAAAGCAAACTCCCTACTAAAAGATCAAGAAACAAAGGACCGAATCGCACCCAAGTCAAACAATACAAGAGCATGCAAGGAGTTCACTAAGAACGTACCTAACAGAGTTACATACATATGAGCATAAAATAAACATAATTTATAAGATAAGGGATAGAAACATACCAGTCACAACATCTGGTGTTGCCCTGGCCTCCTCGGGAGTAAGCTGGAAAGCGTGACCTCGATCCCTCGGGGGCTCCGCTCTGCCCTGACTACCGTTGGTGATCCTCAAAGTAGCTGGTGCGGGGGCCTGCACCGGCTTAGCGGCGAGCAAATGACAGTTGACCTTCACATGGCCAACCTGATCACAATGATAATAAATCCCCATACTCTGAACCGGGGCTGAATGGCGGCAATCCCTCGTATAATGCCCCTCCTTGCCACATTTGTGGCACACACTACTAGATCGACATGCTCCGACATGAACCTTTACGCACTTCCCACAAGCGTGGCCTCGCTGACCTCCAGACCTAGAATCAGCGGCTTTGAACCGCTTCGGTGCCGGCTACGACTGTGTCGGGGCCTGCCTCTTCTCTCTCAACTGAAGCTCTATCTCAAGCTCACGCCGCCTGGCAGCCTCCTGCAACTCTAGGAAAGTATCACACCGCTGAGTAGAAACAAACTGCCTGATATCCGTCTTGAGCATGCTCAGATTACAAGTCATATGAGCCTGCTCTGAAGCAAACTCAGGGAAAAACATAGTCCTCTCAGTGAACATTCGGGTGATCTCCATCACCAACTCCGACCCCTGCCTCAGGTCTAAAAACTCATGATCCAACCTCTCTCGCTCGACCTGTGGAACGTACCGAGTACGAAATATCTCCATGAACTGATCCCAAGATACTGCAACCCTTTTCTCAGCAGAATACAATCCTGTAACAAGTCTCCACCAATCCTTTTCTCCGGACCTCAGAAGCTTCAGAGCGCACCTGACCTTCTGGTCAGCAGGGCATGAACAAGTGAAGAAACATCCCTCCACATCAGATAGCCACCTCATGGCCACGATCGGGTCCTTAACTCCATCGAAATTCAGGGGCTTTGTATTATCGAAGTCCCAATACTGAAAGACTTGCCCTGTCCCAACACCTGCATCCACCATGGCTGCGGAGGCTGTAGCAGCAACCGTCTCAGCAATGGCTGCGTAGCGATCATCAAAGAACTCCATCATCGCAGTCTTGATAGACCCAAACATCTCCGGAATCTTACCCCGGACAATAGCAACCACCTCCTCGCGGATGATCTCCCTGACAATGCTGGCCCACCCTGATTTCTAGCTCCTGATCCCGACCCGGATTCGATCTCAACTCGTCTCGTAGTCACCATACTGAAAATACACCAGGATGATATCAGATAATCCACATATCATAATGGGAAACCAACTCCCAACGAATCCCTAGGGGTTGTGACTTCCTTGCTACGCGTACGGGTCCTGTACTTTCAGTAGTACGGGCCCATACTACCTTCCACACCTACCCGTATTTGTCTCAAGGATCATCACAATACTGTAACAATACTCATAAGCATATACGAACACTCAATCCTCACTCCCTAGAGGAATAGCTAAACATCTCACAACTGGTCGGCTGACCCCACATGACTCACCCATGAAATTTCCACCAACCCTTCAACACTCGTGTATGCTAGCCATACATAACACTGGACCCTATAGCCATTCGAATATCTGATCCTACCCTAAGCCCTTCATCAAACAAGAACATGAAATAAGACCAAACCAAACATTCTCAGGCTATAAGATCTTAGTTACATATAACCATGATGCACACACTAAGCAACTATAGTAATGATGTCAATTCCATAAAAAGAAAGGTCCTAGGCTATCATGCATCATATAATTAGGCAATTCTATCATGAAATTCCTGAAGATCCCTAGCCTATCACTAGCATACTGTTCTAACATATCACAATATCAAATAACAGTATGGTATTTTGGGGTCTACTTATTGGCTCCGGCTGATCGTACACATCGCATCCTCCATGAGTATTTTGAAAATCATTTGAAAATTATTTTGAAAATCTTTTCCTTAGTTTGAGACTGGATTCACACGAGTGTTCTTCCAATTCACTCAAAACAAGGCTCTGATACCAACTTGTAACATTCGAAAAATTCTTGAAAATTTTAAACTTTTTAAATAACCACAAAACCATCATTCATTACAACTTGTTTTCAAAATAGTTTTCACATAAGAGTTTTCCCTGAAATCATAACACAAAACACGAGGAGGTGCACAAGCCTTCGCCTTCCCGCGATCATCTGAGGTACCTGAAAAATAATCAAAACTGTAAGCCCAAAGCTTAGTGAGTCTTCCCCAAAATACCACCACAATACATAACCATAACTATCACACAACATCACGCATACAGAACCTTCAGCATGTCTGGATCGCCACACCGGGCCTTCAGCCTGTCTGGACCGTTCTCCGGGCCTTCGGCCTGACTGGTCCGCTTCGCAGGCCTTTAGTCTATCCGGCCCGCCCTGGGTCTGTTGGCCTTCAGCACAAAGCAGGACCGCCTCAACCCAACCACACACATGTCGACATATACATAACTCATAAACATATAATCAATCAACAGAC
Source organism: Lactuca virosa (assembly GCF_052849685.1). Classification (NCBI taxonomy): domain Eukaryota; kingdom Viridiplantae; phylum Streptophyta; class Magnoliopsida; order Asterales; family Asteraceae; genus Lactuca; species Lactuca virosa. The sequence goes on along the minus strand of NC_136430.1, from coordinate 27,462,958 downwards.
AAGCACAGATCATACAGATCAATAAGCATAACATCATCCTATCTACCATGATTTAGATCTAACAGATCACTACATTACTCAATCATACGATAATCAAGATAACAATCCAAAGGGTTGGCCTTGGTGCCTTCGACCCGTAAGTACAGTAAGGAAAAATTCACTTCACAAGAAGTGCAGAACTGGTAAGGTCTAACTCCGAATCTCAGCATCTGACTCAAAACCTACAACCATCATGACCAATCCCATCAAAATCCCGAAATACCCAAAATGCCCTAAAAAGTCCATCTTGGTCAACCATGGTCAAAGTCAAAGTCAACGGTCAAGGTCAACAGTCCATGTTGAACCAACTCGTCGAGTGCACCTATAAACTCGTCGAGTTTCTACAATACTCAGAAAGATCGGGAAAACCCTAGCCAACTCGCCGAGTTGGCTGGACAACTCGCCGAGTTTTCCCCAGCTTAACACATATAGCTGATTCTTCGATTCTCGGGACTCTAAGACTCAGATCTAAACTCCAAATGTATCTAAAAGGATAAAGTTTCCAACTTTATCCTTTGGGGCTACTCCAAATGCTCAAAAACCCTTCCACAAGGCTTGAAAACTCAAAGGCTTAACTATTTAGCACAAAATCCTTGAGATCTGGAACCCAACTTTTCCGGAAGATATTCTAGCCTCAAAAACGTCCCAAAGGTTGGTGCTTTATAGACATGCATGTCCAATGCATGTCTTGAACCCAAAATGCGTCAAAAAGGGAAAATATGACCTAAACTCCATGCATGGCATCAAGGCTTGTCAAAAGATCAGATCTAACCCACTAAATGACCATCTTGACATGGAGATTCATAAAGTTGCAAACTTTATGAAGTCCATCCATTGCAACATCCAAGAATAAGGAGAAAAAGGGACAAAACTCAAGATCTAGCTAAATAGATAGATAAAAATCGAATCTTGAACACTTATAATGGTCCAAAAGAGTGCCAAACCGAAGATAAGAGCTCTGCTTGCTAGATCCTTGCTTCCTTCTCTTAATCTTCTCCTTCTTTTGCTCCAAAATGCCACACTAGCTCACAATATGAGATATAATGACGATTAGGATTCACAAAACCGATAATAGGGTTTGGAGGCTGATAAAAGATCAACATCAAAGACTTAAGGAGATTATATAGGTTGAAAACCCTAAAATTTAGGGTTTCTCATCCAGCCGCCAACTCGTCGAGTTTTCCTCACCAACACGTCGAGTTGGTCCAAAAAGATGCGCGACCCAAAACTTTCCAACACGTCGAGTTGAGGCCATCAAATCGACGAGTTCCAAGGGAAACTTGCCTTTTTAAAGAATAAATCTCTTACCTAGAAATCGGGATGTTACAATTAAGAATGAGCACAAGCTAAATATGAAGGTCACAAAAGTGAGGATGTTGTAGTAATCGTGTAATATACCTTTATTGTGTAAGGTATTAGAAACAACACTTAGAAGTACAATAGAAGCGACTTTAATCACGTAGAAATTGAAGAAACAAAGATTGTGGTGGTTTCAGACATATACTTAGGACATATGCAACGGATTTCACTCCATAAGGTGGTGACGGTCGTTGTAGATCGTGCGAGGAAGAGAGACCATATGCTAAAGAAGCATGAAGATAATGTAATGTTAATTTTGAATGAGGTTTTTCTCTTTACAAGGACACGAGCTTTGATTAGAGAGTGTGGATGCATAAGATTAAGGTCTTGGAGTAGTACATGAGTTGCCTAGTTGCCACTTGCCTTTACATTGTTTGTGTATTTTGCCTAGTTTTCACTGTTTTTACTTTCAACTTGTTTTGTCGATACTTTTCCTCCTAGTTATTACTTGTATCTACCTTACCTATTTGTATGTTGGTTTTATATGTACCTTCTCACCATGCTCCTTTTGATTTTCGATCTATTTTTCATTTTATTGCTCGTATATGTGTCTTTTTTCCTTTGTGAAACTCTGTTGATTATTTCTTCTTTATGGGTTGACGTTTCACTTATACACGAATAAATAAAATATAGTTAAAAGTTTATCTCATTGACTAGGATTAAAGCAATGAACTACAACATGGTTATGTGATATGCATTGTACTCTGTAATACTCTTTACAAACACAACACGAAACAAATCGTAGTGACTGTAATTAAAATTATTAATCTAAGTAATTGCTACTAATAAGCAAAATAAACTAATGGATGATTACAAAAAAGAATAATGACTTGAAATGGTAACAAACTTTCAACCGGTTCACACTTAGGGAGGAGGGAGTCATTCCCTCCCAACCCACTGAACCCACTGCCACATCAGTTTTTCTCTTTCATTTTTCTTCATCTTTCCCAACCCACAACACACGAAAACCTTATATTTTTCAACCCACTCAACCCATTCAATTAAAAAAAAATACAAAACAATAAAGGTAAAATATTAATTAGCAATAGAGTTACCATCGGTACCTCCAAGATACAACTCCCTTATTTAATTGGTTTCACTAACCCACTTCATCCTCCCCTCTCTCTCCCTCTCTCTCTCTCTCTCTCTCATTTTCTCTTGTACCATGTGTTTTAAGACTTGTACATTAGTTGTTTTGTATTTTTTTTAATTGAGTGGGTTGAATGGATTGAAAAAGATATGATTTCCGTGTGTTGTGGGTTGGGAAAGATGAAGAAAAAAGAGAAACAAAAACTGATGTGACAGTGGGTTCAGTGGGTTAGGAGGGAACGACTCCCTCCTCCCTTAGTCACTGAACTTTTTTTCGTTCTTGATTTACCCATGAATTATTTGAAATGTTCACATTTTACCCTTATGACCGGTTGTAACCGGTCATAAGGATAAAATGTGAACAATTTTAAATAATTCAGGGGTAAATCAAACAGAAAAAAATTTGAATTATTAAAAATAAACAAAGTTGAAAGTTCGTTGACCTCTCTAGTCATTATCACCATTAAATTTGTCATATTTATGGTCCTCACTAAGAGTTAATTTCAACAAAGAAGTCATATATCTTATTTTTTCACTCTTGAGATGATCGAGTCTCGTGTACATTTTTTAGAGTTTTACATTCCACACCGGTCCCATCGTGAATTCACGGTTATTTTGGTAAACTCTTGAATTATGACTATTTTGTTTAGGGATGAGCATATGGACCGGGGAACCGGCCGGAACCGGTCGGGCCGGGACCGATACTATAATTTCATCAGTTTTTGGAACCGGGACCCGGTAAGAACCGGTCGTTGGAACCGGCCCAAAACCGGGAACCGGACCGGATAACTCACTTAAATTTTGAAACTTGCATAACTCACTCAATTTAAATTTTTTTGACCTGAATCTTTTTCCTACATGTAGATTATGATTTGTAGTTAAGTTTAGACTATAAAAACGCTTGATGTGGTTAAAAACTGAATGAGCTACAAGCCCCGCAAGGAAGGGTGTCAAATCGGAATTTTTTTTATGTTTCAGCAATTAAATGTAATCTGACTTTGTTGTTCAAATGTGCATAACTCACTCAATTTAACTTGTTTTGACTTGAATCTTTTTCCTAAATGTATATTAGGATTTTTAGTGAAGTTTAGACTATAAAAACGCTTGATATGGTTAAAAATTGAATGAGTTACAAGCCCCGCAAGGAAGGGTGTCAAATCAGATTTTTTTTTATGTTTTAGCAATTAAATGTAATCTGACTTTGTTGTTCAAATGTGCATAACTCAGTCCATTTAACTTGTTTTGACCTGAATCTTTTTCCTACATGTAGATTAGGGTTTTTAGTTAAGTTTAGACTATAAAAACGCTTGATTTGGTTAAAAATTGAATGAGCTACAAGCCCCACAAGGAAGGGTGTTAAATCAGAATTTTTTTTATGTTTCAACAATTAAATGTAATATGACTTTGTTGTTCAAATGTGCATAACTCAGTCAACTTAACTTTTTTTACCTGAATCTTTTTCCGACATGTAGATTAGGATTTTTAGTTAAGTTTAGACTATTAAAACGCTTGATTTGGTTAAAAATTGAATGAGTTACAAGCCCCGCAAGGAAGGGTGTCAAATCAGAATTTTTTTATGTTACATCAATTAAATGTAATTTGACTTTGTTGTTCAAATGTACATAACTCACTCAATTTAAGTTTTTTTGACCTAAATCTTTTTCCTACACGTAGTTTAGGTTTTGTAATTAAGTTTAGACTATAAAAACGCTTGATTTGGTTAAAAATTAAATGAGTTACAAGCCCCGCAAGGAAGGGTGTCAAATCATAATTTTTTATGTTACATCAATTAAACGTAATCTGACTTTGTTGTTCAAATGTGCATAACTCAATCAATTTAAATTTTTTTTGACCTGAATTTTTTTCCTACACGTAGTTAAGGTTTTGTAGTTAAGTTTAGACTATAAAAACGCTTGATTTGGTTAAAAACTGAATGAGTTACAAGCCCCGCAAGGAAGCGTGTCAAATCAGACCGGTTCCAAAATCGAAAACCCGGAAAAAACCAGACCTGGAACCGAAACCGGTAGAACCGACGGGCCGGTTCGGTTCTTGATTTTGGCCGAAGCCGGTTCCCGGGTCAGGTCCGTGTCGGGCCGGTTCCGGCCGTTTGCTCATGCCTAATTTTGTTAAAAGTCATTTACCATTATGTTTTTGTGATTTCTCTAGAAGTTTGATTAGTTGGATTTCATATTTGGTAATTCATATACTAAACTAGTAAACTTTTAGATGTCAATTTTAAAAATATAATTTATAGAATAAAAAACAACCGAAAAATGCATGTAATTTACCATTTGAAATATACTATGCACTCTACCGAATCATACATACTTATAAAGCTAGCATTTTTTCTTGAATCTCATGCATTTGAAACCCCATTTTTTAACTTCCTCAAACCACATTCATTTGAAACCCCCTTTTTTTTAGCTAATGCAACTCAAAAGTTTTATTAATTATGATTTAACACTCAAAAGTTTTATAACTTATATTATGTTTAATTAGCATTTAGTGAAAATTTTACTATAAAAAGGTCAATCTTTTTGGAAGACATGCATACAAATCATATACAAATTTCAAAAAGAAAACAAATTTAAAGGTTTTTATGTTGGGTTGAGGTCTTATAACTACTTTTGGTGATATGCTATTATATTAGAGTTTTTAATTTGTAAGTTTGTTATACTAATTCGTTTTTATATTTTCTTCGTTTTTGGAGTATGTAATACAGGTGTTGTATATTGTGGTTTAATCGTTAATATATTGATCATATGTTATATAGGGTGATGTCGAAAATATTTAATTAAATATTTTAAATATGTTTTTTTTGTGTTTTGTAATTGTACCGTTTCAAAAATATAATTAATTAAAACTCATACATATGTTATACTTTCCATCTCTCTCTCTCTCTCTATATATATATATATATATATATATATATATATATATATATATATATATATATATATATATATATATATTATAATAGAGGTAAAAACACTTCAACCAAAATTCAGTTAAAATCTAATATTTCAAATGTTTTTTAATAATGATTGTAAAAATTTCAACATGTGTTACTTAATTGATTGATTAATAATAATATTAATGTTGTGAAACTCCTAACTCTTAAACTTATATTATTTAATTTGTTAGTTAACTAAAATATTTTTCCTACATAAAGATAACATTTTTATGTTTGGTTACTCATATTTGTTTATGTAATTAGAAAACAAGGTGTACATAGAATGACTATTTCAATTTCACATAGGAATTGATACTACTAGAGAGATATGTTGTCTTTAACCGGTGGTAGAATATCCACATACCATTTTTAATTATTTATATTAATGCTTAGTAATATCTATTTTATATTCCTATTGACCTTAATTTTTTAGGTACAAATTAAGGAAGATGATTCTCGGCGCACCAACATAAAGTCAAACGTACGCCTTGCAAAATATGTAATTAAAATTAAATATCATATTTACTAATCGACTTATTTTATAACTCTTGATGACATTTATGTATAATGATATATTTTGTATGACTTCATTCTTAATTTCAATGTTTAATATTTGAAAGTTCATATATGAAACCTTGTATATTTTGGTGTAATATAAATAGTGTAATACAAAGTTTATTAGTTCAATATTGTTTATTAATAGCTCATTCAAAACAACTTATTTCTTATTTTATCCAAAAAATATTATCGGACATAAGAAAAGTAGATTATATTAATGTTATACAAAAACTTATAATATATATTGGATATTATAAAAGTAAAAGTAAAGTTTATAATGTATGAACTATATTAGATAGTATCAAAATATAAGTTGATGAATTTTTATGTTATTTGATAATTCGGTTAATGCCCAAAACATGACTAAAAATGTAAATTTCAACATATTTCTATTTTTTTCCATAATTATTTTAACCACTTAAATGCATTCTTGCGCAACGCGCGAGGTTAGGCCTAGTTATATATATATGACTGTACAATTTCATGTAAAAATCGCATAAAATAATATTGAACTAGATTTGATTTTATTATTTAATTATTCAAATCCAAGATTTAAAAGCTCATCATCTCCTGTCATCTCTCTCTAGGCTCCTCCAAATATTCTTACACCAGAGGATTGCCCAAAACACACTGTCTCTCTTTCTCTTTCTCTCTCTCCTCTTTCTATTAATTTATACTATTCCCATCAATCCCAGCTACAAATTCCATTTCTTTTCATTTATATACACAAAGGAGTGGAGGAATAACCAAGAAATATGTAAAGTTTTTTTTAGTTAAATTATAATAACAATACCTTGCCTTTGGGGAAGAAACCCACATCCTCCGTTCTCAATTATATGCATATTCATTCTTAGATCTTACCCACCTTCAAATCAGACCTCCATTAATGGTAAGTGTATACAGAAACCAATTTTCTTGTGTAGATTTGCCTAATTTTGTTTTGTATTGATCGATTTCTGTGATCTATTTGAATTGTGGGTTTTTATGAATCTGAAATCTACTTGAGATTGATGTTTGAGGGATCCGATTTTCTTGATTTTAGTTCGTGAATACTCGGACTGTTTTCCGATCACTCTTTGGTACCCGATTCTGCCTAATTTTGTCCGGATAAGGTAAGCATTTACTTGTTTTAATCCTTTCTTATCTACATTTTGATCTGTTGAAACTGGAAATATGCATAATTGTATTGTTCTATCTGCTTCTTCACTAAATTTTTGTTGGACTCATGAAATCTGTAGCGTTTGGATTGCTTTGCATCGATGTAATAGGGTAAAGTTTCGATTTTTAATCAGAATTATGATATCTTTCATACTGTCGTTGTTGTAGTTGAATTGGGTTAGCAACTGAGCATCCCGATTAGTTTTTAGTTGAGGGTTATATCCAATTTCATGGCAATTCAACATGGGGTTATAGTAAAGATGGAATCGGATTTCGGTAAACTATTCATTGGTGGGATTTCATGGGACACCGATGAAGCTCGATTGAAAGAGTATTTTAGTGGTTATGGTGAAGTTATCGAAGCCGTGATCATGAGAGATCGTATCACTGGTCGTGCTCGTGGATTTGGTTTCATCGTCTTCGCTGATCCCGCTGTTGCAGAGAGAGTCGTGATGGAGAAACATATGATTGATGGTCGAACCGTAAGTTAATTCATAAATTCTCTAACCCTAATTAATAACAATCAACAATGCGATTTAGATTCTTAATTTCATTAAAAAAAAAAAATCACACAGGTCGAAGCCAAAAAAGCTGTTCCTAGAGAAGACCACCATGGATTGAACTTGAACAGAAACAACAACAACAGCATTCAAGGATCACCAGGTCCGGGAGGTCGTACAAAGAAGATATTCGTAGGAGGATTAGCGTCAACAGTCACCGAGAGTGATTTCAAGAAATACTTTGATCAATTTGGTACGATTACAGATGTGGTGGTGATGTATGATCACAACACTCAAAGGCCAAGAGGTTTTGGTTTCATCACGTTTGATTCAGAGGAATCAGTGGATCGTGTTTTGCATAAAACCTTCCATGAACTCAATGGCAAAATGGTTGAAGTCAAACGGGCTGTCCCAAAAGAGTTATCCCCGGGCCCCAGTCGAAGCCCGTTGGTTGGAGTTGGATTCAACTACGGGTTAACCCGACCCAACACTTTCCTCACCAGCACCTACCCGCAAGGTTACAACATGAGCTCAATTTATGGAGGTCGAACCGATAGCCGGTTCAGCCCGATTGCACAATCGGGCCGAAACGGGTTCTCACCGTTTGGGTCATCCGGTTATGGGATGGGCATGAACCTGGACCCGGGTTTGAGCCCGAATGCATTTGGAACGACCTCTAACAACATGGGTTACGGGCGGGTTTTGAGCCCGTACTCGAATCGGTTCGTTACCCCGATCGGTTACAACCAAAGTAATGTTAATGTTAGAAACGAGTCGTTTATAGGGTCAACAACTCGAAATGTTTGGGGAAATGGTGGTGGGCTGACGAGCCCGGGTGGGTCCGGTCCTTATTTGGGTTCGGGAACCAACGGTGGGTTTGGAGTATTTGGAAACGGGTCGAACTGGGGTTCGAACCCGATATCTACTCAAGGTGGTGGAGTGAGCTCGTCTGGCTACAGTGGTGGAAGTATAGGCGAAAACAACTATGGAATTGGAGGTGGTGGTGGTGGACTTGGAAGAAACAATGGGGTAACCCATGAAGGGTCTTATGGTAATTTATACCGTGGGGGTTCAATGTATGGTGAAACCACTTGGCAGCAGCAGCCTTCTAATGAGCTTGAGGGTCCGGGTTCCGGTGCGGATTCATTTGGTTATGGGCTTGATAATTCGGAAGATGTCACAGGCAGAAGTTCTGAGGGCTATGTTGGTAATTATAGCATTGCAAATAGACAAACTAATAGGGGTATGTGTTATGTGTATGTCTAATTATATAAATAACAAAATTGACCAAAATGGGTAGGAGTTATTTAACAAAATAACATCTTTTTGGGGCTTATCACAAAATGACCACCTATTTCACAATGAGCCTCCTTAGAAATTGCAAAATTGTTTTTGTTTTTTTTAATGGTCTACACCACAAAAAAAAAAGATATATTGCGAAATACTACATGATTTTTCTTGGAAGGTTTTTATGGTCAAAAAACAATTTCACAATTTGCAAAATGGTGGTCATTTTGTTAAAAATGCATCCATATTGGTCATTTTTGTAATTATCCTCCCTATATTCGTTTTGCTAATTTTAGAATATTTTCAAGATTTACATGTAGATATGTTGGTTTTAACTCTGCTTTTGGTGAATGACAGGGATTGCTGCATAGAAGTTTTTCAAGATTTGCATACAAGAAAGAAGGTAACTTTTAGGAGGAAGTGTTATTTGGTAGAAAACCCAAACCCTCTTTAGTATACAACACGAGGCAGGTTTTAAGGCTATTTGGTTTTGTGGATTCTTCAGAAAAAAGATATAAACTACAAGATTTGATGGCTTTTAAAAAGGGGATTGGATTTGGTGACAAATTATGAATTTTGAATTTTGAATTGACGTTTAGGTTTCCAGTTCAGCATGTGTTCTTGGACAACCCCAACCCCCCCAGTAAGTTCCACTTTTGATGTGTTGTTGTGCATCTTTTCAACATGATGAGAGTGGTTAGATTTAGATCAAAATAATTTGTGTTTCTTTCTTTCATTTCGGATTTTATTTCTTCTTATTGTTGAGTTGTTGTAATGTCTGGTAAATTTGCCAGTACTTGATGATGTTGCTTTTCTTTTCTGAGAATGTACTTTCAGCTTTCTGTTTGATTTACAAATTAAGTGTGAATGATTTAGAGAGATGTAATCCTTATCCTTTAGGATTCGAATTAATTAATAAGTTGAATGAATGTTCGGTTTTTTTTTGTCATCATGGTTTGCATGTTTATATATGTTTTCGAACGAGGTTTAAATGATCTCGTGACATAATCATTTTCATCAGCCTTCTGTTCTTTAGGCCATTTACTCTGTCTAATCATTTAACTTGTTTATTTTAGTTTATGTCTTTTGGGGTTCTTAAATATCTCTATGGCTTTGTCATAATGTTATTTTTAGAGCAACATGACATAAACCCTACATCACCAATAGATGAAAACAGTATTGAAATATGTTCCAATTTCAACAATATGGTATAAAGATGATGTTCTTCTTGTTCTTATGTTCTATCAAGGAAGATCTATCTTTGAACTAAAATCTTTTTTCAGAACCGAATGAAATAAGTTAACATAATAACTATAACGACAAACAAACTATGTTACTGCTAACTAGGTAATAGCCAGTAATTGCCCTTAGTTTGACTCAACTAATGTGCGATATACTATTTCTAGCATAGTTATAATAAAAGATCAAAAGCGGGGATAGCTCAGTTGGGAGAGCGTCAGACTGAAGATCTGAAGGTCACGTGTTCGATCCACGTTCACCGCATTTTTATTTCTCCAATTATACAACCTCTCGTAATTCTTCGTTAAAAGCTCAGTTTTGTGTGTTGTTCAGATTTTCTATATATTAGGGATGGTTTTTTTTCTTCATATTTTCACTTTAAACAACTTAAATAACAACAAAATCTCCGATGAGAAACAAACAAACTATAAGCGGGTTAGGCTAAGTAACAGAGAAACTGACATGAATATAAACAAGGACTACTAGCTTTGAAAGCATGATGTCTGGATAAATAATATACTTATAATGAAAAGACAGGTTTTACAAGTTAGGTAAGTCATCGATGGAATATATGTTAGCTGCTGAGGTTGAAATTTGTGGTCAACTTTCAAGTTGGTTTACCAGGTCTTAAGTGAGTCCTATTCGTAAGGATATGGTGGGTAGAGTTTTCAATAATCACGTATGCAATGTATCTTTTTTCTTTTAGTAAAAATCTTAAATTTTCCATTTAAGCATCAATATTATATACTTGCATCATGGCATTGAACATTTCATTCTGCACTTTAACTCCTCTAATACTTCTTCATTGTTTCATAGTATCTCCTTATCTATTGAACATTCTCTAGTTATCATCATCATGAATCAAAAACTTGTACTTAGTACATAAGTACATGTATACCTTCATGCTTGACACCTTGCACCTCTTATTCATTTCTTTTTATAACATCTACAATATATAGTTTAATTGAATTTTTGGATAATGTGGAATGAGTAATTGTCTTTAAATAGATTAAACATGATCATAGTTGGATGTTGTTGGCGTTTAATTAATATGAAGTTCAATGACCATTGAAGTATTCATGGCCATTGAAATGTTCAATGAATATATAGACTTAGGTTCAAATGAGAATAATTATGTAATTGAGAACGCGAACAAAAATCTGAGCCATATAATTCTTTTTGCCGCAAAACCTTCTTGTGTACTGGCCGGAGGAATGTGATATTCATATGTGAATATAAATGTAAGTACATTCTCGTGTTTACCATCACTGCCACCGCAACCACCATTGTCACAGCCACCGCTACCCCTGCCACCACCACCACCACCTCCGCCACCAACTACCATATTCATATATGAATAATCATTTGAGAATAGAAACATACTTTTATATATATATATATATATATATATATATATATATATATATATATATATATATATATATATATATATATATATATATATATCCTTCATCGTCACCAACACCTCTGCTATCCACCGATATCACCACTGCCGTTGCCACCACCATCGCAACTACCGTCACCACCTCCACCACCAACCACCATATTCATATATGAATAATCACGTGTGAATAGACACAAAATTATTCATATATGAATATACTTATATACGAATATATGAATATACTTATTCATATATGAATATTATCTCTTCCGTCGACCCGATACGCTAGAATGCTTAAGCGGCAAATTTGAAATATGTGATATAGATTTTGTTTTCGCGTTCTCGATTTCATAATTGTTCTCATTTAAACATTCTTTTATATATATATATATATATATATATATATATATATATATATATATATATATATATATATATATATATATATATATATATATATATATACACAATTAATAAATTAATGATTATTTCATTAAAATATGCTTTTATAGTTCAATGTATTCTAAAAAAGTGATAATGTCATACGAAAAATGAAATGATAACATGACAATTAAATTATATATAGCTCAATGTACTATGAGTCGTCTCATACAATATATTTTTGGTCTTATATCCATTTGCTAAGTTATTCAAAGTATAATATTGATACCTGTACGCCTGTGGATGTCTCCATAATTCCATTTGGGCTAATGTCATAAAAACCCTCAAGTTTTCAGGGTTTTATCGGTTTTCCCCAAAGTTGAATTTTATGTACATTTTTATCCTAACATTTTCCAAAAAATGTTCGGTTTTACCATTTTACCGGTGATAACAGGTTACCATCATATTAACTTCATAAAAAACCCTTAAGTTTACAGTTTTTTTTACGTTTTTACCCTTAAGTTTATAATTTTTTTACACTTTTACCCTATGTATTTTTTTTCATATTATACGAATTCATGCAGAAAAATCATATTTATATACGAAAAAAATTTAATTAAATATTGTATTTACATTTTTTTAATGTTATTTCTTTATATATATATATATATATATATATATATATATATATATATATATATATATATATATATATATATATGTGTGTGTGTGTGTGTGTGTGTAGCTTTTTTCTTGGATAAACCATTTAAGATGTAAAAAAACAAATTAATATGTTTTTAGAACTACAAATACGTATTTTTATGTATTTAAAAATATACATATCAATAAAAAAACTTGTTCAATCATAAACATGTTTATATAAGTATATACATATATTTTTAGAAGTGTAAATATGTATTTTGATATATGTTTTTTTTAAAGTATAAATATATTTTTAGAAGTATAGATACATATTAATATATAAAAATGTAAAAATATGTATTTATACTTCTAAAAACTATATCTATAAAACACGTATTCATAATTCTAAAAATATTATTTATCTTTTTAAATGATATAACCTTGCAAAAACACACACACACACAAACAAATATATATATATATATATATATATATATATATATATAACATTAAAAAAATACAATATTTAATTAAACATTTTTTCGTATATAAATACGATTTTTCTGCATGAATACGTATATTATGACAAAAAAATACTTAGGGTAAAAGTGTAAAAAAATTATAAACTTAAGGGTAAAAACGCAAAAAAAATGGTAAAGTTAAGGGTTTTTTTGCGAATTTAATATAATGGTAACCTGGAAAACCTGTTATCACCGGTAAAAGGGTAAAACCGAACATTTTTTTCGAAAATGTTAGGGTAAAAACGGACATAAAATTCAACTTTGGGCAAAACCGACAAAACCTTGAAAACATGAGGGTTTTTATGACATTAACCCTATTTGAAAACCAAAACAGTTCAGATTTTCAGATATCCAGTTTTGAACACCCTATCGAGTATTATATGTTTTGAGCCTAATAATCAGTTCTCTTTCTTTGCTTTCAAGTGACTAACTAGTGCAAAAAAAATATCATTTTATATGTAAATCTCGGACTGACTCCAAATCAAGTTCATTTCGTTTGCTAATGTTTATTATATGTTTATCATTGGGAGGGTTTCTATAATGTCCCGAAAATCCAAGGTAAAATTTTCATTTTTAAAACAATAAATCATAGAACGAGTTGTTCTAAAACCGATCAAAGTGAATATATTATTTAAACATGAGAGTAATATCATTAATTACCAATGCAGGAAACTCTGGGGGATGTTGTGTAGTTACGTCAGGTCCTTCCCTTTCGAAACGAAAGTACCTGAAACCATAAAGATGAGACCGTAAGCACAAAGCTTAGTTAGTTCCCCAAAATACCACATACCAAAAACATACAAGTGCTATGGGCTACTCCCATGGTCTTTCCTTGCAATGTCGTGGGCCAAATTCCGGTCTTACATACGAGTGCCAAGGGCTAGATCCTGGTCTTTCATACAATCGCCAGGGGCCAGATCATTGTCTTTCATGCGATTACCAAGGGCCAGATCCTGGTCTTTCATATAATTGCCAGGGGCCAGATCCTGGTCTTTCATGCAACTATCACAAAGACAACTAGCATTCCACATAATAAGTAATGGGCCGACATTGGTGCATTCAACCCATGTATATAGTGAGAAGAATCACCTCTAACAGAAGATAGCTGAATCAACACTTAATCTGCTGCGAACACTGCTCCTCACACTAAACATAATCTAGAAACGACTCCAATCAATAACTAAGGTTTTATCTGAAACATCCCAAAAATAAGACCCAAAACTTTTCATTTTTTATTTAATAGCACAGTATTCCAAAGCATTATCCATACAACCCAAATGAAAATAAGTGTATCAAACGTCATATCACTCAGAGTAATATCCCAAAAGCGGAAACCATGTGGTGTGTGCCCTACAATCATCTCGAGCTCTTCCATTTGAAAATCGAAGTACCTGAAAACTGTAAGCACAAAGCTTAGTGAGTTCCCCAACATACCACATACCATACAAACATAAATCACATACTGGGCCCCCGCCCTCCATCGTGCCTCGCCCGGTATCGAGTCCTACTCGGCCTCGGGCCCCGCCCGACATCGAGTCCCGCTCAGATTATAGATCTGTCAATCACCAGGCCCTGCCTGACATTGGGCCCCGCGTGATACACACTTAACCATGTAACCATTTAATCATATAAACTTATAATCTTACTAGGGTGTTAACGGGGCGGTTCGGCTCGGATAGTAATAAAATTGTGAACCGTGGCCGCGGGGCGGGTACCTCATGTGTACTATGTTGGATTAGGTGTCTAAGTCCATAACTATAATTGGTATATACTTGAATTGATAGTAGCACAATCCTTTTGGGTTGCCTTCATACTAGCAACTAGACATGATGATTTATTGAGAAGGAGGAAGAATTTATTAATTTGATTAATAAATTGAAATGAATGATTTATTAATGTATTATGTGAATAATATATTAATTATAAATCATATTATTTAATTAATAGTTAATCACAAATTAATTGGAGTTAATTTTGGGATAAACTGAATTAATTAAAAGTGTAGGGGCTGTTTGGCAATTTATTGATAGTTAAAGAATGAAGCTCTAGAACCCTCCTAAAGCGGCTTGGACGAAAATCTTCTAGAGAATCCCTAGAATTTTCGTCCAAGGGCTTGTAGATGGAAGGTTTCAGGCTTGCTTGGTCCATAAGCAAAGCAATTAGGGTTTCCTACTCTTAACCCTAGCTTTGGCGCTAAGTCACCTCACTATATAAGGAGCCTTACCCTTGGTATTTTCGGCCACAAGAAACCCTAGAGAGTTGTAGCCGAAAATTTGAAGCATCCTCACCACTCTCATATCTCATCCTCTTGCTAAGTGTGTTCGTGATTCATTAGAGGTGTTATACTTGTGACACTTGCTCTCAAGCTTCAAGATCTACAAGGTTTTGGATTGTTATTATTACATAACCATCAAAGGTATGTATCTTAAGTCTTTATTATGTGAATTTCGATTATTACCTATAGATCTAGGGTTTTCAACTTGTTGTTCATGTTGTATGTTAAATTAGAGAAGACATAGATCTTATTAGGGTTGCATGTACACATAGGATTGTATCTTATGCTCAAAACCCATCAGTGGTATCAGAGCGTAGGTTTAGTTTTCTATTGAAATGATACAATGGTGAACTTGAACAAAGAGGAGAAAACAGAATCGTCATTCTGTTCATCCAACACGTCGTGGTCTTCTTCGAACAGTGCATGTTGACATCCAACACGATGTGGTGCTCATATAACACGGCATGTTGAGCTGTCAGATCCTAAAAATTCGATTTTTGATTTGGTTTAAAATTGATTACGATAATTACCTTTTATAATATTGTTTAATTGTCTTAATCTGAATATTTAAATTGTAATTTGATATCCTTATATAAAATTTTGGTTATATTTTTAATTTAAATTAATTAAATCTTAATTTTGAAATTTTAAAATATAACTCTAGTATTTTGAAAATTTTAAAATACATCCTTATGGATGTTATTATTAATTTAGTTATATGATTAATTAAAAGATAATTAATAAATCCATAATTGGTTTAATCTTAATTTAATTAAATATTTAATTTATTAAAAGATTAAACCCTTGCTATTTTAAAATGTTTTAAAATACACCCTTATATATTATATGTAACATTAAAAGTTTAATATTACTATATATTAAGACAAGTCAGTCGAACTGCTAGTACGCCTCATTAACGAAGCCGATCTATAAGGGGAGTTTAAGGAAGCGGCCTATAAAATGACCGCCATTGCGTATCCACTCTTACCCACCGCTCCCTTAATTGGTGGAGGGTCGTTAGCTGAACGGGTTTGATATGACATAATCTCATTAAAAGTATAATGATATAAAGTAACTAAACTATTTTAAATCCCACTCTTAGTTACTTTAGGAAAATGTGAAATTGTATGCTGATCCATGAAATTGCACATTACACTTTAAAAGTCGTTAGTGGAGCATGTGTGGTTAAGCGAAACACTAATGTGGGACTAATAAAGCTGGTAATGGGTGTCTCAAAAAATTATCGTTGATTAATGGAGCGCGTGTGGTTAACCGGTGCATTACAAAGAGATGATAAATGGCATCGAGAGTACCAAACTAATTTGCATGGTAATTCACATCTCGTTTGTGATCCTCAGCATCCCAGTCACAAAGTGAGAGCATAATCGAGATTAAACATGCCACTGAATAGTTCAATGAATCTCAAAAGATCTAGGAGTTTCATGAGATTGAAATTGGTAAAAGATTTACCTACCTAAAATAGATTTGAATTTGATTACAGCATCCCTCTTCAAAGTTCGAATCGAAAATATGGTCCTAGCCTTGATTTAAATTTATGGGTTAATAATTAAGGATTGAAATAAACTAACTTGAATTTTCTTTTCTCCTATTTTAGATGACAAGTTCAGACAACAATGGTCTTCCTCGTCCTTCTAGAAATGTTTTCCCCCTAATTGATCTAACACATATGTTGATTGTTGCTGAACCAGAAATGCTTAAGAGCACAAGTCAAGCAAAAGTGTTTGAAGGATCTGCGTCCCAAATTTCCATGGAGATTGACAATGGCAACAATGGTAATCCAGAAAAGGTTTTTCTTCGCAATGGAAAGGAATCGGCCAAGGTCAAACTATTTGACCATGTGGTAAAGAGAAAGGCTAATTATGAGATAGTTCCATACGCCAACCCCAAGGAGTCCATATGTTTTTATTTCCAATTAAAGGGACATTGGTTGCGAAGCTGCCTTGACTACCTGAAAGATCTTAGAGATAGTGAAGTCAAGTCGTATGACTCCACTTCAGGTACATCCATTATCTAACTCCATTATTTTAGTAAGTTCCTATTTATAGATTCTTGATACATGCTGTGATAATCACATTTTGATGTTTTGCATGATCTAAGAGAAAGAAGGAAGCTTAAGAAGAGTGATTTGAATATGATTGTGGGAAATGGATTTCGATTGCATGGTTCGATGATCAGATTTTGGAGGCTACTGCTTAGGAGTTATGATAAATTTAATAGATTGCTTAGGAAATATCTAGAAACATTGTTTTTCATTTTTCCATTGTAAGGACAAAATTTTTCCTCTTATTATCAATAAAGTGAATTTTTTGATTTATCTATTTTACTTTATATTTCCTTGCAATGGAATTTATGAAAATTGATGGCTACATTTATATTATTAGCAATGTTAAATGTGAATTTGATTCTTAGTTATATCATTTGTGGTAGTGTCATGATTGACCAAGTGAAAAAGGAATTCTCATCACTGAAGTTTCAATTGGATTGAAACTTGGAGTCATATAATTCGAATTGTGTAATGCATGAGAATCTTGATCGTTGGAAGATTGTGATTAATTCGTTGATCACATGTTTATGTGAGTCAAAGTGAAGGACTAATGGATCCTCCTGAAAGGATGATAAATTTATTCGTCATGATTTACTGATGCTTTCAGTAAATATGGTCGTGTTTATAAGATTAAGCATAATTCTGATATTTTGAAAAGTTTCAAAGAGTAGCAGAACGAATATGAAGAATCTATTAGGCAGAAAGATAAAAGTTTCTCCAATATGAAAGGAAAGAAGAGTACTTTAGTATCGTGTTTTGTGATCATCTAAATGATTTTGGAAGTGTATCACAATTGATCCTCAAAAAATATCTTAGTTCAATTGTTTGACTAAGAAGATGAATCGGATATTGTTGAAATGGTTCAATCAAGAGATGAATCATACTTTGTTTCCAATCAAGTTTTAGAGTCACACTCTAGTGACTACAAATTGTATCTTGAAACTTATTCTAAGTAGGTTTGTAACACCTCATGAAATGTGGAGTAATAATGTGTTCTTACTCTAGTACATTCGGAATTGGAAGTTGTGAAGTTTTGGTTAAAACAAAGGATAAACTTATACCAATTCTATGAAGTGTTTTCTTGTTGAAAATCCACATTCACTTTTGGATATGTGTTTTTTCTCGTCAAGGATTGTTCCTTGAGAGAAAACCTTATATGTCAAGAAGTCAGTGGGAGTCTTATTGATCTTGAAGAGTTTCAGGAGTCAATCAAGAATAAACCTTTTTGTTATCGCTAGCACACGACCTAAGGTTAATAACCTATCGTGTTAAGTTGACACATTCTTATTTCTATTCACCTTCCAGTTGAGTTGGCAATGCTTATGAGTTATATGGTTCTCACTTGACGGCAAAAGGCAGAGCACGTTGGTCAGTGAAAGTACATTAATCAATATGGGTGAACTGCTTAACAACTTTGAAGCATCGGTAGGCCCTTGTGCTACCAGAAGGCAAGAAATTAAGAACAAGTAAAGTTCAGTCCATGAAAGCTAAATTAGAATTTTAATTTTTCATAAACCTTGTCTTATGATTGTAGGTTGGAAATGATAGATACACATGGATAGGAACTCATACACTAGAAAATATGGGTGCAAAAGGTTTCTCTCTAATGATTATGAGGAAACATTTTTGCTAGTAGATTTTTAAATTTGATTAATATCATTATTGTCAGCAGTTGTGATAATTGCGTTCTCAAATTCGCAATATGATTACGACATCCCTTTTCATATTTCGAATTGTGAGAAATGGCAAGGTACGGTTTAAACACACACATATATGCTGTCTAATGAAAGGTGTATAAGCTTAAGAAGTTTGACTAAAGACTTATCGAAGCGTCACATACCAAAAATCTGTACTTTAGTAAGAGAGTCAATAGTGTTGATTTCTAGAAGTCCAGTTGATTTCTGGATACATGTCAAATCTAGTGGGAGCACAAATGTTGTGCTATTGGGAGCATAATTGTTATGCTAGTAGGAGCATAGATGTTATGTTGAGTATTGCAAGTTGGCAATACTAATTGTAGGAAACAAAGATTTCAAATTTGCAAGTTGCAAATTTTGAAAATTGTTTCGCTGTAGAAAGATTTAGGGGAAAAGGCACTCATACTTCGTTTCAAATCTAAAAGTTTAGATTAAAGGATTTTAATGGAACTTAGTCTTGGACATATATGAATATCATGTTGAAATGATTAAACATAGGAAATTCGATATATGGAAATATTATAGCAAGAGACTGATCAGATAACAGGTCTTTATGTAAGACATTATGAATCGAGTCCCATATGCTTCAGATTTAAGATTGATCTCATATGTTATAATATTCGCTTGTTTTGGTTTTTCCAAATGTCTAGGGCATTGAGTGAGAAAAGGACTAGAACACGATGTGACTAAAGTTGTTGAACAATTGTCAAGAACATTCTGAGGTTATACCAAAGAATTGGTTGCTTCTAGACAGTTGGAAGTATAGTATAGTATTTGGACGGACCATATTGACATAATTCTGAGTGGATTCAAAATTGATAGTCATATGGGAATATGAAAATATTTCCATAATGGGAGTTGATCATTAGAATCTACATGTGAGTTAGAAACTTTAATGCAAGGAAGGTGTTCAAGGAATGTGCCTTCAATTTAAAACTTCATTACTTTGGAATTGTTTTTGGTAACAAAGCTCCAATGGAACATTTTGTAATATCATTGGCTGAGTCACTGTGACTTTAAAGCTTTGACATCACAGAAGGACAATGCATTTAAGGTTGAACTCTAACACATTCTCGGAGTAACAAGAATTTGAAATTATGAAATGAGCATCATTGGAATAGTGTCCAATCGATCTCTTCACAAAGGAAGGACCATAGAGAGACATAATATGCATTTTTATAACATGGCAAGACTGATGTTTAATTTAAGTGTTTAGTTGATTACTTGAAACATTATACAATGAATAAAGTTTGATTAATATGGTGATTAAATAATAAGAGTTTTATTTATATTCAATAGTTTTGAGACCATAGTTAATTAGGTTATTATTGTGTTTCACTTTGCATGTTTTACTTCCCGAATAATTGGATTATTCAAACATCCACAATCGATCTTACTTTTGGAAGTAAGTAGTGAATCAAGACTGTCATGAATTGAATTGTAGATTGTCTATGGGGATTAGACATATAAATTGTTTGTTGCAATGTTCATGAGTACTTAGAAAATGGGGATTTTGACTATTCGATTAACCCATGCTCAGAGAATTACTTCATGGATTTTATCACGAGTAATTTTGAGACGATAATATCTTATATTCTTGAAACCGAGATATATGAGTTGTTGTTTACGATTTAGCTGTGCATTCATAATATGTAAATGCATCAGTAACTTGATGTTATAAAACATATTGTTGTGTGTGATTTGATGAGTGAATAGTGAAAGCATATAAGTCAAAGTTTATCCGTTCCTTTTGCCCTAACGGGAAAAGCAATATATGTGGGCCCCTCGATGATTTGATGATGACATCTAAAGAGCTTGGCCAAGCCTGAACTGAATTGATGTGTTCAATTACTAGTCTGATTTCGGTCGTCATGAATCAGAAATCGGGAAACAAATCTTGGACAGAGAGATTGATTATAATCCATGTCTCATGTCCATACGATATCTTGCAAAACGGAGGAATATTTGATCACTTATCTTAGGAAACGTAACTGACTGGGTCAGAGTTCGACAGAGGCTTTGAGAGCTACAATTTGCTTATCAATTTTTGAAGTTATACTGGCAACTATAGTTATTAGACTTATCCAAGTGGGACTGTTGGATTAGGTGTCTAACCCATAACTATAATTGGTATATAATTGAATTGATAGTAGCACAGCTCTTTTGGGTTTGCCTTCATACTAGCAACTAGACATGACGACTTATTGAAATGGAGGAAGAATTTATTAATTTGATTAATAAATTAAAATGAATGATTTATTAATGTATTATGTGAATAATATATTAATTAGAAATCATATTATTTAATTAATAGTTAATCAAAAATTAATTAGAGTTAATTTTGGGATTAATTGAATTAATTAAAAGTGTAGGGGCTGTTTGGCAATTTATTGATAGTTGAGGAAAGAAGCTCTAGAATCCTCCTAAATAGGCTTGGACGAAAATCTTCTAGAGAAGCCCTATAATTTTCGTCCAAGAGCTTGTAGATGAAAGGTTTAAGGCTTGCTTGGTCCTTAAGCAAAGCAATTAGGGTTTCCTACTCTTAACCCTAGCTTTGGCTCTAAGTCACCTCACTATATAAGGAGCCTTACCCTTGGTATTTTTGGCCACTAGAAACCCTAGAGAGTTGTAGCCAAAAATTTGAAGCATCCTCCTCACTCTCATATCTCATCCTCTTGCTAAGTGTGTTTGTGACTAATTAGAGGTGTTACACTTGTGACACTTGCTCTCAAGCTTCAAGATCTACAACGTTTTGGATTGTTAGTACTACATAACAATCAAAGGTATGTATCTTTATTATGTGAATTTCAATTATTACCTATAGATCTAGGGTTTGCAAGTTGTTGTTCATGTTGTATGTTCAATTAGAGAAGACATAGATCTTATTAGGGTTGCATGAAAACATTAGAGAAGACTTGATCTTTGCTTCCTTTCTCCTCCTTTTTCCTTCTTAGCTTCAAAAAAAAGCACCAAACTAGCTCTAAAAAAGGAGAAAGATGATTAGGGTTTCTTTCAGGACTTGAGAGGCAGAGGATGGACAAACCCTAGCCTCCTTATTCCTTTAAATAGGGAGCAAAAACCCGGAAGATTAGGGTTTTTATTCCAGCCGGAAACACCCTGTGTTCCAAGAGTTCACACGCCGTGTTGACCTTAATGAAATCCACGCTTCTTATTATCTAGAGACGCCGTGTTGGTTCCTTCAACATGCCATGTCCAATCCTCAAAAGGGGATTTGTTCCCAACTATTGTTCCTCAATATTCTGGGTGTTACAACTCTCCCCCACTTAAATTAGATTTCGTCCTCGAAATCATTCTTTACCATCCCAGGCACGCCAGACAACCTGAAGAACGCAACCACAACCCAGAGCATACAACAACCTTCCCAAGGATATTGAACCCACCCTTAGCAGAACTCTCCAACCCCGAAGAAAACGAATCCATAATCCCATGCAGAAAACCAACCCTAGTTTACCTGAAACCTGAAATCTCGAATTGGTCTGACTCCCCGACAGACCGCCCATACTGAACCACTACCATGCCAACTTCTCATTGAAGTCCAGACTTAAACAAAACGCTTTGAACCGTTGATTGACTTGATGCTTCTAATGGAAACATAATTACTAACCATTTTTGTTGCAGAACACTTATACTTGACAGAAGACTCAGATAATCCTTCAAGTAGAGGACTCATCCCTGCAACGGTTAGACTCAGACGAGAGTTGCGCAACAGGGTCAAATTATTTACTATGAGATTATCCAATCCAAGCTGCAAATGTCTTACCATATTTTCAAAATAACAAGAGACTCCACACATGAGTCCCAAATCACTAATATCGCCTTGACTTATCTCGATGCCCCCTAGCTGCTTTCCAAAAGCAGTCGAGACCTCCCCGGTCCCAACTTGTCTGCCACTAACTGAAACACCGAATTCCCGCCCTGTTGCTGAGTCAAAAAGACACACACAGTCGCCCCACGCGACTTCCGAATGAAAACCTCATCTGGAAATAATTACCCAAGCTATCTTGCCACTGATGGCTCTAACCAATCATAGCAGCTCGAAAAACCTGACACCACCAAATCCAATGCTAAAAGCGAATGCTACACGACCAACTGTAGTCTTATATCACAACCGGCCTCCATCGACCTACCACTTCCTAATTCCATGAATGTTGTGGTCTTCCTACAGCCTTACGAACTGACCCACCCTGGTCTAATCCATCTGAAGAAATCCATAACCAATCAAATAATGAAATCCATCTGAAATTCTGAAACCCCATACTTGCCTGACCGCCGCACATATAGAACCAAACTAAAACACAAGAGCCTGATCTGCCAACAAAATTGAAACCATCCCTTAACCCTGAACCCTTCAACTGATACCCTTGGCATTCATATTCCTTAATTCATATCCTACTGAAGAGAAGGCCTTGCACATAAACACCCACGATTCCCAATGCAAGTTCCCAGCAAGAATCATCTCGGTACCCAATTTATAGCCCGAAATCCAAGGATTTAAACTTGCATTTCACCAAAAACTTTCTGATTCATAGCAACCCCTCACTAATCCGTGGTATAGAGATTACCAAACCATCTCTGAGACTACTAGTCTTGCACCTGGTCTAGCTTCCAGGTTCACAAGAGTCCAAATGACAAGGCTACCCAGCCCAAACCTCCCTCTGCACCACTTACTGACCACACACTCAATCATGGAACCCATGATCCAATACCTTGAACCAACAGTCTCTACCAGGTCCCACCTGCATTGCCATAAATACACATGCCTCGCCCACGGGTCCCACCCAAACTATACCACGGAGCGGCCTCGCCTACGGGTCCCAACCGCCTAGAGCTGCACAAACCAGACTCCACCCTGTACCCCAACGGTCCTCACCCTAAAACATAGATATGCTCCTCAACAATCCTACCCGTCGTGCCCCAAAGAACGAACTGCTCCCCTCCCTCCTTTACACTCATGACCACCTAAGACGATCAACTACCTCGGCTATTGAATGCTACGATCCCATCGCAGTCTTACAAAACGTCTACCCAACCATGGTTACCACTCCTTGTTTCACCACACCCAAACCATCTCAAACCTAATTATCCTGAATCGAACCCACATCCGACTGAAATCAATCAGGTGTTTGGGTCATGCTTCGAACCTCAAAGCCCTCATCGAACAAGAACAGGCAGCGAGACTCTAGCACAACCCTCAACCTGGATTAATCCACAAGCCTGCTAAAAAAAAGACGCCGGCCAACTGTTGGAAATTTCATGAACTCCCACTCACACAACCTCAATCCAAACGACCACTCAGGTCGTCTCTCCTCCTGACTAGGATGTGAAACTTGCCCTAGTTCCATACCCGATCCAACTCCCGATAATTTTGAACGATTCTCCCCCACATAAATTCAACGAAGCTCTTTCTGCTCATAAATCCGATGGATTCCCCACCCATCAAACCTCATATAGAATGAACCGCCTATGCCATGCACTTACCAATAATAGCATTCCATTACTAGCCAATCTCGATGATTGCCCAACTCCTAAAATCCAGAAGAATATTCCCTGAAATCTTAGCAATCTGATAGCTCCAATCACCTCCCATGATACAACACCAATTCCTTAAATTTTTATGTGGGGACTAAAACCATAACCCTTGCTCTGAACTGGAGAATCTTTACCCCAACCTCTATCCCCAAAGAATTACTAAATTCTATCCATCAACCACCCATGCGAAATAAAAAATTCCCCCTGGCACTTCTAATGACCAAATAACTACTGCAAATGTCACCGTCATCTTCTTACTACCTCTCATCCCCTAGCAACGGTAATGTTTGAACACAAAAGCTCTTCCATAGACGACTGTCGATCTCACCAGATCAAAAGATAAACAACTGAATCTTGACTTCACCGGAGAACTAACCCGCTAAACCTAACCATAGATCCTCCAAACAATACCCCTTAATTGATCCCATCAAGAACCAGAATGGCAATCGAACACACTGAAACCCGCTCAACAAGATACAACCCACTAATGATTCATTAAGGACTCTCGGTATGCAGAATGGCATATAACAATCCTTGATAATATAACCCAGACAATAGTAGAGAACCAACCCGATATATGGCTTATCCAAGCCCAACAAAATTCCAAAGCAATACAAATTTCTGATAATAACCCAGAAGATAACATACCTGCAATGGACCTCCTCCGACTGACACTACAATCCTCGACTCATCCCAGATGGGGCTCTTGCCCCATCCTTACGACCATCAGAGATCCTCAAAGAAACTGGAGCAGATGCACTCACTGCTCTACACCTCAACATCTGACAGTCGACCTTCTAGTGGCCCACTTGATTTTAGCGAAAACATAAAGGACTTGCCCTGCTACAATCTTGGCCCCAAAGACCCCGAGATGACCATCCAAGAGCTCCAAAATCCGTTCCTTGACTGAGCCAAAGATCTGTGGAGTCTGGTCTGGAATACCATGGGTAATCTCTGGTGAGATGAGCTCCCGCATGCACTCATCATCCGGCTCAATACCTGCACCTGAGCCTGAATCCGAATCAGAACCTCCTTCCCGAGTGCTCAACACCAAACCGAATCATGCAAAATATCAAAACATACCCAAGGATCCTCCTCTCACAGGCTTCCTAGATTCTCTAAAACTCTCCCCGATTCGAGTATGGATCCAATGCTTTCAGTAGTACGGTCCCAATACTACCTTCCACACCTATCCATACTTTCCTCAAGAATCATCTCGAATCCTGCAAGTCACCTTCTCAAACTAATACTCCAAGCAGTCGCTAAACATCGCAACCAAACCTACTGGAGCATTTCCTAGGCTTTCCTAGGTTTCCGACCTCACCCTACCATCAGCTGATGAAGAACTCCCGATAATGTCAATTAGCTACCTCATGAACACAATCACATGCACCCAAGCTAAGATAATCCTTCGAGTAAAATACTCATCCTTAAAACGATTAGACTCAAAAGAGAGCTGCATAATAGGGTCAAATACATCACTCTAAGATTATTCAACCTTTATTACATGTGACTTAAATTATTCACTTAATAGATAACTCACATCACTTAAGAGTCCCACAAAGCACAAAGCAAACAACATTCGTGCAGTAGCACTCTAATCCATAGAATAACCAAAGAACATTCAAACTCACATACTACAACTTATGCTAGGAACTACCACTCTCACTGCTAATTTCCTTATGCATGCAAATCATACATAATACAGGATCAATTAGACTGTCGAATAAAAGACTCTACCCTAGAACCACAACCAAAAGAGGAACAAGAAATAAGGCCAAATCAATCATTCTGTGGCTAAAAGATCCTAACTGTATACAATTTTTAAAGCATACACTCAACAATTACTGATACCAACATATATTCCCATTCCAGCATAGCGTCCAACGCTCCCTAGCTTACGGAGCATCACATATCATGTAACATCCATAAAATTCATGAAAAATTTAAACATTTAAAACAACCCATCGATCATCATTGTATACAAATAGTTTTCAAAACAGGTTTAATATCAGAGTTTTTCGAAAATCATAGAATCAAAACTCGAGGAGGTGCACGAACACACCTTTGCCTTCCCGCGAACCTTTGAGGTACCTGAAACATAATCCAAAACTAGGTAAAACATGGTCAAACTCAAAGTCAATTGGTCAAAGTCCATAAACCCACCTAGTCAACCCAATCGAGTTGTAACAACCAAAATTTTCCAATAAATTTTTTCATTTTAAATAACCAAAACATTTCCATAATATACAAAGTTCAAAACACATTTGCTTTTAAAACCCATTACATCAGATAAACTATTCATAAAATCAGAGTGTCCCAAATGAACGCCAGAGAGTGCATTCCGCGCTATCACACTGGGATCTTGCCCTTAGATCCAGAAGTACATGAAACAATCAACAAACTGTAAGCTAATTCTTAGTGAGTTACCCACAACATACCCTACACAATCCACATAATCACATAACCCACACTAGCTATATCAACTACATATACCACATAAGCCATGCATACAATCAAATAAACATGCATGGAAACCCTCCAAGGTCTTACAACGGGTGCCATGGGAACCCCCACATGGTCTTACAAAAATATAAGGATGCCATGGAAACCCTCCAAGGTCTAACACCAGTGCCATGGGAACCCCCACATGGTCTTACAAACATATAAGGATGCCATGGAAACCCTCCAAGGTCTAACACCAGTGCCATGGGAACCACTACATGGTCTTAGCCTGGAATGCCATGGGAACCCCCACATTGTCTGATATCCGACTGCCTCGGGAACCCCCCAAGGTATTCCATGCAAATATCACAGAGATTTCTAGCATATATCACGTATCACATAACAACTAGTATATCACACATCACATATCACATAATGGTCCAGCTTTGGTGCCTTCGACCCATTGGTATGGTGAGGAGACTCACCTCTCAAGAAATGCTGAACTGGTAAGATCCAATCCCAACACACAACTCTGAACTTAACCGCCTACAACCACCCTGAAACTAACTTCAACAAAACCACGAATTAATAATGATATCCTTAAGGTCAAACTTGGTCAACCCTGGTTTAAGTCAAAGTCAACAGTCAAGGTCAACAATCCATCTTGACCAAACTCGTCGAGTGCACTTGCTGACTCGTCGAGTTCCTTTAGTTCTCAGAAAACCGGGAAAAGCCCTAATCAACTCGCCGAATTGACATGACAACTCGTCGCGTTCCCATAATGTCTAGAGGATCGGGGAAACCCGAGTTAACTCGCCGAGTTGGCAGGGAAACTCGTTGAGTTTTCCTAGTCTTAACACATTCAGCCACTTTTCCAGCGAGTCCAAAGCTCCGAACTATAGATCTGATCCCCTAGGGCTGAGATGCCATATAAAGTTGCTGAATTTACGTCCATGCATGACATTAAAGGGGCTAAAACACTCAATCCTAGCTTATTAAGGGATTTAGGGCATAAACGAGGGCCAATACTAGATAAAGATGGCAAATTTAAGTCAAAATAGGCCATGAGATGTCCAGATCTGAAGTCATAGCTTCATGACATTATCTAACCCAAGAATGACCCCAAGATAAGCTAAAAATGACCATATACTTTCATAGGAGAAGATCTAAGAAATAAAAGGCCAAGGTATCGACTATATACCTTAAAATGGTTTCCACAGCAGAGTAAACACCGGATCTACAACCTCTCCCTTCAGCTATGCACCAACCACTTCAAGCTTCTTCACTTAAACACCAAAAACGTAATCCTTAAGCTCTCACACACTCAAAATGATAGGAAAAGCAAGAACTAGGGTTTCTCTAGACAAAGGGGGCGATAAGGGAGGCTAACAATGAGGCTTAAGGCCTTTAAATAGGGTGCAAACCCTGAAAATTAGGGTTTTCCTTTCCAACGTCTACTCGTCGAGTTGGGGCTCCCCGACTCATCGAATTTAGTCCTTAAACCCACGTCCAAATGAATCTCTACACGACAAGTTGGAGCTCCCCAACTCGTCGAGTTCCAGCCCAAAACCCTAAAATATTGAGAAATAAATAATACATGACACAAGCGTTACACGAGTTAACTCAACATGGGCTGACCCATGCGAGTACATCGGGCGTACTCTGGAGGTACGCCTAGCATACACAAGGCTTCGTAGAGGACCACCTTCGGGGTGGCTAACTAGGTACGCGGGGCGTACCCACGCATAACCAATTTTATGACTTTCCACGTCCAAAAAGTCATTAATGCAAGGTCTTAATCCATTAAAACCTTCTACAAGAAGCATGAAGCCAAACTACCTAAAGAGGTCTCATTTTTATGGTTTAGGACCCTTCCTAGGGTCTGAAAGGACAACCCAAAACGTCCAAAACCAAACATGCATAGAAATGGGATTTTTGGGACAAGAAGAACAACATAAAGTCACCAAAATGAGATCCAAGCAAACAAAACACCAAGGTGAAGACTTTTTACCTTTTGGAGCTTCCCAAGAAGGTGATGGTCCAAGATCCACAAGCTTGCTTCAACTTCTAAGCTCCTTTATGCAACCCCTTCTTCCTTAAGCACATAAAGGACATACTTTTAGCTCAAAATACACTCTTTAGGGGTTAGGGTTTTCTAAAAACGACTCAAGGGCTTGGAGGCTGGAAAGATGGGGGTAAATGAGCTATAAAGGTGCTTAAATACCCCTCAAACCCTAAAAATTAGGGTTTCACTCGGACATGAGTATGCCCAACGTACATATATGTATGCCCTGCGTACTAGGGTATGCCCTAGTATGCTTCGCGTACCAACATGTATGCTTAGCGTACTCCTCCGACATCCAAATTACAAACTTGCCACTAGGGCTTCCCATGGCCACTTCCTTCCAATCCAAGGACCAAAATGACATAAATTTAAACCAAGAGATGAATTTGAAATTACCTGAAAACCGGAGTGTTACAAATCTCCCCCAATTGAATTAAACTTCGTCCTCGAAGTATGCTGCAGAGAATAAATCTGGGTAATGCTCCCACATCTCAGCCTCCGGCTCCGAGGTCCAGTCGGAGCCCCTCCGATGCTGTCATCGTACCTTTACCAACGGTACTTCCTTGCTGTGCAAAACCTTTATCTTCCTCTCCATAATAGCTACTATTCTCTCAATATAATTCATGCTCTCATCAAAATAAATATCATCCAAGGAAACCACCGCATCCTCATCCAACACGCACTTTCGCAGCTACGAAACATGGAAAGTGTTGTGAATCTGACGGAGCTCCTCAGGAAGATCCAATCTGTATGCCACCTTGCAAACCCTGGAAATAATCTGAAATGGCCCAATATACCGGGGACCCAATTTCCCCTCTTCCTGAAGCGAATCACACCTTTCCAAGGTGAGACTTTCAGTAACACCATGTCGCCGACATGAAACTCCAACTCAGATCGTCGTCGGTCGGCATAGCTCTTCTGCCGAATATGAGCAGTCTGCAATCTCTGTCTGATCTATTGGATCATCTCCGTCGTCTGAAGGACCACCTCGGTACGCCCTATAACCCTGTGACCAACCTCGCCCCAGCAAACCGGGGTATGGCATCTCCGCCCATACAAGAGCTCAAAAGGCGGAGCACCAATGCTAGAGTGAAAACTGTTGTTGTAGGAGAACTCTGCAAGAGGTAGGTAAGAGTCCCAGCTCCCACCAAAATCGATGACACATGCCTGCAACATATCCACAAGGGTCTATATCGTCCGCTCAGTCTGGCCGTCGGTCTGCGGATGGTAAGCTGTGCTGAAGTGAAATCTCATGCCCAGTTCCTCATGGAACTTCTGCCAAAAACAGAAGGTGAACCGAACATCACGGTCCGAAACAATGGTGACCGAGACTCCATGGCGAGCAACGATCTCGCAAATATACACATCAGAAACTTCTCGGCCGAAGAACTCTACCGAATCGCCAGGAAGTGGGTACTCTTGGTCAATCGATCCACGATGACCCAAATAGCATCGAAACCCTTTGTCGTCTTCGGCAACTTTGTGCTAAAATCCATCGAAATCTGCTCCCATTTCCACATGGGAACCTCCAGAGGCTGCAGCTTGCCATGCGTTCTCTGATGCTCAACCTTTACCATCTTGCAGGTCAAGCACCTATCCACATACCCGACAATCTCCCTCTTCATACACGGCCACCCATAGCTTAATCTCAGATCCCGATAAATCTTGGTGGCCCCCAGATGGATAGAAAAATGAGACTTATGAGCCTCCTCCAACACAATCTGTCTGACCCCACCAGACATCGGAACCCATACCCGACCTCAACAGGTCAACAACGCACGACTATCCGGAACAAATATAGTGATCTCACCCTTGATCCTCTCTATCTTCCAATTCTCTTCCCGAACACCCTCGACCTGAGCCTACCTAATCAATCCCAAAAGTGGGGAATCCACTCATATCCTTATACATGATACCCCATCTGAAGACCCAATCGACTTATGGCTCAAAGCATCCACCACCACATTCGCTTTACCCGGATGGTAAAGGATCTCGTAGCCATAATCCTTGACTACGTCTAGCCACATGCGTTGCCTCGTGTTCAGGTTCGACTGATCCATAATATGTCCCAAACTATTGTGGTCCGCGTAGATAGTACATCGGACCCCATAAAGATAATGCCTCCAAATCTTGAGGGGAAAAACCACTGCCCCCAACTGCAGATCATGCATGGGATACCTTGTCTCGTGCGGCTTCCACTGCCGCGAAGCATATGCCATCACTCGTCCTCTCTGCATGAGGACCGCCCCCAAACCAGTGATGGAAGCATCATAGAATACCATGAAATCCTCAATTCCATCTGGAGGGTCAAAACAAAGGCCTCACATAATCTCTGCCGAGGGGTCTCAAATGTTGTCTGCTGCTCAGGGCTGCATCGGAAATCCACCTCCTTCCTCGTCAGACGAGTGAGGGGTACTGCAATCTTGGAGAAATCCTGAATGAATCTCCGATAGTACCCTGCCAACCCCAAGAAACTCTTGATATCCGAGGGAGTTTTCAGCACCTCCCACTGCATCACCGCCTCGACCTTGGCCGGATCGACCAATATCACGTCCTGGTTAACGAGGATTCCAAGGAACTGAACCTCTCGTAACCAAAACTCGCACTTCAAAAAACTTAGCATATAGCCATTCCCGCCTCAAAACCCCCAGAAGCTCACCAAGATGCTCCTCATGCTGCTCTATGGTCTTGGAATATACCAAGATATCATCAATGAACACAATAACCGAACGATCGAGCATTGGCCTTCATACTCGATTCATCAAATCCGTAAATACCGTAGGCACATTAGTGAGCCCAAATTCCATCACCACGAACTCGTAATGCCTACAACGATTCTGGAATGCAGTCTTCTCCACGTCCTCCTCTCTCACCCTGACCTGATGATACCCGGACCTCAGATCTATCTTGGAGAACCAAGATGCACCCTGAAACTTATCAATTAGGTCATCAATCTGCGGAAGGGGATAACGGTTCTTCACCGTTAGCTTGTTCAACTCCCGATAATCAATACACATCTGGTGTGAACCATCCTTCTTCTTGATGAACAAAATCGACGCTCCCCACGGAGAGCTACTCGGTCTGATGAATTGCTTGACTAGCAGCTCCTTTAGCTGAGATGACAATTCATGCATCCCAAGCGGTGCCAAGTGGTACGGCTCCTTGGCAATCGGGACCGCACCTGGCACGAGGTCAATCCTGAACTCAACCTGCCTCTCAGGAGGCACACCAGGTAACTCCTCCGGAAATACATCGGCAAACTCCCTGACAACCAAGACCTCTGACACTGAAACCTGATCCCCAACACGCATATCCAGCACATAAGCCAAATAACCCGCACACCCATGTTGAATATATTGTCGAGCTCTGGTTGCAAAGAAAAACCCTGAACCCATCCTGGTGCCCTCTCCATAGATAACCAGTTCTCCCCCATAATCACACAGATATCCCCCATGGGGATAGGGATCAAATCGACTGGATAAGGCACCCCGAAGATCTCCAGAATACAATCCTGATATACTGATGATGCAGAAACCTCGTGTTCGTTAGCGATAGAAACTCGCAACGGACACTCTAGCTCCCCAACGGGCATATCAGACTCTTTACTGAACGATCAAGACACAAACGACCGACTCGCACACGATTCGAACAACAATGGAGCATGCAAAGAGTTCACTAGAAATGTACCTTATATAGGCACACAGATAAGCATAACAAAAAACCTAATCAACAGAATAATGGATAGAAACATACCAGTCACAACAACTGGAGCTGCTCTGGCCTCCTTGGCAGTAAGTTGGAAAGTACGACCCCGAGCCCTCGGGGGCCCCACCCTGCCCTGACTCCCATCAGTGATCCGCTAAGTAGCCGACACTGGAGCCTGCACCAGCCTAGCAGAAAGCGATGGACAGTTGTCCTTCACATGGCCAACCTGGTCGCAATGATAACAAATTCTGGAATTAAGTGTTTGGGACTGCTGGTGGAAATCCCTCGCCATATGGCCCTGCCGGCCACAATGATTGCACTTAGAAGATGATCGCCAAGCACCCTCATTCACCTTGCCGCACTTCCCATCAGTGCGGCCCTTCTGGCCCCCATATCTGACATCAGCGGTCTTAAACCGCTTTGGCGTAGGCTGCGACTACGCCGGGGCCGGCCTCTGCTCCCTCTTCTGCAAATCAATCTTAATTCACGCCGCCTGGCGGCCTCCTGCATCTCCAACAAAGTACCATAGCGCTGGGTGAAAACAAACTGTCTGATCTCCATCTTAAGCATGCTCAAGTAACGGGTCATCTGAGCCTCCTCAAATACAGCAAACTCAGGACAAAACATATCCCTTTCCGTGAACATCTTGGTGATCTCCTTCACCGTCTCAGAACCCTGCCTCAAATCCAGGTACTCCTGGGCCAACCTCTCACGCTCCACCAGTAACACATATCGGGAGCGGAACATCTGATAGAACTACTTCCAAGACACAGCAGCTCTCTGCTCAGCAGAATATGAACTAGTAGCAAGCCTCCACCAATCCTTCGCTCCGGTCCACAGGAGGTTCAGAGCGCACGTTACCTTCTGGTCAGCTAGACAAGAACAATTGAAGAAACAGCCCTCCACATCAGATAGCCACCTCATTGCGATGATCGAGTCCTGCACCCCATCGAAAGTCGGGGCTTCATATTGTCGAAGTCCCGATACTGAAAAACTCGACCCGATCCAACCCCTGCAGCCGCAACGGCTGTAGTGGTAGAAATGTCTGACAAAGCAGCATAACGGTCATAAAAGCACTCAATCATGGAGGTCTTGATAGACCCAAACATCTCTGGCAACTGAGCTCGAAAACGAGCAACAACCTCCTCCTGCAGGATCTCCCTGATCCTGTCATCCAACACAGCTGACTCACCCTGACGGCCAGCTCCTGATCCTGAACCGGACCCAGCCTTAACTCGACGTGTAGTCACCATAATGAAAATAAACCAGGATGATATAAGATAATACGCATATCATATGAGGAGAACCAACACCCAACAAAGCCCTAGGGGTTGTGACTTCCTTGTTATGTGTACGGGTCGTGTGCTTTCAGTAGTATGGGCCGATACTACCTTCCACACCTACCTGTATTTGTCTCGGAGGATCATCACAACACCCTAACAATACTCCGTAACATAATCATACACTCAATCCTCACTCCCTAGAGGAAAGCTAATCATCTCGAAACAGGCCGACTGACCCCATACAACTC
This sequence comes from Lactuca virosa, assembly GCF_052849685.1. Classification (NCBI taxonomy): domain Eukaryota; kingdom Viridiplantae; phylum Streptophyta; class Magnoliopsida; order Asterales; family Asteraceae; genus Lactuca; species Lactuca virosa. The sequence goes on along the minus strand of NC_136430.1, from coordinate 27,428,494 downwards.
ATCCATGAAACTTCCACCAACCCTGCAACACTCGTGTATGCTAGCTATACATAACACTGGACCCTATAGAAATTCGAATATCTGATCCTAACCTAAGCCCTTCATTAAACAAGAACATGAATAAGGCCAGACCAAACATTCTCAGGCTATAAAATCGTAGTTACGCATAATTATGATGCATACACTAAGAAACTACAGTAATGATGTCAATTCAATTAGAGAAGGACCCTTGGCTATCAGGCATCATATAATCAGGAAATTCTATCATGCACAATCCTGAAGATCCCTAGCCTATCGCTAGCATGTTGTTCTAACTTATCACAATATCAAATAATAGTATGGTATTTTGGGGTCTACTTATTGGATTTGGCTGATCGTACACCTCGCATCCTCCTTGATTATTTTCAAAACCAATTGAAAAATCATTTAAAACTTTTACCTTAGTTTGAGACTGGATTCACATGAGTGTTCCTCCAATTCACTCAAACCAAGGCTCTGATACCAAGTTTTAACATCCATAAAATTCATGAAAAATTTAAACTTTTAAAACAACCCATAAATCATCATTGTTTACAAATAGTTTTCAAAACAGGTTTAATATCAGAGTTTTCCCAAAATCATAGAATCAAAACTCGAGGAGGTGCATGATCACGCCTTCGCCTTCCCGCGGTCCTCTGAGGTACCTGAAACATAATCCAAAATTGTAAGCCCAAAGCTTAGTAAGTTCCCCCAAAATACCAATACACAAACAAATAGCATATATATAATAATATCATGCAATGGGTCCACAACTAACAAAACGGATTACCCTTGAGCCCACAGCATAAGTCTGGCTTTCCCTTGGCCCACAGCTTATCTTTGGCTTGCTCCCCGGCCTGATCAGTCCTCGGACCGAATACCACTAAGCCCTCAGTATAAGTCTGGCATGCCCTTCCCAGCCCTCTGCTCGTATCTGGAATGCTCATAGCCCTCAGTATGAGTCTGGCATGCCCTCCCCGACCCTCAGCTCATATCTGGTTTGCTACAGGGTTTTTTGGCTACAGCACGGAGCAGTACAACCTCAAACCAACCCACACAATATGTCGACATATAAAACATAACATCTTAAACAGATAAACAAACAGTATCACAGGTAGTCCTACAGACTTACCAAACTAGCATATCAAGACTATCATGCATATCTATTCCATACTCAACATATCAACAATACCAGGTTATCAACCCATGGGCCGACCTTGGTGCCTTTGACCCGAAGGTTTAGTGAGGAAAACTCACCTCACAAACTGAACAGAATTGATAAGGACTGACTCTGAATCTCAACTCTTAACTCAAATGCCTACAACCACCAAGTGACCAATTCCATCAAAATCCCAACAATACCCAAAATACCCTCAAAATTTAAACTTTGTCAAACATGGTCAAACTCAAAGTGAACTCGTCAAAGTCCATAAACCCACTGAGTCAACCCAGCCGAGTCAACCCAACCGAGTTAACTCACCATGGGCTGACACATGCGAGTACGTAGGGCGTACTATGGAGGTACGCTCAACGTACACAAGGCTTCGTAGAGGACCACCATCAGGGTGGCTGACTTGGTACGCGGGGAGAACACCAGGCTACGCGGGGCGTACCCTCGCAGAACGAACTCCTTCATTAAGTTTTTAATGGCTTTAGCAGTTGAGCTCATACTTCAGATCCAAGGTCCAGAGGCATACTAGGGTCATAAAGTTCCCAACTTTATGACTTTCCACGTCCAAAAAGTCCTTAATGAAAGGTCTTAATCCATTAAGACCTTCTAAAAGAATCATGGAGCCAAAGTAGCTAAAGGGACCTCATTTTTATGGCTTAGGACCCTTCCTAGGGTCTGAAAGGACAACCCAAAACGTCCAAAACCAAGCATGCATAGAAATGAGACTTTTGGGACAAGAAGAACAACATAAAGTCACCAAAATGAGATCCAAGCAAACAAAACACCAAGGTGAAGACTTTTTTTTACCTTCTGGAGCTTCCCAAGAAGTTGATGATCCAAGATCCAGAAGCTTGCTTCAACTTCTAAGCTCCTTTATGCAACTCCTTCTTCCTTAAGCACACAAAGGACACACTTTTAGCTCAAAATACACTCTTATGGGGCTAGGGTTCGCCAAAAACGACTCAAGGGATTGGAGACTGGAAAGGTGGGGGTAAATGAGCTATAAAGGTGCTTAAATACCCCTCAAACCCTAAAACTTAGGATTTCACTCGGACATGAGTACGCCCAGCATACATATGTGTACGCCCTACGTATTAGGGTACGCCCTAGTACGCTTAGAGTACTCCTCCCACATCCAAATTAAAAACTTGCCACTAGGGCTTCTGATATGTGCATAATTAATCATATGTTTAACATATATTTCTATTTATTTTTGGCTAATTATATGCATAATATGGACAAAAGGTACTTAATAATGCTTATATTGTGTTTTCAGTCCAAAAGACATGCTTGGAAGCAGAAAGGAAAAAAGGAGAAGCAATTAGAGACCAAAGAATGAAGAAAAAGGGAAAACTACACACCTACTCGGCGAGTCCACGCATGTACTCGGCGAGTTCATTAGAATGTTCCCGAAAGAAAAGTCAAGATTCCTTACCGAACACGGATTTCACACTAGTACTCGGCGAGTCCACGACCTACTCGCCGAGTAGCCCCTGTTTTGTGATAATTATAAATAGCGGGTCTTAATCCGATTGAGGGACTTCTGGAACCTTTGGGGAGAAGCAAGCTGCGATTGAAGAGCCAGAAGAACCCTGGAGAATGAAGATACAACCTAGAATCCAATTCCGAAGAAGATTTGAGGCACATTCTCATCATTCTACTTAATCTATTGTTTCTCAATTATGGTTAGACAATTAGAATTCGTTTTATTGCTGTTAATTACCTCAATCATGAGCTAAAACTCTTAAACTTCTGTTTGGGGATACAAAATTGATATTATTGTTTGATTAATGGTAGGATTAATTAAATATTGGTGATCTTGTTAATTTTAGCTTGTTAAAGAACCTTGTGTGTGAATGATAACTAATTTTCTGTTAATAGGAAGATAATTAAATAGTATGAACATCTTTTAATTATCAACCCCATATGTTTATGTGACCACTTTATCATATGTCTAGGACTAACGAACGTGAAACTAGAATTAATAAGAAAAATTAGGTAAATTCATGTGTGAGCTTGTTTGATGACCATCAGCAAGAGGTTAACTAAAGGACCAATTTAGTTAGCTATTAGAAGTCTAAATTAACCCGAATAAATAATCTAGTGAATTAAATTAAATTAGATAACTGATCACTGTTTGAGTTAGTTTGTTTTCTAAGGATTATCGTAGCGAACGCAAGGCTAATCACTTGAATCGGTAGCCAATAGAAGAATTAATCCATTTGACTATTACCATAATATCAACCATAGGATCAATTGAGTTGAACTAAAAAAAAGTCCCTTTTATTATTAAATTGAGTTAAATCTTTGTTTTTCTAGTTCTTAGCCTAAGTAGTATTAGTAAGTTTCTAGTCTTGTAAAACTAGAGAAAACCCATATTTACTATTTAATTTAGATAAAATTAGTCTTTAGTTTTAATTTACCGTTCCCTGAGTTCGACACTCTACTTACCCAACTATACCACTAAAAAACAGGTTCACTGCCTTTGTGTGCTTAATTTATAACTCAAAAGTAGGATTAAAACCAGTGCATTTCACACACATCAAGTTTTTGGCGCCGTTGCCGGGGAACGGTTCTAAATAGTTAATTTTATTTGCTAATTGTTATCATTTTTTTTATTCGTTGATTAATTTTTTTATTTAGTTTAATTTTTATTTTTATTTTTATTTTTATTTATTATGTATTTTCCAAATCTCGATGCTCTTGATGCTTTTCTTGAGGAAGTAGTACAGGAAATTGAGCAAGAAGATGAAGAGTATGACTCAGATGAAGATTTGAAGAAATTTGGAAGATGGTTAGATAACATCTTGCCCAACACACAAGGGACATCTGAGTCACAAGAGCTAGAAGATGAGGAATATGACTCAGATGATGATTTGAAGGAATTTGGAAGATGGTTAGATAGCATCTTGCCTAATAAACAAGAGCAATTTGAGTTACAAGAGCTAGAGTTAAAAGATGAAGAATTTAATCCAGAAAGAGATTTGGAGGAGCTGGAAAGATTGCTAGCAGAAGGGTCAGATGAAGAACAAAAACAAGCTGAGTTGCAGGAACCAAGCCGTGGTTTGACCATTACCACGACGTGGCCCCCTATTTTCCCAGATTGTGTTTCGAAGCATGGGGTGATGACTCCAACTTTGGAGAAAGTTCTGAAGCACGATCCATTTCTGATTAGTATCCAACCGGTCCTAACCCTTATCAAGATTCTTGGGTTTTACAAATTCAAGCTTGTTTGGCCAATTTTAGAAGCAAAGAGCCAAATTTTACAATTTGGTCCAAAGAAAATATTCAATGCAACGGATGGATTGACATTGAGTTTATTGGAAGTTTATTAAGTTGAGAGTCCAGCTAAAGACTCGCACAAAAAGAAGCGCTTGCGGGAGGCAACCCGTCATTAGAGTTTGCTTTTCTTTTTCTTTGTAAACTTCTAGTATTTAGGGATAATTTAGGATTTTTATTTTGATGTTTTTTTATTACTTGGTATTTGTTTTTTATCTTTTCAGAATATAGGGTGAGGGATAGAATGAACGAATAAAGCGTGAAGAATAAAACGTGAGATCGAGTCTAAAACGAGAAGAATGGGAGAATTGAGTCTAATTACGAGTCCGATAATTAAACAGCTGAAGGGATGTGCTTTTACTGAAGGAAAATGAGGGGGAATATTGCTATAATAATCTCCTTAAACCCCAGAAACGAACCTGAAGCAGGAACTAATTTTTTTCACTCAGTAAAGAAAACTCGTCGAGTTCCATTCAGATACTCGACGAGTCCATTTGGAAAAACCCGACTGTTATCGACTTAACTCGGCGAGTTCACTCTGGACTCGACGAGTTACTCTTTCTCTTACCTTCAAGTTGGTGATTTGATTACATTTGACAAGGGCATTTGGCTATACTATTAAAGATCAATTTCCGAGAATTTCCAAGACCTTTTTCCTCTATATTTAGGATTCCATGTTAGAATTGTGTGGATGATTGTATGAAGACCCAAATGTTTAGTTGAGCCTATATACGTTATAGTGCATTTGTGGCCCCCTTATTCTAGTGAAATCATGGGACAAAAACACAGCCTCGCTTAGCCCGAAGGATGCAATATGTTTAGCATCGTGTACTTGAAATGTATCCAGGAAAATTGTTATCATTAATCAATAAAGGTTGAAGTTGAGCGCCCCTGCTTAAGCATGTAGGTACTGAGTGAAAAAAAAGTGAGTTACATGAAAAAAAAAGAGAGAATTACAAAAGAAAAGTTTGAAGAATTATTGGAGCATCAAAGTCAAATATGAAATTAGAAGATCAAAAATTCCAAGAAATTCAAAAAGTTGAAGATACCAAAAACCAAACAACAAAGTGATGAATTCAAAGAGATCAAAGATCAAATGCCAAAGAAATGAAGAATTCCAAAGAGCTCCAATGTGGTATCATACATTGTAATTATCTAGATTATGTATGCTTGGGTTACTCAACCAAAAACACCTTGAGGTTAAGAGGTTTTCTGAGGATGGATTCGGAGGGATGCATAAAATGAGCATAGTTCGGGGTGAGTGGGCGAATGTTTATGGGGATTGTGAGTATTTAGAGTATGGGGGGTTATTAGGAAAATTTTAGACACAAATGTGCGCGTTGCAGTCTTGGCATAATGGCTGGGTTTGACTGGAGTTGTCCTATGTGATTCTAATGTGTTAAAATTCAGTTTTGCTTGGGGGCAAGCAAAAGTCAAGTGTGGGGTATTTTGATATGTGCATAATTAATCATATGTTTAACATATATTTCTATTCATTTTTGGCTAATTATATGCATAATATGGACAAAAGGTACTTAATAATGCTTATATTGTGTTTTCAGTCCAAAAGACATGCTTGGAAGCAGAAAGGAAAAAAGGAGAAGCAATTAGAGACCAAAGAATGAAGAAAAAGGGAAAACTACACACCTACTCGGCGAGTCCACGCATGTACTCGGCGAGTTCATTAGAATGTTCCCGAAAGAAAAGTCAAGATTCCTTACCGAACACTGATTTCACACTAGTACTCGGCGAGTCCACGACCTACTCGCCGAGTAGCCCCTGTTTTGTGATAATTATAAATAGCGGGTCTTAATCCGATTGAGGGACTTCTGGAGCCTTTGAGGAGAAGCAAGCTGCGATTGAAGAGCCAGAAGAACCCTAGAGAACGAAGATACAACCTAGAATCCAATTCCGAAGAAGATTTGAGGCACATTCTCATCATTCTACTTAATCTATTGTTTCTCAATTATGGTTAGACAATTAGAATTCGTTTTATTGCTGTTAATTACCTCAATCATGAGCTAAAACTCTTAAACTTCTGTTTGGGGATACAAAATTGATATTATGGTTTGATTAATGGTAGGATTAATTAAATATTGGTGATCTTGTTAATTTTAGCTTGTTAAAGAACCTTGTGTGTGAATGATAACTAATTTTCTGTTAATAGGAAGATAATTAAATAGTATGAACATCTTTTAATTATCAACCCCATATGTTTATGTGACCACTTTATCATATGTCTAGGACTAACGAACGTGAAACTAGAATTAATAAGAAAAATTAGGTAAATTCACGTGTGAGCTTGTTTGATGACCATCAGCAAGAGGTTAACTAAAGGACCAATTTAGTTAGCTATTACAAGTCTAAATTAACCCGAATAAATAATCTAGTGAATTAAATTAAATTAGACAACTGATCACTGTTTGAGTTAGTTTGTTTTCTAAGGATTATCGTAGCGAACGCAAGGCTAATCACTTGAATCGGTAGCCAATAGAAGAATTAATCCATTGCACTATTACCATAATATCAACCATAGGATCAATTGAGTTGAACTAAACAGAAGTCCCTTTTATTATTAAATTGAGTTAAATCTTTGTTTTTCTAGTTCTTAGCCTAAGTAGTATTAGTAAGTTTCTAGTCTTGTAAAACTAGAGAAAACCCATATTTACTATTTAATTTAGATAAAATTAGTCTTTAGTTTTAATTTACCGTTCCCTGAGTTCGACACTCTACTTACCCAACTATACCACTAAAAGATAGGTTCACTGCCTTTGTGTGCTTAATTTATAACTCAAAAGTAGGATTAAAACCAGTGCATTTCACACACATCAGCTTCCCATGGCCACTTCCTTCCAATCCAAGGACCAAAATGACATAAATTTAAACCAAGGGATGAATTTGAAAATACCTGAAAACCGGAGTTATTACATATCAGGCCAATCTATCACTGACTAATCAGAATTATCATGCAAGGCTACAAGCTCATACAATAGGCATACAAGGCATATCTCCTAGCATTTTATCATGCAAACACTGAATAGATCCTTAGCCCTAACTATCATGTGATTCACAGATTCGTAAATCAAATCATATCAGATATCATGTATAGGTATTTTGGGAGAAACTTACTTCAGCTCTGTTGATTTCACGCACCACACCCTTTCTTATATTTGAAAACACTTTTCTTAAAAATACTTTTCTTTTTGAAAACTTTACCAAATCCTGAGTTTGAGTTCGGACACACCCGAGAGTATGTCCGAATCGCTCAAACCAAGGCTCTGATACCAACTTGAAACGTCCCAAAAATAACACCCAAAACTTTTCATTTTTAATTTAATAACACAGTATTCCAAAACATTATCCATAGAACCCAAATGAAAATAAGTGTATCAAACATGATATCAATTAGAGTAATATCTCAAAAGCGGAAACCATGTGGTGTGTGCTTTGCAATCATCCCGAGCTTTTCCATTTGAAAACCGAAGTACCTGAAACATAAATTGAAAACCGTAAGCACAAAGATTAGCGAATTCCCCAATATACCACATCCCATACAAACATAAATCAGATATTGGGCCCCCGCCCTCCATCGGGACTCGCTCAGTATCGAGTCCCACTCAGCCTCGGGCCCGCCCGGCATCGAGCCCCGCTCAGATTACAAATCTTTCAATCACCAGGCCCCGCCTGACATTGGACCTCCCCCCCCGATACACACTTAACCATATAACCATATAAACTTATAATCTTACTAACACATGCAATAATCACAAAGACCATAGCATACCATACAGTCATCGAGCCTCGCCCGATAAGCACTAAATCACATACTGATAACTAGCATACAATATACTCATCAGGCCCCACCTGGCATCGGGCATTGCCCGGTAAGCATACCATACATACACATGAAAGTTTCACGCATACATCTAGCATACTAACATATCAACCATGGGTCGGCATTGGTGCCTTCGACCCGCTAAACACACAGTGAGGAAACTCACCTCGCACTGCTGAATCTCACAGAAACAATCTCTGGCTGCTGGCCCACAAGAATCCTCGCGCTATCAATCACAAGTTAATCATCCATCAATAATCGGATCTGAACCACACTAAGTGTCCAAACAAGGGAAAAAATACCTTTTTACCCCCTTTATAACTTTGCCTAATGCCAAGGCCCAATTCAACAATCCAAAATGCCCAAACATGGCCCAAAATATCCTATGGTCAACCCTGATCAAACTTCTGGTCAAAGTCAAAGTCAACAGTCCATATTGACCAAACACGTCGTGTTGCCCCTTGGCCATGTTGTGTGCCGCCAACATCCAATCAATCGGGAAAATCCCAGCCACACGCCGTGTTTGCCCGAGTTTCAACAACTTAATACATTAAGTTGTTTTCTCCGATTCCAAGAGCTCCAAAGCTCAGATCTAGTCCATAATGTGGTCTAGAAGGATAATGTTTCCAACTTTATCCATTGGGACTATCCAAAAAGGTTCAAAACTCACTCCATAAAGCTTAATAGTGCAAGAGCTTAACCAACAAGTACTTAATCCTTAAAGTCTGAAATCCATCCTTTCCAGAAGTGATTCAAACACCAAAACCATCCCAAAGGTTGGTGCTTATAGATATACATGTCCAATGCATGTCTTGAACCTGAATTAGGTCAAAATGGGGATTCATGACCTAATCTCTACGCATAACATCAAAACTTGATTATAATCCAGATCCAAAACACTACTAACTCCTTTTGACCTGGAGATTCATAAAGTTGCCAACTTTATGAGGTCTAACCATTCCATCATTCAAGAATAAGAAGCTAAAGGAACAAAACTCAAGATCTAACAATTTGGAATGATAAAAATCGAGTCTTTGACACTTACAAACGTCCATAAGAGTGCCAAGGTGGAGAATGGGGAGTTGCTTGCTTGATCTTTGCTTCCTTCCTCCCCCTTATTTCTTCTTAGCTTCAAAAAAAGCACCAAAATGGATGTAAAAAAATAAGGAAGGTGATTAGGGTTTCTTTTAGGGCTTGAGGAGTTGAGGATGGACAAACCCTACCCTCATTATTCCTTTATATAAGGAGCGAAAACCCGGAAGATTAGGGTTTTCATTCCAACCGTCAACACACCGTGTTCCAAGAGGCAACACGACGTGTTGACCTTAATGAAAGTTGCGCTTCTTCTTATCTAGACACGTCGTGTTGGTTCCTACAACACGCCGTGTCCAATCCTCAAAAGGGGATTTATTCCCAACTATTGTTCCTCAAGATTCCGGGTGTTATATTATCAAATACCAATGGTCCACTCATTCTTCATCTTATTAAGGGCAAAACACCATTTTGCCCCTTTCCTTACAAGACCTAACTAATCCAAGCCCAAAACCCTAAATGGCCCAAGGACCAAAATCAATCAATGAGATTGTGAGAGAACGCCTGGCATCTACTCAATGACGCTTGGCGTCCGAACGCCCATCGTTCAAACCCAAACGCCCAACGTAACCACATAATCCTAAATCTTTAACCAAGGTCTTAATGGGTTAAGACCTAACATTCAAACTTCAGATCCAATGCTAAAAGAACGTCTAAATCCATAAACTTGCAACCTTTATGACTTTTCATGGCTACAAAGAGTCCAACACCAAAATTTAACTTAAATCACACTCTAAAGTTCCAAAACTCTTGCATGGAAAAGTATCATGGTCCAAGCTTGCATTTTTATGATTCTAGACCCCTGAAAATGCTTGAAAGGACAACCCAAACCTCTGGAGCATTCCAAACTCACAAAAGTCAAGTTCTTGGGACCAAAAAGAAGATAAAACTACATTTAAGCAAGATCTAATTAAGAAGTCATCAAGATTTTAACTTCATACCTTCAAAACATGCTCCAAGATGCCAGGAGTCCAGATCCAAAGGCTAGAGAGAAACACCAACACTCCAAAGATCTTCCATCTCCACCAAGAATACTAAAATGATACAAAAATATTACTCCAAGGCTTCAAAACACTCACACACACTTAGGGTTTCAAAACGAGGGTTATAAGGGATGGAGGCTGGAGATAAGAAACGTTTTGAGGCTACAATGGACTTTAAATAGGGTGCAAACCCTAAAAATTAGAGTTTGTCCTCTGCGTGCGAATGCCTGGCATTCACAAACTTACGCCTGGCGTTCCAACGCCTAACATTCCATTCCCAACGCCTGGCGTGTTGGACCAAAATGCAAGGTTAATACAAAGCAAGGCCAACAATGCAAATACCTAGAAACTGGTGTTACAAATCTCCCCCACTTGAATTAGACATCGTCCACGAAGTCCGTTGCTGAAAACAAGCCTGAGTAGTGCTCCATCATCTCATCCTCCAACTCCCACGTTCATTCAGAGACCTTTCAGTGCTGTCATTGCACCTTCACCAGGTTCACCACCTTATTACGCAGAGTCTTGGTCTTCCTGTCGAGGATTGCGATCAGCCTCTCCTCGTAGTTCAGACGCCCATCCACCTAAATGTCATCCAAGGAAATCACTGCTGAATTATCAGATTCAAACTTCCGCAACTGGGACACAATTAAGGTGTTATGGATCTGACTGAGCTCATTAGGCAAATCCTGCCGGTAGGAAAACTTGCCCACCATGGCCGAAAACCTGAAAGGACCAATGAAACTGGGGCCCAGCTTGCCCCGCTTCTGAAATCAGATGACACCTTTCCAAGGTGACACCTTTAGAAGCACCAAGTCTCCTAACTCAAACTCGAGGCCCGCACATCACCGATCTACATAACTCTTCTGCCGGCTTTGCGCGACTCGCAACCTATCGTGCACCTGTTGAATTGAAACATCCCAAAAATACGGTCCACAATTTTCATTTTTAATTTATATATAAAACCTTAGTAACTCAAATCATCTCAGAAAACATAAGTGATAATATCTCAAAACGTCATATCAAAATACTATATCAAAATCACATGTCCAAATACCAGAGTAACTCATCCCAGACTAAACGATGTGGTGTGTGCAATGCAGTCATCCCGCGCTCTTCTCCTTACTAGCGGAAGTACCTGAAACCAAAACTGAAAACTGTAAGCACGAAGCTTAGTGAGTCTCCCCAAACTACAACATGTCATACACATAATCCCATAACATAACAATGGGCCTTGCCCGCTACATCGGGCCTCGCCTCGGCATCAGACCGAAGTCCGGCATCGGCCCCGCCCGGCATCGGGCCCCGCCCGACATCGAGCAAAGCTCGGTATACATATCAACATATCAACATTACACATAGTAAGCACATAACATAACCATATAAACATTCCTTGGGCCCCGCCCAACATCGGACCGAAATCCAGAAACATATAACATAGCTATAAACATTCCTCGGGCTTTCTCCGACATCGGAACGAAGTCCGGAACACATAAACAAGCACATGCAAGAATCACGAACACATCAAGCATACAAACATTCGTCGGGATTTCCCTGGCATCGAACCGAAGTCTGTAAACATATAAACACATAAACCTACACCAGGCACTGCCCGACATCAGACCATAGTCCGACACATGCTAACATACATAAACGGGCCGGCATTGGTGCGTTAGACCCGTTCCTAGGAGGAAACTCACCTCAATGTCGTGTATAGTTGAAAGTCCTGCTCCACAACCGACTCTACTCACACCCAATATAGGTCAACCTTGGTCAAAGTCAAAGTAAAGGTCAAAGTCAACATCATGGGTTGACTCAACTCGCCGAGTTGGTCCATCAACTCGTCGATTTCCATGAATCATAAACCCTGAAATCGCAATCCAATTCGTCGAGTTCTTTCATAACTCGTCGAGTTCCTCCTATCTACAGAATCGTGACTTTTCCAGTCAACTCGTCGAGTCATCCTTGAACTCGTCAAGTTTTTCCTTTAATTGAATCGGGATACTTCGTCCTAACTCGTCGAGTTCCTCTATGGGCTCGACGAGTTCTTCAGTCTGTTAAGCCATCTTAATAGATTAAGCCCTTAATCTTTAGATATGAGCTTCATACTTCACCTACACACTGAAAATGTCCTTGCAAGGGTAAAGTTTCCAACTTAAAGGTTAAGCCCTTACTTAAAGGTTCTAGCTTAAACCCTTACTTAAAGGTTCTAGCTAAAACCCTAACTCTTTAGTACCTAGATCTTGGTCCACAAGCCATCCATACTCCAAACTAAAGCATACAAACAGAGATCTAGACCATAAACACTACATGAACACGTAAAGCTTCTTCCTTCCACTCCATGCATGGCCTTTTGGAGCATAAAAGGTCAAAAGGACATCATATAGCTTGCATGGGGCTTCAATGGCCATAAAGTTTGCACCTTTATGCCATGAAAGCCCTTCATGATTCCAGATCTGATGGTTTACCCACTTGGGACTTCCATAACCCAAAGATTAAGCTTCTTAGACCAAAAACCCCATAAGATGATAATAAAGAGATCTAAGAAGTTCCTAAGCAAGTTTGAAACTTGCTTACCAAAAAATGATGAGAATGATATGGAGTCTCTGGATCTACTAGCTTCCTCTTGAATCCTCTAGCTTCTTCTTCTTCCACAAGCTTCAAAAACACAACGCTTCACTCAAAAATGGCTCACATGCTCACAATTGCATTAGGGTTTCTGAATCTAGGGTTTGGGACTTGAAGGCTGTAAACGAGGCTGGCATAAAGGGATTAAGATGCTTAAATAGGGTGCAAAAACCCGAAATTAGGGTTTCATTCTGGCAGCGTTACTTGTCGAGTTGAGGCTTCCAACTCGTTGAGTAGACTTCAAAACCCGCGTCCAAATCCAATCCCTACTCGACGAGTTTGGGGCCTCCAACTCATCGAGTTCCTACATAAAAATGAATAAATTAATAATTTAAATGCGTACCAGGAACCAGGCATTATAATTCTCCCCCACTTGCCTTAGACTTCGTCCTTGAAGTCTGCTGCCTCGAATAACTCTGGGTAGTGCTCCCTCATCTCCTCTTCTGGCTCCCAAGTCCACTCCCAGCCCTTATGGTGCTACCACTGCACCTTCACCAGTTGAACAACCTTGTTCCTCAATGTAGTTCAGGATGTCGTCAACCTGGATATCCTCTAAAGGCACAATCGCTGAATCATCCACTAAGCACTTCCGTAGCTGGGAAACATGAAAAGTGTTGTGGATCTGGCTGAGCTCTGCTGGAAGATCCAATAGATACGCCACCTTGCCCACCTGGGCTATAACCCTGAAATGACTAATATACCTGGGGCCCAACTTCCACCGATTCCTGAACCGGATGACACCTTTCCAAGGTGACACCTTCAGGAGAACAATGTCGCCCACCTAAAACTGCAAGTCGGAACTGCGCTTGTCTTCATAGCTTTTCTGCCGACTATGAGCAGTCTGGAGCCTACTCCGGACCTGCTGGATCCTATCAGTAGTCTTGAGTACCACCTCAGTACTCCTTATGACCCTCTGACCGACCTCGCCCCAACAGATTAGGGTCCTACACTTCCTCCCGTAGATCATCTTGAAGGGAGGTCGGTCTATGCTGGCGTGGTAACTGTTGTTATACGAAAATTCTGCTAACGGAACATACGTATCCCAACTGCCACCGAAATCCAAAACACATGCATGCATCATGTCATCGAGAGTCTGAATCATCCTCTCGCTCTGCCCATCCGTCTGAGGGTGCAAAGCGGTGCTGAAGTGGATACGAGTACCCATCTTGTCGTGAAACCACTTCCAAAATCTTGAAGTAAAACGGACATCTCGGTCCGACACAACCGAAACTGGCACTCCATGACGTGTCACCACCACTCGAACGTAGATCTCGGCTAGCTTCTCAGCCGATATACTCTCCTGGATTAGGATGAAATGAGCACTCTTGGTCAACTGATCCACAATGCCCTATATCGAATCCACTGTACGTGCAGTCCTGGGAAGCTTCGTAATGAAATCCATAGTGATATCTTCCCATTTACACACGAGAATCTCCAACGGATGCATCTTGCCGTGAGGTCGCTGGTGCTCGGCCTTTACCTTCCTGCAGGTCAAGCACCACTCTACGTACCATGCTATGTCCTGCTTCATGCAGGGCCACCAATAATCAAGGCGAAGATCCTGATACATTTTCCTCTCCCAGGGATGGATGGAGAATCTCGACTTGTGAGCCTCATCCATCAGAACTTGGTGTACCCTGCCATAGTAAGGAACCCAGACCCGCCAATGCAGGGTCAAAAATCCACGGTTGTCGTAACCAAATGAGGCTACCTGGCCTACGATTTACTCACACTTCTGGCGCTCTTCCTTCATACCCTCGACCTATGCCTCCCGGATCTGCTCCAGCAATGGGGTAACCACTTTCATCCTCAGACATATGTCTCGAATCGTAGCCGCCACTGTGTAACATCCAGACTTCCAGGTATATTATCTATTCATTTATTTTGAGGACTTTGGGCAACTCGACGAGTTGGTGCTACAACTCGTCGAGTAGAGTCGCGATGTGCCACGTGGGATTAATGATCTACTCGACGAGTCAGAGAGTCGACTCGCCGAGTAGACGCTGTGAAGAGAAACCCTAAATCCCCGGGTTTGGGGCCTATATAAGGACACTTATATCCTCATTTGCGGCTCATCAGCTGCTTAACCCTACTGTATGAAACCCTAAATGAGTGTAGTGAGCTAAGAGAGTCTCCAAGCTAACCTTCAAGGATTTTAGTGCATCTTTGAGGAGGAAGAGGAGCTTGTTCAGCAAGAAACAAGAAGGAGTTGTTGGGGTTCAGGCCATTTCGTCCAGAGCTTCAAGAGGAAGGTAAAAAGCTTGAACCTTTCCCCTTTATTTGGTTAGATCTCATGAGTTTGAGAGATTTGGGTTTTCATCACAATTTATTTGGGACTTGGAGCATACTAAGTTATCAAGAGGTTTAAACCTCAGATCTGGACCTCGTGAGGTCCCTAGAGCCCAAAGGTCCCAACTTCATTCATTCATATGAGGAGTATGGTGTTTAACACCTTGTGAGAACATGTATTGGTAGATTGGAGCAAAACCACCATGCATGAGCGTAAAGATCGATGCTTTATGTGACAATCGAGACTTCGGATGGTAGATCTAGTGTTTGGAGTGATAGATCTACCTTAAAACGTCTGAATGAGAAATCAGATCGAAGAGACTCGCCGAGTCCATGTTCTGACTCGACGAGTCGGTTAGGATTGTCCCGATGAGCTTTATCATGCGGAAGCTCGATGAGTTGGGGGTCAACTCGACGAGCTGAGTTGGACCTTTCATGAGACTTCTGAGGAAAACAGGTGGACTCAACGAGTCGCATAGATGCACTCGGCGAGTCGGGTCAAACTTGGACTGTTGATTCGAGTTGACTTCTGTTGACTTTAGGGTTTGGTCAATATGAGTAATGGAGACCATGGAGGGGGTAAAATGGTCTTTTACCCATTCCAAGAAAGAGAGTGAGAGAGAGAGAGAGAGCAACCTTTGGTATATTTGAGTATAAGTAGAGTAATTAGAAATGATTATCCTATGTGTTAGGTGGAGGCTAGTTCGAGATTTCCGAGTACGAGACTTTTACTTGCTAGCTTACAAGGTGAGTCTTCTCACTATACTTACCATGAGTGGTATCTTTGTGTGACCGAGGTGTCTTATGTGCTTATATTGAGATTTGTGATATCCTGCATTATGTCTATGTGATTTATGCTGTGAATTATTCTGAGCTTGCTGAGTTAGGACCGGAGGGTCCACCCGAGTTGTGAGACCGGAGGGTCCCACTGAGACACATTGACCGGAGGGTCTTATCTGAGTATAGCCATGAGAGGCTAACGAGATATGTGTGGTATTTTAGGGAACTCACTAAGCTTTGTGCTTACCGTGTTATGTGTTATGTGTTTCCGGTACTTCTTAGGATCACGGGAAGGCGCCGACTTGATTGTACACACACCTGCGTCGGAGATATGTTTTTGGAGGATCCTGGATTTGTGTTATAAACGGTTTTTGAGACAAGTGTTTTGATAACTTGATGTTTATGGAAATTGTGATTTTGAAATGATATATTTGGGTTTAAAATGAAAAATCTTGGTTGAAAATTTACGGTGTTACACACTTCATAAGATGGTCGGGTGCAAGTTGTGGCAACCGGCAATCTTCTGGTCAAGTAAAGTCAAGTCAGGGTCAACAAGTCAATCTGGTCAACTCAAGTAGTGTTATATGTTATGGATTTCTTTATGTTTACTAATGTAAAACTATAAATCCTAATACGAAGTAACACTTGAAAGTTTCAAATGTTCAAAATTTAAAACCCTAATCTGATTTAGGGAAGTAACAGCTCTATAAAGTACTATTAAGTGCCCTTCGGGGGTGTATAACACTCAAAATAGAATGTAACTATGTCTAAAGACCTTGAACTACGAAGAAAAACATTAATAAAGGCTCCCGGCAAAGTCTCTCTCAATCTCTCCCACTATATATCTCTCTCTCTCCCAAATCTCTCCAAGTATGTGAAATCTCTCCTAAATCTCTCCAAGTATGTGAAATCTCTCCCAAATCTCTCCAAGTATGTGGAGTCTCTCCCAAATCTCTCCAATATGTGAAATCTCTCCCAAATCTCTCCAAGTATGTGAAATCTCTCCCAAATCTCTCCAAGTATGTGGAATCTCTCCCAAATCTCTCTATGTACCTTCCTCAGTCAAAAACAGCCCAAAACCGGAGGAGAAAACCCAAAAGGGCCCTCTTGGTCCGGAACCCTCTTGGTCCTGCACCTATCGTCCGGAATCCTCTTGGTCCTGAACCTCTCGTCCGGAACCCTCTTGGTCCTGAACCTCTCGTCCGGAATCCTCTTGGTCCTGAACCTCTCGTCCGGAACCCTCTTGGTCCTGAACCTCTCGTCCGGAACCCTCTTGGTCCTAACGTAACGTCGTGAAAATTCAAACCAATTTTTCATTTTCAATTCATAAAAACATATACCATATTGTTCAACACCAAATATTCATTTAACAAAGTTTTCAAAATCATCATATAAAATCCAGGATCCACAGTAGCTCTTCCCAAAACGTACTGTTTGTGGACAATCAAGCCGGTGCCTTCCCGCGGTCCTCTTAAGTACCTGAAACACATATCACATAAACGGTAAGCACGCATGCTTAGTGAGTTCCCCAAAATACCACGTACATACAACTAGCCACTCGAGGCTATAGCTCTACGAGACCTTCCGGTCAATGTGTGTCAGGGGCCTTCTGGTCCCACCAATCTGAGTAGACCTTCCGGTCCTACTCTGTCGACCTTCCAGTCCATACCATGTTGACCTTCTGGTCCATACACTGCTGACCTTCCGGTCCATACACTGTTGACCTTCCGGTCCATACCCTGTTGACCTTCCGGTCCATACCCTGATGACCTTCCGGTCCATATCATACTGCTCATAACATACATAACATATAACGTATCACATAGAAACATATATCACATACTCGTCGTAGCACATAAGACCTTCCGGTCACACATAATTACCACTCTAGGTAAGGTATAGTGAGAAGACTCACCTCACATGATGTCTAGTAAACCTTCTGGCTTGATAACCTCAATCGAGCCTCCGCCTAACACATAAGGAAAACATTTCTAATTAATACTTCCTCTTGTCCTCATTTCTAAAGAATGGGTAGAAGACCTTTCTACCCCTCCCTGACCTCTCTTGAACCAGCTTGACCAAAACCCTAAGGTCAACTGAAGTCAACTCTAGTCAACGGTCAAACTTTGACCAAACTCGTCGAGTGCACTCGTGTGACTTGGCGAGTCCATGCGTGTCCTCTTAATCCTCATAAATCCTCACTCGACTCGTCGAGTTAACCTTTCACTCGACGGGTTACCACTGGTCACGAATCGCGGGGCAACCCGACTCGACTCGTCGAGTCCCCTTATGGACTTGGCGAGTTCCTTCCATGGCAATACTCATATGACCTTCTGAGGTCAGATCTGTTTCTCTAACCTATATATCTGACTTCCCAATGCTCAATAATCACGTAAAGGTCCAATCTTTACACTCATGTAACACACATAAGGCTTCTTTTGGTGAAATAGCTTCTAAAATGGCAACCTAGGCTCATATATCCAAAGGAACAGCATAAAGCAGAATGGTGGGGACTCTCTGGACCTCTTAAGGTCCAGATCTAAGACTTTTTCCACATTGGGACCTCATATGCATCATATACTATCCAAGAAAGGGTAAAGAAAACCCTAGATTCAAGGATTCTACACAAAACAGAAGGAAGGGGCGAAATACTACCTCAGAATGGAGATCCTTGCTTGGATGTCTCAGAATAACAACCTCCTTTGGTCCTTCTAGCTGAATCCCTTCACTTCCTTTTCAAAATCACACCAAAATTACTTGATTTCATCACAAGAACTCTCCCTTGGCTCCAATGGCGATTTAGGGTTTCTCACAGGAGATATGAGGCGCATCCAAGGTCATAAGTTCCTTTAAATAGGCTCCAACCCCGGAACTTAGGGTTTTCTTTGCCCAGTACCTACTCGGCGAGTCCATACTTGGACTCGTCGAGTCCGCTCATTAAATCCACGTGATCAATTCGACGTGACTCGGCGAGTCAGACCTACGACTCGTCGAGCCCCTCCTAAATCCTCAAAATTGAAACACGAACTATCATACCCAAAATTACGGATGTTACAAATCTCCCCCACTTAATTTGATTTCGCCCTCGAAATCGCTTCTCAAACCACATATATAGAAACCAAACATCCGAAAAGCACCACTGAAAGGATCTCACACCAAAACGATATCTTCCTCCATGAATACCTGAACCCGACCAGGAACTCCTGAATTCGAAACAAAACCAGCCCCTCTACCACTAAGATATCCCTTCTGACTTCCAAATATAAACCCAACAATCGGTTACCGATCACCCATGCCATACGTACCCAACAATCTCGAATACACTTCCATAGACGAAAAGGGCACATTACACCAGAGAATCGTCTCCTGCCTTCAGATATAAGAAAGTGATCATGCTCCCTCACAATGTCTTCTAACATCTATAATCATAAAACCCCAACTTACTCTCAAAGATCCCTACTCCACACTGGGTACTAGGTCATCTCTCAACCAGCCATTAACTTCCAAAGGTTACTCATAACATATTTCAAGTGTCTCACTGACTTCCTTCTCACATCAATTATCTCGGCCCAGTGACACACAAGTCACGAAGTTCTGTTTACCCCAACGAATACTATACTCCCAACTGAAATCGTCTCACCCTCGACCTCAGCCGAAATAATAATCATTTGCCTCATGCACCTCATGGTATCTCCCGAACTAACGAACTGACCTCACTCGGGTCTAAGATATCGGGTGACATCAATACCCCTCAACCAATAATCCACCTCAGAATCCAGAATCTCCTCTCGCCTACCCAACGTACTACCAAAACCAAACTCAAACTCGAGAGTCTGGTCCGACCCAAAGTTGGAACCACTTGTCCCAATTAAACAATCATCTCATGACTCAACCTGCAATCCGCGCGAATACCACTTTTTTTTCCAATTCCCTCATGATGCGACAACCACCACTCAAGTCAGAAGTTAACGATTCCCGACAAATATGGGGATCCCAGTCTCTTTCCTGGTTCGACCGCCAGGCTCCCAAAAACTCAACTATTAGGGCTACCCTCGCCCAAAACTCTTCTGCGTCGTGCTTTGATCAAAGAGTACTTCCTCATAACCACTTCTTGCTGACTCAAGAGTACTATAGCTCCCCGTGGCATCGAAACAACCTCCCTCTGACTAGTGAGTACTACGGCTCCCCGTAGCAATCACGACAACCTCTGACTAGTGAGTACTACAGCTCCCCGTAGCATCACAACAACCTCTGACTAGTGAGTACTACGGCTTCCCGTAGCATCACAACAACCTCTGACTAGTGAGTACTACGGCTTCCCGTAGCATCACAACAACCTCTGACTAGTGAGTACTACGGCTTCCCGTAGTATCACACCAAATTTTCCTTTTCATCACACGCCACTATGGAGTATCCCAACTCTCAATTGAAACATGAAGGAATCGCCAATGACCCTAAACATGTTGACGACAATCCGAAACCTCCTTCTATATAGCTCAAAACTCATGCAAGAATACTCATAATGACCTTGAAGTTGTTGCTTAATCAGTTCCTGCCCTTCCCCGAACCGCATAACAACCCATACAATGAACCAGAATTCTCTCCACTGCCGGACTAATCTTACGAGCCAACCATCTCGAGTTCACTATAGTAATCTCGAAGAATTTCCTAACCACCTCAAGGTCTCCGACCAACGGCTACTTGCCGTGGGGACACTCATCCGTTCTCAACATGCACTACATGCATTATCTCGCTCTACGTCACGCCTCGAGCACCAATACCCATGATCTCATGAACCTGAACCGCAAATCACTATATCCAGATCTCTAACCTCTTTTGAACAATTCTCAGATCCCCTCAATAAAGTACCCGGTTCTCCCCCACTCAGGGTTCGGACCATCACCAATTGGCACACTAACAATCTATCTCACAGACCGTTTCCGCCGGAAACATCACACTTACCCTTGGAAGGTGTTGTGCGATAATCTCCCCGATGGAGATTAAGCAACTCCAATATCCCGGATTTCTGATGAAATCCTCAGAAACTTCTCATCATGACTGCCTCCAATCATTCCGAATCTCATACCAACCCATTACCAGACATCTCGACTGTCTAGTAAAAATCTTGACTCTTAGTTCGGAAATAATGAATCATCATACTCCTAATCCTCGACTCCCAAACCATCGTTCCATCCCAATTGCTACAAACCCTTTACAACCCTGCTGTAAACTCTGTCTCGCTCTGGCAGTCGAGCAAAATGCTGACCCACATCGGGTACCCTCACCATATACTGTCAGTACTCCCCCACTAGGGTCTCGTATCGTCACCATCTGACGCTCGCAGTCTATAACAGCTCCAAATCGGCTCAACCAATCCATGCCCACAATGACACAAACGTCCCCCATCACAATCAGGACCAGATCTAGCGGGAACTCAACACCGAAGATCTCGAGTACACATCCTCGAATCACCTCAGTAGCATACACCACTCGCTCGTCGGCTATAGAAACTCGTAGAGGTCGACTCATCGCCTCTCATTGGATACTGATGTGCTGGCTAAACGCTAATGACACGAAAGATCGACTCGCACCCGAGTCAAATAACACCAAAGCAGATACATAATTCACAAGAAAAGTACCAGCCACAACATTAGGTGCTGTGCGGACCTCCTCCATTGTCATCTGGAAGGCTCTCCCTCGTGCCTTCGGTGCCTCGGCCTTCGCTGGCCGACCCTCAGTAGCTCGTGTAGCAGCAGGGGCAGATCCCTGTAACAGCTGCGGACACTCGGCCCTCCGGTGGCCAGTCTGGTTGCAATGAAAGCAAACCATGAATCCCTTGGGGAAATCCTTGGCTATATGCCCCGCCTTGCCACATTTGTAGCAAGAACCTACTCGACAAACTCCATCATGTCCCTTACCACACTTCCCACAAGTACGACCCTTCTGGCCTCCAAATATCGTATCGGCGGGCTTTGCCCGCTTGGCTGCCGGCTGAGACTGCACCGGCCGCCTGTCCCTCCTTTGAGACTCGACCTCCTCCCTGGCCTGAGTCTCTAGCTCAATCTCCCTCTTCCAAGCATTTTCCTGGAGCTCGGCAAATGTTCGGTATGTCGAGTTCGCCACGAACTCCCGAATGTCTCTCCTAAGTACGCTCAAATATCGACTCATGTGTGCCTGCTCGTTAGACACGTGCTCAGGGCAAAACAACGCCCTCTCATGAAACATCCGTGTGATCACCGTCACAGACTCCGTCCCCGGCTTGAGGGACAAGAACTCCTGCGCCAACCGTTCCCTCTCCACCGGGGGAACATACTCATCTTGCAACATGGTGGTGAACCTCTCCCAGGTCACCGCTGTAATCTCTGCAGGAGTGAAGTCTGCCGTCACAAACTTCCACCAGTCCTTCGCTCCCAAGCGAAGCTGGTTCAGCGCAAACCGTACTCTCAGATGCTCCGGACAAGAACAAGTGTAGAAGCATCCCTCAATGTCAGAGATCCATCTCATCCCGGCTATCGGATCCTGAGTCCCATCAAACTCTGGTGATTTCGTGTTGCTGAACTCTCGGTACAAGAACGAGTCACCCCCCTGTGGCCTAGCAGCTGCGACAGCTGCGGTGGCTGCAACAGCAGCAACCTCCATAACAGCAGCGTATCGCTCATCGAAAGTCTCAATCAACGTGGTCTTAATAGACCCAAACATCTCCGGTATGGCCTCTCTTATAGCTGCGACAACCCCATCATGAATCATCCTGTGACTCTCGTTATCGCTGACTCCGCTGCTCTCTGGTGTGTGACGTGTACCCACCATGAGGTATCTGAAACACAACACAAGGGTACCAGAGACTCGAGCGAGTATACT
Source organism: Lactuca virosa (assembly GCF_052849685.1). Taxonomy (NCBI): domain Eukaryota; kingdom Viridiplantae; phylum Streptophyta; class Magnoliopsida; order Asterales; family Asteraceae; genus Lactuca; species Lactuca virosa. The sequence goes on along the minus strand of NC_136430.1, from coordinate 27,405,564 downwards.
CGCACTCGATCACCCAACCCTACTTGTTCCTTAGTACCCTAAGGATTCTTACTTGGACTGCTCACTGATCCGGTGTTTCCAGTAGTACGGGGCCTCTACTACCTTCCACACCACATCAGTATTCACCCCAAGTCCTCCTCCTAGGATTCTAGTTCACAAGTACTCTACATCTCATCACGCACAGGCCACTTTCCAGTAGACCTCTCGTAAGCTCCTCCCTGCTACCTACTCACTCTCGTAGTAACTCATAGTAGCAGTAACTCCTAGGCTAAGGCATCACAAATCAGGCCACTCTAGTCCTAGATATGAATACCTAGCCTACTCTCTAGCATGCATAACATATCACATAATATCTCATAACATATAACATAAGGGTCTTTTGGGAAATCACCGTTCGGGCGTTGGCTGATTGTACACATTGCTCTTCTCCGCTTTCTTGAAAATCTTTTACTTATCGTAGAAAATTGTTTCTTTTGAAAAATTTTCTCAAATCCTCAGTTTAAGTTCAGATATGCACGAAGGTGTATCCGAATCCCTTAAACCAAGGCTCTGATACCAACTTGTAACGTCGTGAAAATTCAAACCAATTTTTCATTTTCAATTCATAAAAACATATACCATATTGTTCAACACCAAATATTCATTTAACAAAGTTTTCAAAATCATCATATAAAATCCAGGATCCACAGTAGCTCTTCCCAAAACGTAGTGTGTGGACAATCATGCCGGTGCCTTCCCGCGGTCCTCTGAAGTACCTGAAACACATATCACATAAACAGTAAGCACGCATGCTTAGTGAGTTCCCCAAAATACCACGTACATACAACTAGCCACTCGAGGCTATAGCTTTACGAGACCTTCCGCTCAATATGTCTCAGGGGCCTTCTGGTCCCACAATCTAAGTAGACCTTCCAGTCCTACTCTGTCGACCTTCCGGTCCATACCATGTTGACCTTCCGGTCCATACACTGTTGACCTTCCGGTCCATACCCTGTTGACCTTCCGGTCCATACCCTGATGACCTTCCGGTCCATATCATACTGCTCATAACATACATAACATATAACGTATCACATAGAAACATATATCACATACTCGTCGTAGCACATAAGACCTTCCGATCACACATAATTACCACTCTAGGTAAGGTATAGTGAGAAGACTCGCCTCACATGATGTCTAGTAAACCTCCTGGCTTGATAACCTCGATCGAGCCTCCGCCTAACACATAAGGCAAACATTTCTAATTAATACTTCCTCTTGTCATCATTTCTAAAGAATGGGTAGAAGACCTTTCTACCCCTCCCTGACTTCTCTTGAACCAGCTTGACCAAAACCCTAAGGTCAACTGAAGTCAACTCTAGTCAACGGTCAAACTTTGACCAAACTCGTCGAGTGCACTCGTGTGACTCGCCGAGTCCATGCGTGTCCTCTTAATCCTCATAAATCCTCACTCGACTCGTCGATTTAACCTTTCACTCGACGGGTTACCACTAGTCACGAATCGGGGGGCAACCCGACTCGACTCGTCGAGTCCCCTTATGGACTCGGCGAGTTCCTTCCATGGCAATACTCATATGACCTTATGAGGTCAGATCTGTTTCTCTAACCTATAGATCTGACTTCCTAATGCTCAATAATCACGTAAAGGTCCAATCTTTACACTCATGTAACACACATAAGGCTTCTTTTGGTGAAATAGCTTCTAAAATGGCAACCTAGGCTCATATCTCCAAAGGAACAGCATAAAGCAGAATGGTTGGGACTCTCTGGACCTCTTAAGGTCTAGATCTAAGACTTTTTCCACATTGGGACCTCATATGCATCATATACTATCCAAGAAAGGGTAAAGAAAACCCTAGATTCAAGGATTCTACACAAAACAGAAGGAAGGGGCGAAATACTACCTCAGAATGGAGATCCTTGCTTGGATGTCTCAGAATAACAACCTCCTTTGGTCCTTCTAGCTGAATCCCTTCACTTCATTTGGAAAATCACACCAAAATTACTTGATTTCATTACAAGAACTCTCCCTTGGCTCCAATGGCGATTTAGGGTTTCTCACAGGAGATATGAGGCGCATCCAAGGTCATAAGTTCCTTTAAATAGGCTCCAACCCCGGAACTTAGGGTTTTCTCTGCCCAGTACCTACTCGACGAGTCCATACTTGGACTCGTCGAGTCCGCTCATTAAATCCACGTGATCAATTCGACGTGACTCGACGAGTCAGACCTACGACTCGTCGAGCCCCTCCTAAATCCTCAAAATTGAAACACGAACTATCATACCCGAAATTCCGGATGTTACAAATCTCCCCCACTTAATTTGATTTCTCCCTCGAAATCGCTTCTCAAACCATGAATATAGAAACCAAACACCCGAAAAGCACCACTAAAAGGATCTCACACCAAAATGATATCTTCCTCCATGAATACCTGAACCCGACCAAGAACTCCTGAATTCGAAAAAAAACCAGCCCCTCTGCCACTAAGATATCCCTTCTGACTTCCAAATATAAACCCAACAATCGGTTACCGATCACCCATGGCATACGTACCCAACAATCTCGAATACACTTCTATAGACGAAAAGGTCACATTACACCAGAGAATCGTCTCCTGCCTTCAGATATAAGAAAGTGATCATGGTCCCTCACAATGTCTTCTAACATCTATAATCATATACCCCCAAGTTACTCTCAAAGATCCCTACTCCACACTGGGTACTAGGTCATCTCTCAACCAGCCATTAACTTCCAAAGGTTACTCATAAGATATTCCAAGTGTCTCACTGACTTCCTTCTCACATCAATTATCTCGGCCGAGTGACACACAAGTCTGGATTTTTGTCATTTTCGGACCTTTTTATCATTTTAAGACATTTTGACGCCGTAAATCACACCAAACTCGTATTTTTCATATCCTAAACCCCTTAAACCCCTGTTTTATGCCAAAATTAATTATTTTAAACATATTTATATAAAATAATACCCAAGATTGTTAAGGAGATTTTAAGGAAATATAGGGGTTGACTTTGTGCTGTGATGTAAATCCGTCATTCCCTATGCAAATCTCAGTAAACCACACATTATCTATGAATAACAAGCTTTACCCACCAGCCCTCCATGCAAATGTCAAGTCACCCTTATCCTTCCCTTTATATACGTGAACTCCTTTTCCTTCCCAAGTCCAACTTCTCATTTCTCACTTCTAGAAAACTCCTAAGAATACTGTCAACTCCTTCAAGCTTCAAGTTCATCCCTTCAAAGGAAATTCCCAGATTTCTTTGGTGACTATTTTATCCTCTTTGAATAATAATTCTTCACATTATTCTAAGATTTCATTATATTTACACACAAAAATTATTCTTAGAATCCTCTAAAGATTTAAGAATCTTCCAAGCTTTGGAGCTTGGAAACTTCCTCATCCCTCTTCAAATCACCCAGCAAGCTAATCAAGGTGAGCTTCATACCCCACCTTTTTCAATGTTTTAATGTTTTTGGGGGAGAGTACAAGTCAAATCTTTCCTGAATACTTGAATAATTGCATGTATACGAATGTTTGTATGTGTGTGTGAAATATTATTAAATTATTATTTTAGTAATATTCTCATGAACGTAAGATTTCACAACTTCATAAAGAACAAAGTATACTTTGTGTACAAAAGAGCCTCCCAACTATTGGGTGTGTCCAACTTGACCCCTTTATCTATGCTTTCATGTCTAGAGATAAAAGTTATAAAAAGGGACCTTGATAAGTTGACACTATTTCTAGTAATTTTCGAAAATGAGAACTTTGTGACTATTTGCAAACTATTAGGGATTATTTATAAATATTTGATAAATAATTTCACCAAGGAAATACACAAATGGAGCCTTTATGACAGAAAAATTTGCATGTCATAAAGCTACTGTCATATACTCACACAAGTCAAAGTTATATATAAATCATAACTTGGCACTTTCCGACAAATTGAGTCACACATAGTATTTTATAAAAAAAAGGGGTTGTTTGCAAACTTTGATAATATTGGGTCATTTTGATAAATATTTCAAAGCGGATTGATTCCAACAAACGAAATGAACGAAACAAAATATCTAGTTACGAATACAACTATTATTATTTATTTAGTAAATAATAATTTTCACGAATTGCTCAAAGATCGGTTAGTATTCTAGTCAGACAAATCTTCACAGTACATATATTTATACATAATATTGTACTCTCAAAGTCCTGTAAGACTTATAACCATAGTCTCCTAGAGGGGGAGCGGGAATTTGTGTATAGATCTATATAGGGTTGACACCCCGCACCTTCGTTGTTCGCTACAGCTAGACCGGCCAGTCTAGGGTGACAAATGTCTTAAACGAAACCGACGCCTAAAGAACGTCATAACAGGCACTCCATCATATTAGTATGGTTATAACAACTCACAAGAATATATCAGAAATGTATTTATACAGATTTCACTTTTGGTTACAAACAAATATGTTTTGGTTGTTCAAATGAAACTTTTCTACACAAGTGTTATGGATTACAAAGCTACTATTTTATACATCAGAAAATATAGGATTTTCTGGAGGAAACAATTACTTACGATTTTCAAAGACGACTAACTAAGACACACATGCAACTATACTCGAGTTGAAACAAGACATACAACTATTTGATAAGAAAATATTGGATTTTCTGGACTTCTAAACTATCATCAAAGTTTTATACAAAAATGCTTATGAACTCACCAACATATTTTATGTTGACGCTTTTTTAAACAAATTGTATTCTCAGGAAACCAATAAGCAGGTTGTGGATCGCGGACTAAAGATTATTTTGCTATATTTTGGATTGCTTACTGATGTCTCTTTTGTGTAAAATTTGAGAACATGAACATGATGTAAAACAATGCAAGCTTGTTATATTGATGTATGATGTTTGGATTTGCTATGTTTCAATTATATACAATTGTTATGATACTGCACAATGACGTCACCCGCCTCCGGACGTTTCCGCCATTCTGGTCCGGGGGTGTGACACAAGTGGATCTTCAAGAAGAAGACCGAGATGGATGTTAAAGTACACACATATAAGGCGCGATTGGTTGCGAAGGGCTTTACTCAAACTCCTAGAGTTGACTATGATGAGACCTTCTCACCAGTAGCGAAGATAAAATCTATAAGGGTTATGCTAGCCATAGTTGCGTTTCATGATTATGAAATATGGCAGATGGATGTCAAAACCGCTTTCCTTAATGGGAAGTTGGCTGAAGATGTTTAAATGAGTCAACCAGAGGGTTTTGTGGATGCGAAGTACCCTGATAGAGTGTGTAAGCTTGAGAAATCCATTTATGGATTAAAGCAAGCATCTCGCAGATGGAATCTTTGTTTCGATGAGAAAGTCAAAGAGTTTGGATTTTCAAGAAGCGAGGATGAGTCCTGTGTATATGTCAAGGCTAGTGGGAGTATAGTTAGATTTCTGGTATTGTATGTGGATGACTTACTACTCAAAGGAAATGACGTTCCAACCTTGCAGGAAGTTAAGTCTTGGCTTGGGAAGTGTTTCGCTTTGAAGGACCCCGGGGAAGCTGCTTACATTCTAGGATATAGATATTGAGAAATAGGAGTAAAAGACTAATAGGACTTAGTCAAAGTACCTACTTTGAAAAGGTGTTGAAACGTTTCAACATGGAGAATTCCAAGAAAGGAGAATTGCCTATCCAGAGCAATACCAAACTGAGTAAGACTCAGAGTCTGAGTATTGATGCCGAAATAGCAGAAATGAGTCGAGTAACATATGCGTCTTCCGTTGGGTCGATCATGTATGATACGACATGTACTCGCCCTAATGTGGCTTTTTCTTTGAGCATGGTTAGTCGATATCAAGGGAATCCTGGTAGAACTCAGTAGATAGCAGAAAAGAACATTCTTAAGTACCTGCGGAGGACTAAAGACTGGGTCCTTACCCTCGGTGGGAGTGATGACTTGAGAGTGACAGGGTATAGTGATGCCAGATTTTAGACCGACAGAGATAATTTCCGCTCTTAGTCGAGCTGGGTATTTACCCTCAATGGAGGAGCGGTAACATGGAAAAGATCCAAACAGGAGATTGTAGCTGATTCAACGTGCGAATCAGATTACATAGCAGCAAGCGAAGCGTCGAAGGAGGCAATATGGCTAAAGAACTTCATCGGAGACCTTGGAGTTGTACCAGATGTAAAGGAGCCTATGGAGATTTTCTGTGACAACAAGGGTGCGGTCGCCTTAACCAAGGAACCAATGGATCATGGCAGATCCAGGCACATCGATAGAAAATATCACTTCATAAGATCATGGTAGAAGAGGGACTCCTCGTAGTGAAGATGGTGTCGTCAGAGGATAACCCATCAGATCCCCTTACGAAGGGACTGAGTAGGGTTAAGCATTTTCAGCATGCTAGGAGCATTGGCCTGAGGGACGATATTAGTTTTAGTGATTAGATAGATCGTTAGAAACTTGTAATAAATAAATTTAATTGACATTTGATGATTAAGTAATATGAGTTTTATTTATAAGTAAAGTTTACTATCTTTTGTCAATTGTTTATTTTGTGTTTCACTCTTGCATGTTTTGACTTCCAGAATAGTATGATTATTCGAACTATCCATAGTCGATCATACATTGGAAGTAGGTTATGAAGTTAGACTGTCATGTATTGCCTTGTAGATTGTCTAAGGTGTTTTAGACATAGTAAAGGTTTGTTGCAACGTTTATGAGTACTCTTGAAATAAGAATTTGAATATTGGATTAAACCCATGCTCACATGAATCACTTGATGGAATTTATCACGGGTGATTGTGAGACGATAATATCGTATAGTCTTCAAACCAAGATATATGTTTTGTTGATTACGAGTTGGTTGTGCATTGACATTACGAAAATACATCAGTAACTTGATGTTATAAAACATGTTGTTGTGTATAATTTAACAAGTAGTTAGTATAAGCATAAAAGTCGAAGTTTATCTGTTCCTTTTATCCTAAGAGGATTAAAAGCGATATCATGGGCCCCTCGATGATTTATTTTTGACTTATGTGTCGGGCCTGGTCAGGACTCAATTGATGTGTTCAATTAAGTTCTATGTCAAACAAATCAGAAATTGGGAAACAAACCGTTGGACAATGAGTATGACTTTATTCCATGTCTTTGTCCACACGATATCTTAAAGAACAGAGGATTATATGATCCCTTATCTAAAGGACGCGTTATTGACTAGGTCAAAGTTCGACGACTGCTTTTGAGAGCTATGATTGCTAATCAGATTTTGAAGTTACATTGGCAGTTATAGTTATTAGACTTATCCAAGTGGGAGACTATTGTATTAGGTGTCTAAGCCCATAACTATAATTGGTATTTACTTGACCCGATAGTAGCATGGTCCTTTTGGGTTGCCTTCACCGGAGCAATTTGATAGGATGGATATTTGAGAAAGAGGTTATTTGTGATTTATTAATATGTTATATGAATAATATATTAATTGAGAAATTATATTATTTAATTGGTATTGATCAAGAATTAATTTGGAATTAATTTAGTGATCAAAAGAGACTGATTAAATTTACAGGGACTGATTTGGTAAATCAGTGATACTTATAGTTTAGGCTAATGATCCATGTTGATTAGGCATGGACTAAACCTATATGAGAGTCCATTAGGGCATAGTCCAAAGGGCCATCAAATATGAAGACTCATGGTGAATTAGGGTTTACATGTATGAAACCCTAGGAATTCCACACTATAAAAGTAACCCCTAAGCACCCTAAAATCAGCCACAAGAACTCCAAGGTGAAACCCTAGCCGATTTGTGCTTCCTAACCTCTCTCTTGTAAGCCTACTTTTGTATTTGGTGTTTGTGACTCATTTGAGGCATCACATTTGAGGTGCTAAGCTCTTGAAAGATCAAGAACTACAAGCTACTACAAGAGGTAACCATCTAACTAGCTTTTATGTTGTATATCTCCAATTGTATGCTAGTTAGGGTTCATGCTTTGGACAAAAATGAAAATGCATGTATAACTTGAGAAAACTTAGATCCAAAGCATTTAGGGTTGTATGTGCACCATAGGATTGTTATAGTGCTCAAAACCCTTCAATGTTCAGATTTGGCTGATCCATGAGGTACCTCAAACTCTTGTGGTCCGTGTAAATGGTACAACGAATCCCATAGAGGTAATTCTGCCAAATCTTGAGCGCTAAAACCACAGCCCCCAGCTCTAAATCATGTGTCAGATAGTTCGCATCGTGAGGCTTCAATTACCTCGAAGAATAAGCTATCACGTGACCCCACTGCATCAATATTGCACCCATGCCCGTGATCGAAGCGTCACAATACACCACGAAGTCGTCAACGCCCTCTGGCAAGGTCAGGATCGGTGCCTCGCATAACCGCTGTTTGAGAGTCTCAAAGGTTACCTGCTGCTTAGGCCCCCAACGAAATTTCTCCGACTTCTTGGTCAGTCGGGTCAAAGGAACAGCGATCTTGGAGAAATCCTGGATGAATCTCTCGTAATAACCCGCTAGACCAAGAAAACTCCGAATCTCAGTTGGAGACCTCGGAACCTCCCACTGCATCACGGCCTCTATCTTGGCTGGATCGACCAGAATACCCTTCTGGTTGACAAGGTGCCCCAGAAACTACACCTCGCGCAACCAGAACTCACATTTGGAGAACATTGTGAAAAGTCTCTCCCTCCTCAGAGTCTCTAATACCTCCCTCAGGTGTTCCCGTGTTGCTCCTGAGTCTTGGAGTAAACCAAGATGTCATCGATGAATACTATCACAGACCGGTCCATCATCGGTCTGCACACGCGGTTCATGAGGTCCATGAACGTGGCTGGAGCATTGGTGAGCCCAAACGACATCACCACGAACTCATAGTGACCAAAGCGATTCCTAAAAGCTGTCTTCTGCACATCCTCGTCTCTCACTCGCATCTGGTGATAACCCGATTGCAGATCAATCTTGGTGAACCAAGATGCACCCTGTAGTTGTTCAAACAAGTCATCAATCCTCGGGAGGGGATAAAGGTTCTTCAGTGTTACCTTATTCAGCTCCCGGTAGTCTATGCACATCTGATGTGACCCGTCCTTCTTCTTCACAAACAGGATCGGGGCTCCCCATGGCGAACTACTCGGCCTGATAAATCCCTTGTCTAGCAGCTCTTGCAGCTGTGTAGACAACTCCTGCATCTCGGGAGGAGCCAACCAATATGGTGCCTTGGCTATCGGAGCTGCACCAGGGACTAGATCAATCCTGAACTCAACCTGCCTCTCCGGAAGTATCCCAGGAAAATCCTCCGGGAATACGTCTGGGTACTCTCGCACAATTGGTACGTCATCTACCGTCGCCTTACCCTTATCCCGGGTATCCATGACATAGGCGACATAACCTGCACAACCCTGCTGAAGGTAGCACCTCGCTCTCGCTACTAAACATAGAGTCGGTCCACCCTGCGGCCTCTCACCCTGAATCACTAACCTTCCCCCACTAGGACTCTGAAATCTCATTAGCTGCTGCTCGCAGTCTATCACTGCCCCATTGGAGCTCAACCAGTCCATACCAACTATAATCTTATTACCTCGCAGGGGAATAGGGACTAGATCCATAGAAACTGCTCATCGAACAACTATAGTGTACATCCCCGATGAACCCTCGCAACCCGAACTGTCCTATCGTCTGCTATCTCTACATCTAGTGGACAATCCAGCTCCCCTAGAGCTCCTACGAATCGCTTACTAAGCGCAAGCGACACAAAAGATCGGGTAGCTCCCGAGTCAAATAATACCAGAGCAGATATGTCGTTCACAAGGAACGATCCTATAATAAAACATATAAACATCAGCAATAATCAACATAAATAAAGAGATAAGGAGAAAATACATACCTGTCACCACATCAGGAGCTGCACGTGCCTCCTTTGCTGTAACTTGGAAGCCTCTGCTCTTCGCCACTGGCGCCTCCGACCGGCCCTGGTGGCCGTCGCTAATCCTCAAGGTAGCACGAGCGGGTATCGCCACCTGTCCTGGTGATGATGAACTCGGGCACTGGGACCGCTTGTGTCCCCTCTGATTGAACTGGAAGCAAATCAGATCTGATGTTGTGGTGGTAGTGGTGGTAACACTACAGTCCCTGCTCATATGTCCAGTTCGGCCACACTTGAAGCAGCCCGAACTATGTAAGAAATTTGGGATAATAATAGCCTTGGAAATTCTGAGAATTGTGTATACACTTTCAGATTAATGTATTTGGGTGGTACTCCCAACCTTTAATCGGATAAGACTCAAAAATGAGAACAAGAACAGAAAATATGGTTGTTATGAATTTCGTTATTGTTGTTGTACCAGGAAAAATAATGACCAAAATGATTAACTAGTTCATTTGTCTGAAAACTGTCAAGGTAGTTTGCTTTGTCCAAAAACTACTCTAACTGTCAAAACTAATAAGAGTCACTAAAAACGGATTTTTAATAAAGATCAAAATGAAGTCAAAAATCGGGTTCATTTACAGAAAAGTCAAAATGAAGTCAAAAACCGGGTTCATTTACTAATAACAGCTAGACCCCAGCCAGGGGCTCTGCCCCTTGGACCCCGCCAGGGGTTGCCGCCCCTTGCACCCCGCTCCCAGGGGCGCTGTCCCCGGACCCCCGTCCGCTTAGGGGCTTCGCCCCTAAATGACAGTCTACTTTGAATCTTGAATAAATTTAAACAAGTGTGCACTCCACACTTTCCTTACTTGTTTAATATTCATCAATATTGAATTTTGGTCAACAAGTCAATCCATTACACTTAAATACACATTGATGATACAAAATCACCAACAAGCTACCCGCCTTGCACGCCCCCTCATGCAACTTGTCGCACTTGCCACAGCGGATGCGGCCTGCTAGCTCCTCGATCGGTGATCTGATACCTTGGGCTTCTTGCCCGCACTCCCTGACTGAACCTCTTCAGGTTTCCTCTTCTTCTCCATCTCCAAATCCAGCTCCCTCTCCCGAGCCCTAGCAATCATATCCTCCAGCGTCATGCAGCTGGATCTGTTCACAAACTGGCGGATGTCACTCCACAACATCTCATGATATCGGCCCTTCTTCATCTCCTCGTCTGCCACATAGTGCGGAATGAGAAGGGCCCTCTCCTTAAACATGGCGGTGATCTCCGTCACCGTCTCAATCGTCTGTTGGAGATCCTGGAACTCCCAAGCAAGCTGTTGCACCTCAATCACAGGTGCAAACTCGGCCCGGAACCTGGCTGAAAAGTCACTCCAAGTCATAGCATCAAGAGCTGCATCATCACCAATAGCATGTCCGACCTCCTCCCACCAGTCACGTGCTCTGTCCTTCAGAAGACAGGAAGCAAGTCGGACCTTGTCCCCTTCGGGACACCGGCTCGTACGGAAGGCGTTGGCGACATCCGCCAACCACCTGTTGCTAGCGATGGGGTCCCGAGCCCCATGGTAGTCTAGAGCTCCGCATGCTCGGAACTCCCTGAAAGTCATCGTGCATGCCCCTAGCATGGCCACCATCTTAGTGCGGAAAGCACTCAACCTCTCGTCAAGAATCTACAGGACACCCTCCTTGACCGTGCCGAAGATCACAGGAGTCTGGTCCAAAATATTGCGCGTGATCTCAGATGAGATGAACTCCCTCATCTGGTCATCTAGCTGCCCGACTCCAGAGCCCGAGCCTGATCCCTCTCCGGCTCCCGAAGTGATGACTGGTCTAGTGCGTAGCGTCACCATTCTGAAAATACACCGTAACAAACATCAGAATACTCATCATAACTCGAGGGATCACACACACTACAAGTTCCCTGGATTCATCTCGGCCTTCCTTGATTCGAGTACGGATCCTCTGCTTTTAGTGGTATGGGCCCATACTACCTTCCAAATCTATTCGTACTTTCCTTATGAACTGCCTCGACTCCACCAAGTCCCTTATACTACTACTGTTGTTCTCATGCTATCTCATCCTAGTATTTCCCTAGGGTAATCACCAATCCACTCTCCGCCATTAGCTGCATAAGAAGTCCCTGCTATCTCCCCCTAACTAGCTCGAGAATACCATTACATATCACTAAGACTAGATAATTCTTCGAATGAGAGGTCCTACCCTACAACGGTTGGACTCAAACAAGAGCTGCGAAATAGAGCTAGACCTAACCTTCTGAAACTATTTAGTCCTCATAATATGTAACTTAACATATTCATTTACTAGTTAGTTAAAGATAACTAGGATTCCTAAAAGCACCAAGCAAGCAGCATTCGGGCATTGAGTAACCATAATCATGCATATCCTATTCAGGCCATCATATTGCTGACTAATCAGTTCTAGCATACAGTTCAATAAGCTTATACAGCAGGCACATAAGGCATCCTTCCTAGATCCTTGTCCCTAATCTAGCATGCATTTCTTGTATACATATAATAGGAATACAAGGCATCATTCCTAGATCCTTAGCCCTAATCTAGCATGCAATTCTCATAATCATATCATAACATAAACTTGTATGGATAATTTGGGAGTACTTACTTGATCTCAACTGATTGCATGCACCACACCCTTTTCTCTTTTCAAAAATTTTTTTCACTTTTCAAAATTCGTTTTATAAAATGATTTTCTTTTGAAAATTTTCATACCAAGTCCTCAGTTTGAGTTCAGACACACCCGAGAGTGTGCCCGAATCTCTCAAATAAATATACCAACTTGAAACATCCCAAAAATACAGTCCAAAATTTTCATTTTTAATTTATATATAAAACCAGAGTAACTCAAATCATCTAAGAAAACATAAGTGATAATATCTCAAAACATCATATCAAAACACTGTATCAAAAATCACATGTCCAAATATCAGAGTAAGTCATCCCAGGCTAGACGTTGTGGTGTGTGGAATGTAGTCATCCCGAGCTCTTCCCCTTACTAGCGGAAGTACCTGAATCCAAAACTGAAAACTGTAAGCACGAAGCTTAGTGAGTCTCCCCAAATTACCACATACCATACACATAATCCCATAACATAACAATGGGCCTTGCCCGCTACATCGGGCCCCGCCCGGCATCAGACCGAAGTCTGACATCGGCCCCGCCGGCATTCGGCCTCGTCTGGTATCGGACAGAAGTTCAGCATCGGGCCCCGCCCGGCATCGAGCAAAGCTCGGTACACATATCAACATATCAACATTACACACAGTAAGCACATAACATAAACATATAAACATTCATTGGGCCCGCCCGACATCAGACTGAAATCCAGAAACATATAACATAGCATATAAACATTCCTCGGGCTTTCTCCGGCATCGGACCGAAGTCCGGAACATATAAACAAGCACATGCAAGAATCACGAAGACATCAAGCATACAAACATTCCTCGGGCATTCCCTGCATCGGACCGGAGTCCAGAAACATATAAACACATAAACCTACATCAGGCACTACCCGATATCAGACCGTAGTCCGGCACATGCTAACATACATAAACTGGCCGACATTGGTGCCTTAGACCCGTTCCTATGAGGAAACTCACCTCAATGTTGTGTATAGTTGAAAGTCCCTACTCCACAACTGGCTCTACTCACACCCTATATAGAACAACCTCTTAGATAACATTCCATACTCAAAGCCCCCTTCACAGGTCAACCTTGGTCAAAGTCAAAGTCAAGGTCAAAGTCAACATCATGGGTTGACTTAACTCGCCGAGTTGGTCCATCAACTCCTCGATTTCCATAAATCATAAAACCTGAAATCACGATCCAATTCGTCGAGTTCTTTCATAACTCGTCGAGTTCCTCCTATCTATAGAATCGGGACTTCTCCAGTCAACTCGTCGAGTTTTGCCTTTAATTGAATCGGGATACTTCATCCCAACTTGTCGAGTTCCTCTATGGGCTCGACGAGTTCTTCAGTCTATTAAGCCATCTTAATAGATTAAGCCCTTAATCTTTAGATCTGAGCTTCATACTTCACCTACACACTGAAAATGTCCTTTTAAGGGTAAAGTTTCCAACTTTACCCGTTAATACCCTTACTTCATGGGTCTAGCTCAAACCCTAACTCTTTAGGACCTAGATATAGGTCCACAAGCCATCCATACTCTAAACTAAAGCATACAAATAGAGATCTATACCCTAAACACTACATGAACACGTAAAGTTTATTCCTTCCACTCCATGCATGGCCTTTTGGAGCTTAAAAGGCCAAAAAGTCATCATATAGCTTGCATGGGGCTTCAATGACGATAAAGTTTGCACCTTTATGCCATGAAAGCCCTCCATGATTCCAGATATGATGGTTTACCAACTTGGGATGTCCATAACCCAAAGATGAAGCTTATTGGACCAAAAACCCCATAAGATGATAATAAAGAGATCTAAGAAGTTACTAACCAAGTTTGAGACTTGATTACCAGGAAATGATGAGAATGAGATGGAGTCTCTGGATCTACTAGCTTCCTCTTGAATCCTGTAGCTTCTTCTTCTTCCTCAAGCTTCGAACACACAAAGCTTCACTCAAAAATGGCTCACAATTGCATTGGGATTTCTGAATCTAGGGTTTGGGACTTGGAGGCTGTAAATGAGGCTGGCATAAAGGGATTAAGACGCTTAAATAGTGTGCAAAACCCCGAAATTATAGTTTCATTTTGGCATCCCTACTCGTCGAGTTGAGGCTTCCAACTCGTCGAGTAGACTTCAAAACCCGCGTCCAAATCCAATCCCTACTCGACAAGTTTGGGGCCTCCAACTCGTCGAGTTCCTACATAAAAATGAATAAACTAATAATTTAAATGTGTACCGGGAACAAGGCGTTATATGAATCAACCCAATGGTCTTGAGTACAACTTCAGTACTCCCCATGATCTGATGTCCGACCTCTCCCCAGCATACCGAGGTCCTGCACATCCTTCCATACAGCATCTCAAATGGAGGTCGGTCAATACTGGCGTGATAACTATTGTTGTAGAAGAACTCGTCCAGTGGAAGGTAAGTATCCTAACTCCCTCCAAAATCTACTACACAAGCCCGGAGCATATCTTCGAGCATCTGAATCGTCCGCTCGCTTTGGCTGTGAATCTAGGGATGCTTGGAGACTCACCTACTGACCTTAATAGAACTCACATACTGACGATGAACGACTCCTTGCACCCGCTGACCTTAACCAATAAAGGACAACCATCACTAATCAACTAAAATCCAGGAATCCAATACCTTATCTGACTTCTCGGCATACAAAAACATTCTCAATCATAGCCAATATGTATCCACTTCGCAATCTAATCCGAACAAAATCCTTACGAACCTAACCTATCATGCTGACCAATATTCGCATTCTCGATCTATCCAAGGTCTTTTCAGCTCCGAGTTGATCTACCAATTATCTGAAGCACTGGAATTCCGATCGGTCGCTGAAACCGACATCCTTTCAAACGACTGAATCACGAGACTCTGTCCAAGAGTCTTCCTGTAAAAGGTGCTCTATACCAACCAGGGATATCATAACCAACCATCACACCGATGTCGGTCGCTGGAATTCCATGACTGATGTGGCCTTCCCATGGTCTCACTACCCATCCCGCCATGGTCTAATCCCACCTAGAGGAAACTATGAGCCAAGTTGTAAATTCACCACACTCTCACAGCTACTCATGGACCAGGTGAATGCTACGGGTCACCCCACAGTCTTACAACACCTCTATTACTACCTGCCAACCTAGTGAATGCTACGGCAACCCCGCAGTCTTATAACCCTTATATCACTACTTGCTAACCTAGTGAATGCTACGGCCACCCCGCAGTCTTACAACACTTCTATTACTACCTGCCAACCTAGTGAATGCTACGGCCACCCTATAGTCTTACAACACTTTTATCATTACCTGCTAACCTAGTGAATGCTACGGCCACCCTGCAGTCTTACAACACTTCTATCACTACCTGCTAACCTAGTGAATGCTACGGCCACCCCACAGTCTTACAACACTTCTATCGTTACTTGCTAACCTAGTGAATGCTATGGCCACCCCGCAGTCTTACAACACTTCTATCACTACCTGCCAACCTAGTGAATCTATGGCCACCCCACAGTCTTACAACACTTTCATCATTACCTATTAACCTAGTGAATGCTACGGCCACCCGGTAGTCTTACAACACTTCCATACTGCCATGGAACCAACCCATGGTCTTACCGTTCATCTACCATACCAACCATAATCATCATGAGTTGAAACCACATCCGACTATACCCCAATCAGGTGTTTGGGGTAATGCTTCGACCTCAAATCCTTCATCATACAAGAACAGGCAAAGAGGCTCTAACACGATCCCTCCACCTGAACCTAATCATATACCCGCCATGCGCCACCACTAATGCGCAAGGTAACCTGAAATCTCATTCCTTGTGCAACCCCTTAGTCCAAGCGATTTTCCCCTACTTGGATTCAACTACGCTCTTTCAACCACAAAATTGATAGATTTCCAATCTATCTTGCAACCTGGCTACTAGAAGTTGTCGACCACCTGAGTTCACAAGTACTAGCGTTCCACTACTAGCCAATCCTAGAAAACACACACCTTCCAAAATTAAATGAATACTCCCTGAAATCTCAACGAGCTTAATATTCCCGAGCACTTTCCACTGAATCCACTAAAAGTCCTCAACGACTTTATCAGACGACGAAGAACAAACTCTGAACCATCAAGTAGGTACCCAACCAATTCAACGACCTACTTGCACTAGAGTAATTCCCATGCGAACCTGCACCTGGCCACACTTTGAAGGTATGAACTTGACAGTTACCGATCTTACACCTACAATCAAACCAATTCCTCATTTCCTCGTATCCCCTACAGACCCTTACAAATCATGCATTCAAACCCAACATCCCCACCATGCGGATTCCTTGAGTTCTTTGTTGATACCACCAAAGATCGAACCGGCTGCTGGTCTTCTCTCACTTAAAGCTTTCTCTAACGGTGGTCAATGACTCCCACATCGAAATCTAAAACCGGATCACCCGAATATCCTCTAAGCACGTCTCTCGGTATGCAAAATGGAATATGAATATTCTCAAAATAAAATGTCTAGACCATCATGAGGAAAATTTTAATTTCTACGTAGAGACTTAGATAACCCACACATAGCGTCTCACACACAACATACCATCACCAACGGAAACAACAAGAGCATGAAGGAAGGAAAGCAGCACATACCTACAACATCAACTGGTGGAACTTGGATCTCCCAGCTTGTGACTGTAATGTCGGCTATTCACCATGGGAACATTCACTCTACCCTCGCAACCATTAGTGATCCTCAAAGTAACTGGAGCAGGTGCACACACTGCTCCACCCCATAACATCAGACAGTCGGCCTTCTTGTGGCCCACCCGGTTGTAGTGAAAACACATCAGAACCAATCCACGGGAGCAATTCCTGCTGAAATGACCCATCTGAACACAAACGAAATATCCTCTTCCTATCTCCCAACAACCACCCTCATGGGTCCTCCCACATTTGGCACGACAGCCCCGGCCCTGATCGCCTACAAAACACGAATCCTAAGTCTTGGGCCTCCTCGCCTGGCCCACTGCGATCTAAATATGCTCTGACTTCCTCTTTCCCAGGTGCTCCTAATCAGTCTTACGCTCTCGGGCTCTAGCTATCATGTCCTCCAAACTCTGACAAGCTGAAAAGCTAACAAATTCTCGTATATCGTCTCGCATCATATCATGGTACCTTATCTTCTTCAGCTTCTTGTATGCGGTATACTGTGGAACTAAACGATCCCTCTCCCTAAACTTAGCAATGATCTATGCCACAGTCTAATCGCATAACTATAATTGATATATACTTGAATTGATAGTAGCACAATCCTTTTGGGTTGCCTTCATATTAGCAACTAGACAGGATAACGTATTGAGGAAGAGGAAGAATTTATTATGATTTATAAATTGAAATTAATAATTTATTAATGTATTATGGAAATAATATATTAATTAGAAATCATATTAATTAATTAATTGTTAATTAGAAATTAATTGGAATTAATTTTGGGATTGATTGAATTAATTAAAAGTGCAGGGGCTATTTGGCAATTTATTGATAGTTGAGGAAAGAAGCTCTAGAACCCTCCTAAAGAGTCTTGAACAAAATCTTCTAGGAAAGCCCTACAATTTTCATCCAAGGGCTTATGGATGGAAGGTTTAGGGTTTGCTTGGTCCTTAAGCAAAGCAATTAGGGTTTCCTACTTCTAACCCTAGCTTTGGCTCTAAGTCACCTCACTATATAAAGATCCATACCCTTGTCAATTTTCAGCCACTAGAAATCCTAGAGAGTTATAGCTAAAGATTGAAGCTTCCTCCTCCCTCTCATATCACATACTCTTGATAAGTGTGTTTGTGATTCATTATAGGTGTTACACTTGTGACACTTGCTCTCAAGCTTCAAGATCTTCAAGTTTATTGGATTGTTATTACTATATAACAATCAAAGGTATGTATCATAACTCTTTATTATGTGAATTTTGATTATTTATCATAGGTATAGGGCTTGCATGATGTTTTTCATATTGTATGTTCAATTAGAGAAAACATAGATCTTATTTAGGGTTGCATGCACACATAAGATTGTTTGTTATGCTTGAAACCCATCACCTCATCCGAAGTCATCGTCTCAATGGCTTCTCCTCCCAAAGAAAAATCTACTTCCTCCCACCAATCTCGAGCTCTCCCTTTCAAAAGACAGGAAGCAAATCTGACATTCGACCCCTCGGGGCAAAAACTTGTCCGGAAAGCATTCACCACATTCGTTAACCACCTCCTACTAGCAATGGGATCCTTCTCCCCAAAGAAATCGGGAGCTCCACAAGCACGAAAACCACAGTAGGAAAGGGTGCGAGCCCCCACAATAGCCATAATCTCAGTGCGGAACATGCCCATACACTCATCCAAAATCTCCATGATCCACTCTTTGACCGAACCGAAGATTACATGTGTCTACTCCAAAATACCGCGGGTGATCAAATACGAGATGAAATCGTGCATCCGCTTATCAATCGGCTTAGTGCCAACACCTAATCCTGAACCAGATCCTCCGCCATGAGTGCTCATCACCATACAATGATCAGAACATACCCAAAAATCCTCGTCCACAAGCTTCCTTGATTCTCCATGACTCCCCTCGATTCAAGTATGGATCCTGTGCTTTCAGTAGTACGGGCCCAATACTAGCTTCCACAACTATCCATACTTTCCTCAGGACTTATCCTAAATCCTCTAAGTTACCTTCTCAAATCGATATCCTAAGTACTCGCTAAACAGCGCAACCAAACCCACTAAAACACTTCCAAGGCTTTCCTAGGTTCTGACCTTACCCTGCCATCAACTGCTGAAGAACTGCTACTAATTTCAGCTAGCTACTTCATGAATACAATCACATGGCATATAGCTTAGATAATCCTTTGAGTACCATACTCAACCGTACAACGGTTGCACTCAGACAAGAGTTGCGTAATAGGGTCAAATATATCACTCTGAGATTATTTAACCTTTGCAGCATGCAACTTAACATATTCAAGAAGTAATTAGCTATGACATCCCCATTTTCACGGCCAGAAAAGACCAATTTTTTTTATGCTTTATAAAAATCAGAGTATCTCTTTTAATAAAAATGTTGCGGAATTTGTTCCCAGAAAAACATGATAAATACGTTATCAAAGCATTTCCGAAGAAATGTATTTTATTCATTTTAAAACATTGAGATGTCATCGTCAATACAGAAACATAGGCATAAACATAACTAACATTCATTATCACTAGTGATTTATATCTCCTTAATCGCTCAGTGTAATGTAACTTCATATCGACACCTGTGATACAAATAAACTGAGTGGGTCAGGTTGGGAAACCTGGTGAGTACATAGGGTTTTCAACCCACAATAATATAATTATTATGTTAAACATCAAACAATCAACCCAATTACCCATCCCCATTATCTTCTTTACTCTTAAGGATCTACCCTAAGAATTAGCTATTCCTCGTTCATTTATTCCAAAGGATTATCCTAAGGAATCAACACGAAATCCATTGTCGTCGGGGTTTTCTCAACGGGCACTAAATCCATAGTTACCAAGATTTGCTCAACAGACGCTAAATCCATAGTCGCCGGGGTTTACTCAACAGCCGCTAACTCCATAGTCGCCGAGGGTTATCTCGTTTATTGACAGTATTGTTTTCGAGATTCCACTCGCAATACATGTCAATGGGTTTTTAGAGTACACCGGTGAACACATCGTTCACAAAACCTACAGGTTGCGAGCCTGCTAGTGTTCCACTAGACTGTCTAGAATAGTCCGTGGTTGTCATCCATACTCTGCTAGATGACGGGGCCAACATTTGGGAACAAGGCTTCTCACATCGTCCACCTCTCACCCTTACCTCATGGTCTATATCACCTCTCAACTCATCATCCAACTCATATTTCATCTACCCATGTTTTACCCAACATATTATGTAGATATAAAATATATATACAGTTTAAATCATTTAAAACATGTATAAAATTGTTCATGCAACATAGATAGCAAGTATACAGATAATATTCACACATAGCACGTAATTTATATTAAATACTTCATATCTATGTCTAAGATGAAAGTAACTATGCACTAACCTGAAAAGGTGGTGACTCGGTACTCAGACAACACTTCGTTTACTTAAAACAACTTCCTTGGACAAAACTTAGTATCATTACCACTAGATTTTAGTCTAATGTTAACCGAGACTAATTAATAGTCTTGCTATTATTACTATTCTATAAGCGTTAAAACAATACTCTTCACCCACTATGTACAGACAGGGCCAGACATGGAACACCGGAGGGCAGGATCATTTCGGCATATGACACTTCTGAAATCTAGCAACCCAAGCGGCCCTCCAAACCAGATTCCCCGTACCGCGAGTGGTTAAAAAGATATTATAAAGACACTTATATAACTCATAATAATAGCCCAAATATTTATTATAAGGTCCTAATAACATTACTATATTGAAACATAAGCTATACTAAAGATAGGTTAGGCGTAGCTCACTTACAACGGGTTTTTCTCAAAACCGGGCTCCGCTGGAGCAGCGTTCCCGAGCTGAAAGGCTCTTCTTCTTGGAGCCTTCGGGCGCTTCGGGGCTTCCGCCTCGTGCTAGGGAGGTTCCCTAGGCTTTTCGGGGGGTTTTGGGGCTAGAGAGAGGTTCTAGAGAGAGAGGGAAGTGATGGGAGGTGTGAGGAAGAATGGAGGCTTCATCTATTATTTATAGGGGGCTGGAGGGTCACTCACGTCGTGAGTTTTATGATGCTCACGTCGTGAGCCAGCTTGGGCTCCAAGTCTGAGCCTGGTGTTGACACGTGGCATCGCACAAAGGGTGGAAATCAGCCGATTTTCAAAAATTCATAACTTTCGCATACGAGCTCCGTTTTCGACGTTCTTTATCCACGCGTAGGTAAAAGAAAAGATCTACAACTTTCGTTTTGACTCTTTTGGCTAATTCTCGACCGATGATAAATTTAACAGTACGAGGAGATTACACTGTTAAATGTCCTCGTAAAATTCATAACTTCTACATACGGACTCCGTTTTCGTCTGTCTTTTTACCGTTGAAATCCTATTAATGAGATCTTCAACTCTCATTTAGGTCGCGTTGGCCAAAAACCGCTGGATCTAAAATTCGAGTTTCGGGATGTGCACTGCTAAGCCAAATCTTAGAAAAATTAACCCAATTTATTATGTTAAACATCAAACAACAACCCAATTACCCATCCTCATTATCTTCTTTGCTCTTAAGGATCTACCCTAAGAATCAGCTATTCCTCGTTCATTTATTCCTAAGGATTATCCTAAGGAATCGGCATGAAATCCATCGTTGCCGGGGTTTTCTCAACGGGCACTAAATCCATAGTTACCAAGGTTTGCTCAACAGGCGCTAACTCCATAGTCGTCGGGGTTTACTCAACAGGCGCTACCTCCATAGTCGTCGAGGGTTATCTCGTTTATTGACAATATCGTTTTCGAGAGTCCACTCACAATACATGTCAATGGGTTTTTAGAGTACACCGGTGAACACATCGTTCACAAAACCTACAGGTTGCCAGCCTGCTAGTGTTCCACTAGACTGTCTAGAATTGTTCGTGGTTGTCATCCATACTTTGCTAGATGACGGGGCCAGCATTTGGGAGCAAGGCTTCTCACATCGTCCACCTCTCACCCTTACCTCATGGTCTATATCACCTCTCAACTCATCATCCAACTCATATTTCATCTACCAATGTTTTACCCAACATATTATGTAGATATAAAATATATATACAGTTTAAATCATTTAAAACATGTATAAAATTGTTCATGCAGCATAGATAGCAAGTATACAGATAATATTTCCACATAGCACGTAATTTATATTAAATACTTCATATCTATGTGTAAGATGAAAGTAACTATGCACTCACCTGAAAAGGTGGTGACTCGGTACTCGGACAACACTTCGTTTACTTAAAACAACTTCCTTGGATAAAACCTAGTATCATTACCACTAGATTTTAGTCTAATGTTAACCGAGACTAATTAATAGTCTTGCTATTATTACTATTATATAAGCGTTAAAACAATACTCTTCACCCACTATGTACAGACAGGGTCCAGACATGGAACACCGGAGGGCAGGATCATTTCGGCGTATAGCACTTCTGAAATCCCGCAACCCAAGCGGCCCTCCAAACCTGATTCCCTGTACCGCGAGTTGTTAAAAAGATATTATAATGACACTTATATAACTCATAATAATAGCCCAAATATTTATTATAAGGTCCTAATAACATTACTATATTGAAACATAAGCTATACTAAAGATAGGTTAGGCGTAGCTCACTTACAGCAGGTTTTTCTCAATACCGGGCTCCGCTGGAGCAGCGTTCCCGAGCCGAAAGGCTCTTCTTCTCGGAGTCGTCGGGCGCTCCGGGGCTTCCGCCTCGTGTTACGAAGGTTCCCTAGGCTTTTAGGAGGTTTCGGGGGTAGAGAGAGGTTCTAGAGAGAGAGAGAGAGGGAAGTGATGGGAGGTATGAGGAAGAATGGAGGCTTCACCTCTTATTTATAGGGGGCTGGAGGGTCACTCACGTCGTGAGTTTTATGATCAGCCGATTTTCAAAAATTCATCGCACACAGGGTGGAAATCAGCCGATTTGCAAAAATTCATAACTTTCGCATACGAGCTCCGTTTTTGACGTTCTTTATATCCACACGTAGGTAAAAATAAGATCTACAACTTTCATTTTGACTTCGTCGGCAAATTCTCTACCGATCTTAAATTTAACAGTACGAGGAGATTACACTGTTAAATGTCCACGTAAAATTCATAACTTCTACATACGGACTCCGTTTTCGTCTGTCTTTTTACCGTTGAGTTCCTATTAATGAGATCTTCAACTCTCATTTAGGTCGCCTTGGCCAAAAACTGCTCGATCTAAAATTCGAGTTTCGGGATGTGCACTGCTAAGCCAAATCTTAGAAAAATCATAACTTCCTCATACGAAGTCAGATTTGGGCGTTCTTTTCATGCACACTCTTGGTTTAACGTATACTAAAACTTTTTTTAGATTGCTAAGGCTAGAAATTCATCTATCATAAATTCACTATTTACGTTTCCCGGTGTCGTGCCGGTTTTGCCGCGAAACTTCGACGGGCCATAACTTCTTCGTTATAACTCGGATTTCGGCCTTCTTTATATGTACGGAACCCTTGAGACATATTTTTCAACTAGATTAAGATTATTTATTCTAAATAATCTTTTGTCAAAATGTTGTTTTCGACCCCTATTATCTCTAAATTGACTAGTCCGGATCTACGGGCGTTACATTAGCTCACATTAATATGAGCCACACAAAGAAAAAAACAAGCAACATTCGTGCAGTAAATGTTAGGTGCATTTCATGCACCCATTTTGTAGTTTTACTTAATAAAAAGTGCATTGCATCTAAGCTAAACTCATGCATTTTACATGTTTTTTGGGATTTTCCATGACATTATTTCACTCACACACTTTTGTGATATTTCAGGGACTTTTGGGGTAGGATCTTGTATGGGGAGATAAATAAGAGATGTAGACAAAATTTCAGGACTTGCGGAGCACCGGGGATGAAGATAATGAAGAATTAAATTTTTTGGCAATGCAGGGAATTACACAGGCCGTGTAAACTATAGCCTTGAGTTTACACGGGCCGTGTAAACGAAGATACTTCAGCAACTCACTTTGAAGGCCCATCCAAAATAAGAAGTCTACTTTTTCAATTACACGGGTCGTGTAAACGATAGTGTTAATTTATACGGGCCGTGTAAACATGGTTGTGGGTTAAAAAGCCATTTTTCTTCTGTCTTAAAAGGGTAACCGATTTCATACTGGGGTCTGTCAATTTTGGGAGCTTTCTGGGTGATTTTCTAGAGGAGTTTTGAGTCAGTTAACACTTGGAAACACTTGGATTTTATTTGGATTTCATTTTGTAAGAACTTTAACTTCATTTTCTGGATTTGTGTTCTTGTTCTAGTCATGTGTGGCTAGAACCCTAGATTCTCCAATTTTATGTCTTGATATTTGGGAGTGATTTCAATCATGTGACTTAATGTTTGTTTTGATTTACTATCTAGTGAATTTGGTTTCATTTCAATCGAATGTTTGATTTAATTGTGATTCTTATTGGCCATTTGAATTAGGATTAGGTCATTCAAGTTATCTAATTGCAAAATCCGTATTTGTTTTGTAAATTGGACTAGGTAACAAGCACTAAATTGATTTCTATTAAATGAATTTAGTGTAAATCTTATTCACATATTCGTACGCTCCCGAGCATGTGGGGATTATTGAATGTTGTTGGGAATATTCACATAAAGTTTAATACAATCTTTCAAACTAACTCTAAGAGCTTGTTTAGATTAGATTGGTAATGTTAGGATTAATCAAAGAGCTTATTTTGGTTAATCAATGTGGTGAATGGGAAGCGTTAGAGCTTGTTAGCATTTCCAATTTCCAACTTAGATAAAATTAAACAAATGTCATTTCATCCATGGAATCACATTACTAATTTGTCAGACATAGAGTTGGAGTACTTACAAATCCTGAATTTATCTTATTTAATCAATCATTTACTAATTACTTTAGTGTTTTGCTTAAATCGGTGCATAACCCCCCCCCCATTTTGTGACCACATTTGTACCTTACGCAAAAAAGGTATAAGCACTTGTTCCGTGTCTCTTTGGATCGACCCTACTTATCTTGTATTACATTTTTAGTGCAAAGTAACAGTGTTCTTAGAGTCATTTTGTACCCCTTTATGTGTTGGGTATGACACACCTAACAAATTGGCGCCGTTGTCGGGGACACGGTGTTACTAATTGTTTATGCATTGATCTTTCCGTACAGGTACACCATTGCCAATTGACTCAGAGATAGAGAAGACTCCAAAGAGGTTACGAAAGCAAGCCAAGCTTCATAAGAAACGACAGGGTTCCGGGACTTCTTCATCATCTACCCCTCCAGTCATTAACATTTGGGAGGATATACCCCTCTCAAGTGTATCCACATCCCAAACAGAAGCTCTCTCACTCTCACCACAACCATCCTCACCCAAAAGTATCATCCCACCCTCTTCACCTACTCATAATATCCCAAACTCCACACCACAGAAACTTCAACCACTACTCACACAATGGGAGATAACCATGGAGGGAATCAAGATCCTCCAACTCCACCACCCAAGCAAACCCTTCGCCAATGGGCGAGGCAAGAGGTCACTCAACAACCTCTTTGCATCACATATCCGGAAGCCACAAACTTAGAACTAAAATTCGGGCTCATCCACTTACTGCCAACCTTTAGAGGTCCGGAAAATGAAGATCCTCACAAGTTCCTCACTGAATTCCATGTTGTGTGTGTGGGCATGAAACCACACAATGTCACGGATGATCAAATCAAGCTTAGGGCATTCCCCTTCGTGGTGCAAGATGCAGCAAAAGATTGGCTCTATGACCTCCCACCGGGGACGGTTACTACTTGGGTAGATCTTGCACGCCTTTTTTTTGGACAAATACTTTCTAGAGATGAAAGCTTTAGCCCTACGAAGGGAAATCATTGGAATCAAGTAGCATAAGAGAGAAGCCTTCCACACATATTGCAACAGATTCAAAAAGTTATGTCCCCGTTGTCCAAAGCATGGTGTAACATCCAGATTTCCAGACATGACAATTTGAATATTTCTTTTTGAGTTATGAGGAGGGACTCGACGAGTTGACGCTTAGACTCGTCGAGTAGGATCGCGATTTGCTGACTGGATTAATGAAGGGACTCGACGAGTCGATGGGTGGACTCGACGAGTCCGTGCTGGCGGCAGAAACCCTTTGGGCCTGTGCCCTATTTAAGGGTCCTTATAGCCCTCATTTGCGGCTACTAGTCCAGAGAGAGAAACCCTAGAGAGCTTGGGCGAGTTGTGTGTGAGAGCAAGCCATTTTAATCCTTTTTGGTGTTGTTTTGCAAAGAAGAAGGTGTTTCCAGCTAGAGGAGGTCAAGAGGATTGCTAATCCGTGGTTTTCAAGCTTGGATCTGCAGTATTAAGGTAGCAAATCGAACTCTCCTTCTGTTTTGGTTAAGATCTATGAATCTAGGGTTTTCTATACCCTTTTTATGGCTTGAATTGATGAGTTTATGGTCCCTTTATGTGTTAGACTTCAGATCTGGACCTATAGAGGTCCAGAGAGCATTATCCATCTTGCTTTATGAAGTGTTATGGAAGGAATGAACTTAGGTTGCCATTGTTGAGGCTATTTCTGTTGGGTTTTGAGCATTCTAACACTCCTATGGTGTACATGCAACCCTATAAACCTTGGATCTATGTTTTCTCTATTATACATGCAAATATTAACTATTCCAAGGTTTCATCCTAACTAGCATATTATGAAGCACCTATACTACAAAGTTCTAGTTAGATGACATACCTTTTGATGCAGCTTGATGTCTTCAAGCTTTAAGAGCTTAGCCCCAATAGTGTGGAAGCCTCAAATGGAATCACAAATCACCAAAACACCTTGGAAGAACTTGAGAGAAAATGTATGCACACTAAAATCGGCCCACTCTTATTTTCACACACTTGTGCCAATTTTGTGAGCCAAGGACCCCTTTATATATTATGGAGGATTAGGGTTACATCCATGTAAACCCTAATACCCATGACCTTTCATTTACATAGGATCCATGGGTTAAAAGCTCCATGGACCATCCATGAAAGCTTAGCCCAACCTAAATGAACTTGGCCCATTCCATATATATAAGAGTCCATATTTAATTAGTTCTTTTTGATCACTTAATTAATTCTAAATTAATTCTTGATCAATACTAATTAAATAATATGATTCCATATTAATATATTAGAACTTATAATATATTAATATAAATCATAAATATACTATTCTCAAAACACTATCCATATAAATTGTGCCGGTGAAGTGCAACCCAAATGGACCATGCCGGGTCGGGTCAAGTACATACCAAATATAGTTATGGACTTAGACATTAATCCAACAGTCTCCCACTTGGATAAGTCTAAAACTATTATTGAGTATGACTTCAAAACCTAACTGGCAATCGTAGCTCTTAAAGCCGCTGTCGAACTCTGACCTTGTTAATGACTTGTCCATTAGATAAGGGATCATATATTCCTCCATTCTAGATATCATATGGACTGAGACATGGATTATAATCATTCTCTCTGTCCATTTGTTGTTTCCCGATTTTCGATTTATGATGACTGACTGATTGAACAAATTAAATCAGTCCTGGCTTGGCCAAGCACTCACATGTGTCATCGCTAAATCATCGAGGGGCCCACATATATCGCTTTTATCCTGAAGGTAAAAGGAATGGATAAACTTCGACTCATATGGCTTGTTCTACTACTTGTTGAATCATACACAAAGGCACGTTTTATAACATCGAGTTACCAAATGCGTTTTCGTGCAATCAATGTATAACCAACTCATAGTAACAACTCATATCTCTAGGTTTGAAGAATATAAGATATTATCGTCTCATGATCACTCGTGATAAAATCCATGAAGTGATTCAAATGAGCACGGGTTGAATCTAATACTCAGAACTTATGAGCACTCATGAGTGTTGTAGCACCACTTTGTCCACCAACTTGGACCTCTACAAACCAACCCATGACAGTCTTGATTCATATCTACTTCCAACATATGACCAACTGTAGATGGTTTGAATAACTTAATCATTCAGGAAGAGCGACTTAGTTATTCTGGAAGTCAAAACATGCAAAGTGAAATACAAGAATAAATGAATCAAATATGGTATCAAACCTTATGAATATAAATAAACACTTTTATTTATCACCATACTGATTACTCATTATTCATTGTTTCGGTTTTATCAACTTTATACTTGAATTAAAAACACTAGTTGTCCCATGCTCCAAGCATGTACACTATGTTTTTCTTAAACAATAGCTTTGCCATACACCAAGTATGCACTCTATGTTTGTCTATGATCCTTACTTTGTGAAATAAACCAATTGAACATAATTTCAATGATTCTAATTTCACACTCCCAAATCCTTATCGAAAAATGTGAGAATTTCAAATTCCTATCATTTATCGAAATCTGTTTAGATTTTAAACTTATATGCACTGACCCTCCTGTAATGAATATGTACAAAGTCACAAAGGCTTGTCAACAGTCATTATAAGGTATTCCAATGGAGATCATCTCCATGGAAACTAAGTCTCATATTCAAAGTACATTGCTTTGGACATGCTTCTTGCATTAAGTTTTCTAATCTTACACAGATAACTTCCACCTATGGAGACAACTCCATATTCTCATTTTGACTATCACTTCTGAATAAAAGATGCCTCTTTTCAGAATATGTCAATATGGTCCTTCCAAAATTAGCACTATACTTCCAACTGTCCCTGAGCAACCAATCTTTGGTAAACCTCAGATTGTCCTCGACAATTGCTTAATCATTTTAGTCATATCCAATTCTAGACCTTTTCCCTTCTTAATGCCTCTGGGCATTTGGAAAAATTTAGAAATGACAAATATTATAGCACATGCAATCGATCCTGTACCCAAAGCAAATGGTACACGATTCATGATGTCTCACATAAAGACATGATTCTAGACCAGTCTTTTGCTACAATATTTTTATTTGCCATGTTTTCAAAAATTGACTATGAAGAGGGATGCCGTAATCATAATCGAATTTTGAGAACGCAATATATAGAATTTCCTTAAGTTGAACCAATCCAACATGAAATTCATATATATATTCTTGAGTAAAGATGATTAAGGTCTCAATCTAAGCCTTTAGAACTGAAATGAAGTATATCATCTCCCTTAATTATAGCAAAACAACTTTTTCAATCCCTGCAGCCTCACGAATTGAAACTTTTGTTTTCTATAATTAACATTGCTAACTTGCAAAACTAACAATAATTATCATGCTCCCACTAACATGATGATTATTAGCATAACACTTATGCTCCCACTAGCTTTGACATGTACTCAGAAATCAGCTGGACTTCTAGAAATCAATACTTTATTGACTTTCTTACCAAAGTTCAGATTTTTGATACGAGATGCTTTGATAAAACTTTATCAAAATCATACACCTTTCCTTAGATAGCATGCATGTGTGTCTAAACAGTTTCAGAACTATGAAAAGGGATGCCGTAATCAAAGTCTCAATTGTTTAGACCTTTTTCCATCTGCTTCCAATCTACTTGGTGGAAGTGTTTCCTCACCATCATTTTCATGAATCGGAGAGAAACCTTATGACCCTTAGATTTTATGGTGTATGTGTTCTTATCCATGTGAATCGTCAAAACCATAGTCACAAGACAAGGATAATGACAAATCCAAACTCATATGGACTAAACTTATGCAATCTTAACTTCTTGCCACCTGGCAGTACAGGGCCTGCCATTGCTTCCAAGTTGTTATGCAACCAATTGAGAACTTTCAGAACTCCTATGCAAAGCCAACTTTAACTGGAATGGGCACAGAATATGTCAACACGATAGGTTATAAACCTCAAGTCATGTGCTAGTGAAGAACCTCAGGTTTTATTCTTGATTAGTTCTTGAAATTCTTTTTAGGATCTTTAAGACTCCCACTATCCTCTTGACATATAAGACTATCTTGCCAAATATTCAAGAGATAGTGCGGATTCTTTATCAAGACAAACACTTCACACAATTGGCCTTAGTTGGTCTTTGTTTTATCCAAAACATCACAACTTACCAATTTCAAATGTACAAGAGTAGGACACTTTTACTCTTACATTTGACCAGTGTTTTAAACCTTTCTTTAAGATATGTCACTCAAGTTACAATCTTGGAGTATGACTCTAAGAATTGTTTTGGAACGAA
The DNA here is from genome assembly GCF_052849685.1 of Lactuca virosa. Classification (NCBI taxonomy): domain Eukaryota; kingdom Viridiplantae; phylum Streptophyta; class Magnoliopsida; order Asterales; family Asteraceae; genus Lactuca; species Lactuca virosa. The sequence goes on along the minus strand of NC_136430.1, from coordinate 27,375,066 downwards.
GTATGACTCGTCTTCCTGATCTAACCATTTCAACAATTCATGACTCCTCTTCTTAGTCATAAGAATGCACTAAGATGACCTTTAGAGGACTAATTGTGATATGATTTCTAAATCATTAAGATGATCACAAACATGATACTAAAGTACTCTCCCATCTTTTCAGATTTGAGAAACTTTTATCTTTCTGCCCAATTTGATTCTTCCCATTCGTTCTGCCATACATTGAGACTTTTCCAATGTTTCAGAATTATACTTAAACTTGTAAGTATAACCATATTTACTAAACTTTAGTAAATCAAATAGTCTTAACGAGCTTTGTGGTGGACATGACTAGTGCACAAGAATGTGTAATCGATCCCTTTAGTCCTTCACTTGACTCACACATCCATGTGAACAAGTAATTAGTCTTGATTTTCCAATGCTTGAAAGTTCTCATTCATCATACTATTCAACTTGCATGATTCCAAGTTTCGGTCCAATTGAAACTTGGGTGATGAGGAACTTTCCTGATTTGGTAAATTTAGACACTACCACAAATGAAAGAATCAAATCCATTTTCCAATATTCCTGTCAGTGGAAGCATATAAGCAACAATTTTCTACAAATGCCATTGTAAGGATACTTCAAATAAATAAAATTAAACAATTTTCTTTTATTTTAAAACTTTGCGGAAAAACTTATCCTTACAATCCACATGGAAAGTTGTTGTTATCTATTCCTTAGCAATATATCATAACTTCTTAAGCAACTGCTCAAAATTCTGATGCGATCGAAATCCACCTTCGCGATCAGAATCAGCATATACTTCCTTTAAGATTTCTCTCTATTCTTTGATTCTTAAAACATCAACATGTGACCCAGTCACATCATGTAATGAGGATCTCAGAATAGAACTTAACAGAGTTAGATAATGGGCTCTACCTGATGTAGAGTCAAACTTATTGACTTTAACATCCTTAGGTAAATTTGACAGCTTTGCAATCAACGCCCCTTCCTTTGGCAAAATAAACATATGGACCCTTTGGTAATGGGACTATCTCAGACTTAGCCTTTCTCTTTACCATTTGGTCAACCGGGTTGACTATGGCCAATCCCTTTCCATTGGGAAGAGAATGCTTTTTCTGGATTTCCAGTGTCACCATTGTCACTGTCCATAAAGTTTTTGGGAAGTTGATCTTCTAATCAAATTTGCTTTACTATCGTTCCAAATCATTGCTGATTCAGCAGCACCAAGCAAATAGATATGATCATTAAGGTTCATGTCATAGTCTGTTTCATAGTAGTCCCAAAGGAACTCACTATGTGACTTAGAAAGTGATTGAACATCCAACTTTCTGAAGACTTTGACACCCAACTCTCCCGGCTTGTCAATATGTGACTTCATCTCTAAGATGTGATCACACATAGACCTTGCTTGCCATTAGGGCTTGAGTGACCTTGAACTTGTGGGTTAGGGAGAATAATTGGAGGAGGTGGAGGAAGAGAAGTATGACTTCCATGAGCCAAACTCGGGAAGTCATATTCATTAGGAAAGCTTGGTTTGGGAAGATCATTGTTGTCTAAACCAGACATCAACAATGGGAGAAATTCACGTAAAGTTGATTTAAGTCCTTAATATAACACCCAATATGATAAATTAAGGCTAGGACCCAACAAACTATTTTATAACTTGGAAGAGGGATGCCGTAATCCAAGCTATAAAATATTTGAAGGTAGGTGAATGACGATTCACCAATTTCCACCAAGATAAACGAAATGTATTATTAGATTTTCATTGGTTTTGAAACTCCTAGATTCTTTTGAGATTCATTGAACTTTTCAATGGCATGTTTCAATCTCGAGTGTGCCCTTCAGGTTTTGTGACTGGGATGCCGAGGATCACAAAACAAGGTGTGAAGTAACCATGCAAATATACTTGGTACCCTTAATATTTACCCCTCAATCGATGTGCCGGTTAACCACACACGCTCCAACGATACTATGATAAACATTAAGTTACCCTTTGCCTACCTTGTTAAGTCGAGGTTAGTGTGCCGGTTAACCACACACGCTCCACTAACAGCTTAAACAAAGTGCAAAGTGTAATTTCATGGATTAGCACCTTATTCACATTTTCCTAAGTAACTAAGATTGGGAATTTATAAGTGTTTAGTTACTTAGTATTTATCATTATACTTATAATGAAGGGAGAATTATAGTCCTTGTCCTACCTGTTTGGCTAACGACCCTCCACCGGTCAAGGAAGCGGTGAGTGAGAGTGGACACCCATTAAACTGCCATTTTATAGGCCGTAACCTTATACCCCCTTTATAGACCGGCTTCGTGAATGAGGCCTACTAATGGTAATACGACTTGCTCTTATACATATAAAATATTAAACTTTTAATATTATAATAGTATAAGGGTGTATTTTAGACATTTAAAATACTTGGTGGTTTAATCTATTAATTAAACTAGACTTTTAATTTAATTAAACTCAAACCATATATTTATGGATTAATAATACTCTTTTAATTAAACGCTTTAATTAACTATTAATAAAGTCCATAAGAGTTAATTTGAATTATTCAACAAAACATCATAATTCCAATTATTAAACTCAAAATTAAAACCTTTAAATTAATTGTTTAAGTTATGAACCCAAGAGTTTTAGAATTCAATTCTTTTTTTCATAAAAAAACTTTTCTCAAATTCCAAAACTTGAGGGCAAGTTTTGTAATTCTTGAAAACCTTTGGACTCCATAACTTATGGAATTAATGGTGTTTTATGATGAAACTTTCCATGTTCCATAACTTAAGAACAAGTTATGGAATTCTTTAAAACATTAACACCAAATTTTGTAACTCCATAAAAACTTTGAATCAAAAAGTTTTTTTTTTTAAAAAAAAACTTTCATATCCATAACTTATGGAAGTTTCAAAAACCCTTAAAGATCACAACTTTAAAAAAAAAATTTGAGCTCCAAAATTTTATAACAAAATATGTAACTCCTTAAAACATTTTGATCAAACTTTTAAAACTAATAAAATAATCATATCATTTTATCTTTTACTAAATTTGACCTAATTCAACTCATATAACAAATGATTCAAATTTTACAAATAATTCGTTTTTCACAAAATAAGTAATTATCTTAAAATTTGACAAACGTCATGTTTTTTTTTCCTTTTTTTTTCAACTTGAAAATAAAACATTTGCATCAATATAACAGAAAACAACCCATGGCTCTGATACCACTGTTGGGTTTTGAGCATTCTAACACTCCTATGGTGTACATGCAACCCTATAAACCTTGGATCTATGTTTTCTCTATTATACATGCAAATATTAACTATTCCAAGGTTTCATCCTAACTAGCATATTATGAAGCACCTATACTACAAAGTTCTAGTTAGATGACATACCTTTTGATGTAGCTTGATGTCTTCAAGCTTTAAGAGCTTAGCCCCAATAGTGTGGAAGCCTCAAATGGAATCACAAATCACCAAAACACCTTGGAAGAACTTGAGAGAATATGTATGCATACTAAAATCGGCCCACTCTTATTTTCACACACTTGTGCCATTTTTGTGAGCCAAGGACCCCTTTATATATTATGGAGGATTAGGGTTACATCCATGTAAACCCTAATACCCATGCCCTTTCATTTACATAGGATCCATGGGTTAAAAGCTCCATGGACCATCCATGAAAGCTTAGCCCAACCTAAATGAACTTGGCCCATTCCATATGTATAAGAGTCCATATTTAATTAGTTCTTTTTGATCACTTAATTAATTCTAAATTAATTCTTGATCAATACTAATTAAATAATATGATTCCATATTAATATATTAGAACTTATAATATATTAATATAAATCATAAATATACTATTCTCAAAAGACTATCCATATAAATTGTGCCGGTGAAGTGCAACCCAAATGGACCATGCCGGGTCGGGTCAAGTACATACCAAATATAGTTATGGACTTAGACATTAATCCAACAATTTCTTCAAAAGGAACCATATATGTGTTGCATGAGTGTAAAGGTTTCACCTTTACGTGATTAGTGGGTATGGAAAGGTCAGATCTATAGGTTAGAGAAGCGGATCTGACCTCAGAAGGTCATTTGAGTGTTTCCATGGACGCTACTCGCCGAGTTCATAAGTGGAATCGACGAGTCGAGTCGGGATTGCCCCGTGATTCATGACAGGAGTAACTCGTCGAGTGAAGGGATGACTCGACATGCCAAGTGAGGCTAGAAGGATTCAGAGGACCCGCATGGACTCGCCGAGTCGCCCATATGCACTCGACGAGTCGGGTCAAAGTTTGACCGTTGACTTTAGTTGACCTTAGGGTTTTGGTCAAGCTGATTCAGGAGAGTTCAGGGAGGGGTAGGATGGCCTTCTACCTAATCTTTAGAGATGAGGCTATGAGAGGGTATTGATCAGGAATGTTATTCGTATGATAGGAGGAGGCTAGGTCGGGACGTCAAGCACGAGAGTTTATCCGACTTCGTACGAGGTGAGTCTCCTCACTATACTGTACCTAGAGTGGTACCTATGTGTGACCGGAAGGTCATATATGTTATGAGATGTACGTGCTGTATGCTGTTATATGATATGGATGTGTTATGTATGTTATGAATGCTAAGGACCGGAAGGTCATTATGATATGGACCGGAAGGTCAAGATGATATGGACCGGAAGGTCATTACAGGTAGGACCGGAAGGTCTACCAGGGTTGTGGGACGGAAGTCCTCTGAGACACAGTGACCGGAGGGTCTTATAGCCTTGAGTGGCATATGTGCGTATGTGGTATTTTGGGGAACTCACTAAGCATTTATGCTTACAGTTGTTGTGTTATGTGTTTCAGGTACTAGCGAGGATCACGGGAAGGCGCTGGCATGATCCGTACACACTCATGAAGTTTATGTCTTGAGATTCTGGGATATGTTTTGTTATGATAACATTGGATACATTATCTTTTGATAGTACCTTATGAATAAAAGTATGTTTTAAAAATGAAAAATTGTTTTGGAAATCTACGTCGTTACACATGGAATCACTGAATATCAACTCCTTCAATACTTTATTGAAGGCATGACTCCAATGGAAAGAAGGTTGCTCAATGCCTCAAGTGGTGGGTCTTTACCTGAAAAGACTCCAACCGAAATCTGCAACCTAATCAAGAACATGGTTGAAGACTCTAAGCATTCAATTCATGATAAAGAATGGTACACAGATGCACCCCGAGGTGTAAAAGAAGTCCAAACTCCTCAAATTGAAGCTCAATATTCTGATCTTACAAAAGTGGTAATGATGTTAGCTAAAGACAAAGGTGTGCAGCCCATGCCCCGCCTTTGCGGAATTCGCACCCAAGTGGGGCACCCGATCGACATGTGCCCTCAACTTCAAGACGAAGATTATGAAGAAGAAAATGCCTTGGGATGGTATTCTGGGTCAAATCAAACAGGATATGAGCAGCCACGGGATGATCAAAGATGGAACAGCAATCAAGGTTAGGGAGGAAATCAACGTGGGAGTCACCAACAAAGACCACCATTGCCTCAACATCAACAAAGGCCACCTTTTCAACCTCAAAATTTCCAGCCAAGGCTGCCACAACAACCACCTCCACAAACGGGTTCATCAAGCATGTCAATGGAGGATATTGTCAAAATCCTTGCTACTAGCACTCAAAACTTCCAACAAGAAACTAAAGTTAGCATAAAAAGCTTGGAGCAACAAGTGTCACAACTTGCTCAATTCGTGAGTAGAATGGAATCACAAGGCAAGATACCATCTCAAACCGAGAAGAACCCAAAACACAATGCATGTTCCATTACTTTGAGAGGTGGAAAAAACTATGAAGGCCCAAGAATCCCGGATGAAGAAGCGGAATAAAAGGAGATTGAAGTAGAGAAAGCTGTCAAAGAAGATGAAAGGAAAGATACTTCAAAGTCAAAGAGGCCAATAGACATTGAGGTGAAAGTCACTCCAATGCCATTTCCTTCATGGTTAACAAGCACAAAAAGAGAACGGGAAGATGAACGAGATCATGTCAGTGTTCCGAAAGGTTGAAATCAACATCCCTCTTGTCGATGCTATTACACAAATTCCTAGATATGCTAAGTTCCTTAAGGAACTTTGCACATCTAAGAAAAATCTCAAAGGAAATCAAATGGTGAAAGTAGGAGAAAATGTTGTGTTACAAAAATGGCTACCAAATAAATGCAAGGATCCAGGTGTATTCACAGTTCCTTGTAAAATGGGTAACCTTTTGTGTCACGTGAGCATCAATTAATGTCTTAACTTATTCAAGCTATAAAACAATGGGAATTGGACCTTTAACAAAATCAGGAGTAATAATTCAACTTGCTGATCGGTCTTTAGTACACCCAAAAGGTGTATTGGAGGATGTGTTAGTGCAAGTCAATGAACTTGTATTTCCCGTTGATTTTTATGTTCTTGATATGAGAGATGATGACTAAACCTCAAGTTCCATACTTTTAGCTAGACCATTATTAAAAACAGCAAGAACAAAATTTGATGTCTATAATGGTACATTGTCTAGGAATTCGATGGGGAGGTCATTAACTTCAATATATATGAAGCAATGCAGTATCCAAGTGATGTTCATTGTATAAATTTTGTTGATATGATCCAACCTTTGACTGAAAAGTGATTTGAGTTGACTAACCATGATTAGTTAGAGTTATTTTTGAGCAGGAATTTTGATAACAATTTAGGCAAAGAGATTGCAGCAAATTTCAAGCTTGATGAGGAGTTGCTGGAAATTGTGGAGTTTATGGAAGAAAGGAAGAAAATGAGGTATGATAATAGCAATGTTAAATTTCCCATTTCTAACACAAAACTTCTTCCTTCTATTGTGCAGGCACCTAAGCTAGAATTGAAGACTCTTCCAGATCATTTGAAGTATGCATATCTTCGAGAAGAGGAAACTTTTCCTGTCATTATCTCCAACAAGTTGTCCATTGCAGAAGAAGATAAGTTGGTGACTTTGCTGAAAAAATATAAGAAGGCTATTGGGTGGACAAGTGTTGACATAAAGGGGTTGAGTCCCTCCTTATGCATGCATAAGATTCTCACGGAGGAAGACTTCAAACCAACCCGCTAGGCACAAAGAAGATTGACCCCCCCCATGATGGAGGTAGTAAAAAAATAAATCATGAAGCTCTTGGATGCAGGTATGATCTATCATATCACTAATAGCAAATGGGCGAGACCCATTCAGGTAGTCCCGAAAAAAGTCAGGGTAACAGTTGTTAAGAATTCCGAGGGAGAATTGGTGCCAACCCATGTGCAAAACGGGTGGAGAGTTTGTATTGACTATAGAAAGTTGAATGCCTCAACGACAAAAGACCATTTCCCCCTGCCATTTATTGACCAAATGTTAGAGAGATTAGCAGGTAAATCTCACTTTTGTTGCTTAGATGGTTTCTCGGGCTTTCATCAAATTCCGGTAGCCCCGGAAGACCAAGAGAAAATCACCTTCACTTGTCCATTTGGCACATTTGCTTATAGGCGTATGCCTTTTGGTCTATGAAATGCACCTGCAACATTTTAGAGATGCATGGTGAGCATCTTTTCTGAATATGTTGAAAACATCACTGAAGTTTTCATGGACGATTTCACAATTTATGGAAACTCCTTTGATGAATGTTTAAGCAACCTAATAAAAATTCTGTAAAGGTGCATTGACATAGATCTTGTGCTTAACTCTGAAAAATGCCATTTCATGGTGGACAAAGGATTGATTTTAGGTCATATTGTGTCCCAAAAAGGCTTGGAAGTTGACAAATCCAAGATAGATATTATCAAGAGTCTTCCTTACCCGACAAATGTTCTGGAAGTTCATTCGTTTCTTGGTCATGTAGGTTTCTATCGGCGGTTCATCAAAGATTTATCAAAGATTACAGTGCCGATGTGTCAACTACTCCAAAAAGATGTTGAATTTGAGTTTACTCAGCCATGCAAGGATGCCTTTGATCGTTTGAAGGATTTACTCACCTCTACTCCAATCATCCAACCACCTAGTTGGGATCTCCCGTTTGAGATCATGTGTGACGCAAGAAACACCGCGGTTGGCACGATGTTGGGACAAAAGGTGGATCAAGCTCATCATGTCATTTACTATGCATCCAAGACTTTGGATAATATACAAACCAACTACACCAAAAAAGAAAAGGAGTTGTTGGCTATTGTCTTTGCATTAGAGAAGTTCCGACAATACCTCCTCAGGACCAAAGTGATTATCTATTCGGACCATGCAGCTATAAAGCACTTACTAATCAAGAAATATTCAAAGTCGAGGTTAATACGGTGGATGCTGCTTCTGCAAGAGTTCAATATAGAAATCAAGGATAAAAGTGGGAAAGAGAATTTGTTCGCGGATCATCTAAGTCGTATCGTACCACGCGCAGACACCATACCAATCCGTGACACATTTTCGGACGAACATTTCTTCGTACCAATGAAAGTCCATGGTATGTGGACATTGTCAATTACTTGGTCACGAATCAATTCTCCCCGGAATCCACACGTGGGCAAAAGGAAAAAATCAAGAAGGAGGCAAAGAGGTATGTATGGGATGAACCTTACCTTTGGAAGTATTTGATGGGTTTTGAGCATTCTAACACTCCTATGGTGTACATGCAACCCTAGAAACCTTGGATCTATGTTTGACTAAGATACATGCAAATAATTATTTTTCCAAAGTTCTTATCCTAACTAGCATGGCATGGGGTACTTGAATCAAATAAAACTAGTAGAATTACTTACCTTGTAGTAGTAGTTGATTGCTTGGAGTTTGAGAGCCTAGCACCAATAATGTGGATGCCTCAAATGGAAGTCACAAATCACCACAAACTTGGAAACTTGAGAGAATAGTCATAAACTTCTTGAAATCGGCCCTCTTAGTTTACACACATCAACTAGTATTATTTCAAGAACCAAAGCGTCCTTTATATAGTGTGGTGGATTAGGGTTACATCCATGTAAACCCTAATACCCATGTCTTTTCATTTCCATGAGATCCATGGGTTAAAGCTCCATGGAGTATCCATGGACTTTCCATGCAAGCCTAGCCCATTCCAAATAAGCATTAGCCCACACTATATAAATACAAGAGCCCATATTTAATTAGTCATACTTTTGATCTCTAAATTAATTCTAAATTAATTATAGATCAACACTAATTAAATAATATGATTTTAGATTAATATATTAGAACTTATAATATATTAATAAATCATAACTTATACTATTCTCAAAAGATTATCCGTAAATTGTTCGGGTGAAGTGGAACCCAAATGGACCATGCCGGGTCGGGTCAAGTACATACCAAATATAGTTATGGACTTAGACACTATATCCAACAGTCTCCCACTTGGATAAGTCTAATAACTATAGTTGCAAGTATGACTTCAGGAACCAATCAGCAATCGTAGCTCTTAAAACCTGTTGAACTATGAAGCGCCATTTTAGATAAGTGATCATATAATCTTCTGTTTTAGATATCAGGCAGACAAATACATGGAACATGGTCTTGCTTATTGTCCAACATTTGTTTCCCGATTTCCGATTTGTTTGACATAGAACTTAACTGAACACATCAATTTAGTTCTGACCGGGCCCGGTACATAGGTCAAAACAAAATCATCGAGGGGCCCAGATATCGCTTCTAATCCTAGAAGGAACAGATAAACTTCGACTCATATGTTTGCTCTACTACTTGTTGAACTACACACAAAAGCACAGTTTATAACATCGAGTTACCAATGCGTTTTCGTGCAATCAATGCATAACCAACTCATAGGAAACAAATCATATCTCTAGGTTTGAAGACTTATATGATATTACTGTCTCACGATCACTCGAGATAAATTCCATGAAGTGATACAAGTGAGCGTGAGTTGAATCCAATACTCAGAACTTATGAGCACTCATGAGTGCTGTAGCCCCGCTTTGTCTAACATCTTAGACCTCTACAAGCCAACCCATGACAGTCTTGATTCATATCTACTTCCAACATATGACCGACTGTGGAGAGTTTGAATAATATGATATAAACCATAACATAATTATTCTGGAAGTCAAAACATGCAAAAATAATTAATAGTAAACGATTGACAAGCTATAGCAACACTTTACTCATAAATAACAGCTTTTATTTATCATCAAATGTCAATTACATTTTACAAATTTCAAGATTATCTAACTACTAAAACTAATATCATCCTTCAGTCCTATGCTCCGAGCATGCTGGAGATGCTTAGCCCGAGTCAGTCCCTTCGTGAGGGGATCTGCTGGGTTCTCATCCGATGATACCCTCTTTGCCACGAGGATTCCTTCTTCTATTTGATGTCTGATGAAGTGATATTTTCTGTCAATGTGTCTGGATCTCCCATGATCTCTTGGTTCCTTGGCTAAGGCAACCGCACTATTGCTGTCACAGAAAATCTCCATTGGCTCCTTTATAGCTGGTACAACTCCAAGGTCTCCGATGAAGTTCTTTAGCCATATAGCCTCCTTTGCTGCCTCGCTTGCTGCTATATACTCTGATTCACAAGTGGAATCAGCCATTGTCTCCTGCTTGGAACTTTTCCAAGTAATTGCCCCTCCGTTTAGAGTAAAGACCCAGCCCGACTGAGAGCGGAAATTATCCCTGTCAGTCTGAAAGCTAGCATCACTGTACCCTACAACTCTCAAGTCCTCACTGCCACCGAGGGTAAGGACCCAGTCCTTAGTCCTCCGTAGGTACTTGAGGATATTCTTTACTGCAGTCTAGTGTGCCTTGCCAGGGTTCCCCTGATACCTGCTAACCATGCTCAAAGCAAAGGCTACATCAGGTCGAGTACACGTCATAGCATACATGATCGATCCTACATCTGAAGCATAAGGTATTCGACTCATTTCTGCTATCTCAGCCTCAGTACTAGGGCTTTGTGTCTTACTCAATCTGGCGTTACTCTGGATGGGTAACTCTCTCCTTTCTTGGAGTTATGCATGTTGAACCTTTTCAACACTTTGTCCACATAGGTGTTTTGACTAAGTCCAATTAGTCTTTTACTCCTGTTTCTCAAAATCCTTATCCCTAGGATATAGGCAGCTTCTCCAAGTTCCGTCATAGCGAAACACTTCCGAAGCCAGGACTTTACTTCCTGCAGGGTTGGGATGTCATTTCCTATGAGTAGTATGTCACCCACATACAGTACCAAAAAGCTGACTATACTCCCACTAGCCTTGATATAGACACAAGATTCATCTTCACTCCTTCAAAAGCCAAATTCTTTGACTTTCTCATCAAAGCAAAGATTCCATCTGCGAGGTGCCTGTTTTAATCCATAAATGGATTTCTCGAGCTTACACACTCTACTGGGGTACTCTGCACCGACAAAACCCTCTGGCTGAACCATGTAAACATCTTCAGCCAACTTTCCATTAAGGAAAGCGGTTTTGACATCCATTTGCGATATTTCATAATCATGAAATGCAGCAATGGCCAACAGAACCCTAATAGACTTAATCTTGGCCACTGGTGAAAAGGTCTCATCATAATCAACTCCCGGAGTTTGAGAATAACCCTTTGCAACCAGTCGTGCCTTATAAGTGTGTACATTACCATCCATGTCGGTCTTCTTCTTGAAGATCCATTTGCACCCAACTATCTTACGATCAGGTACATTGTCAACCAAGTTCCAAACTTGATTGTCATACATGGACTGTATCTCGCTATCCATAGCCTCTTTCCATTTAGCAGCCTCAGGGCCTGCCATGGCTTCCGTGTAGCTGTTAGGCTCATCCATATTTACCAGTGTGTTATCACTGATAAGTGTCTCACCTTCTGCAGTAATATGAAAACCATAATAATGCTTAGGTGCATTCCTAACTCTGGTGGAACGCCTCAGAGGTATAGATTCTTCAGTCGGCTCAACAGGAGTTTCCTCCTCAGGTTGAGGGCTAGGGTTTGAGGTTCCTTCACCACTTGACTCTTGAATTTTCTCAAGGTCAATTTGCCTCCCACTGTCTCCTTGGCTCATGAATTCTCTCTCTCGAAAGAATCCTCTTCTTGCTACAAAGACCACATTATCACTGGGTCTGTAGACGATGTAACCAAAGGATTTCTGTAGGTAGCCGATGAAAATACACCTTTCGCTTCGGGGTTCGAGCTTATCGTGAGTCTCACGTCTCACGAAAGCCTCGCAACCCCAAATCTTGATGTGGTCTAGATTGGGAACTTTTCCAGTCCACAACTCGTGAGGTGTTTTGGCAACCTTCTTTGTAGGGACTAGATTAAGGATATGGCGGCAGTCTCTAAGGCATACCCCCAAAATGAGATTGGTAGCGAAGCTCGACTCATCATGGAACGAACCATGTCCAACAAGGTCCGATTACGCCTCTCAGCTACACCATTCAACTGTGGTGTCCTAGGAGGTGTCAATTGTGAGACAATCCCACATTCCTTAAGATGGTCAAGGAACTCAGTACTAAGATACTCACCACCACGATCGGATCGAAGCATCTTAATGTTCCTGCCCAACTTATTCTCCACTTCTTGCTTAAACTCTTTGAATTTCTCAAAGGTTTATGACTTATGCTTGATTAGGTAGACATATCCATATCTACTAAAATCATCAGTAAAAGTCACATAGAACCGATTAGCATCTCTTGTGGCGGTTCTGAAGGGTCCACACACATCCGTGTGTATGAGGTCCAACAAACCTTCACCCCTAGCACAAGTGGCAGTAAAAGGTGACTTTGTCATTTTACCAAGCAAACAAGATTCACAACTATCATCTCACTTTAGGTTAAATGACTCCAAGACTCCATCCTTTTGGAGTTGGCCTATGCGTTTCTTGCTTACATGTCCAAGACGACAATGCCATAAGGATGCTTTATCTAAGCTAGTGGAAGAGTTAATACACAATACATTATTTCCTAGATTATCTACAACAGATACAGTTTCATACACGCCATCACAAGGTAATGCTTTAAAATAAAGAACATTATTAAAGAAAGCATCAATACTACCATTATTATTATCAAAATAAAAGGTAAAACCTTGTTTATACAATGCATGAAAGGAAATAACATTTCTTGCCATTTCTGGCGACTAATAACATTTATTCAAATCTAATGTAAACCCACTATTTAGCACTAAGGAATAAACTCCTATCTTGGTGACAGGTGAAGCTTTCCTGTTTCCCATGATCAAGTTTATCTTTCCCTGCTCCACATTCTCACTTCTTTTTAGTCCCTGCAAATCACAACATATGTGAATACCACAACCTGCATCAAGGACCCAAGACTTAGAATGAGGTGAGTTATTAGACAATATAGTTTATATACATGAATGGTTGGGTTTTACTTTCCCATCCTTCAAATCTTGTTGGTACTTTGGGCAGTTTCGCTTCCAGTGCGACTTTTCATGGCAATAGAAGCATTCAGTCTCATTAGGGTTAGCAGAAGGAGTGACAAAACCTTTCTTGGTTTTGCTTGAAGAGGAGCCTTCAAGGGTCTTACCCTTGGTACCCTTAGAAGGGTTCTTTCTCTTCTTCCCTTTGCCATGCCCGATTGCCAAGATATTGGCCGCAGTTGGAGTAGGAGTAGGAGTAGTAACAACCGACTTACCCTTTAGACCACTTTCGGCGGTCTTCAAGAGTCCTTGAAGTTTGCTGAGGGTGACTTTTTCCTTGTTCATGTGATATGTCATGCGGAATTGATCATAACACGATGGCAAGGAGTGCAAAATGATGTCTATTGCTAACTCCTCAGGGAAGTTCACATTCAGCTTCAGTAAACGGTCCACATACCTTTGCATTTTCTGCATGTGGCCCGTGATGGGTTCACCATCCTTCATTCGAGTTGTTATCATGGAGGAGATTATTTCATATCGCTCTTGACGAGCACTTTGATGTTAGCGGTCCATCAAGTCCTGGTGCATCTCAAAAGGATAATAGTCCTCATAGGACTTTTGGAGCTCGGCTGTCATGGTGGCCATCATGATGCATGCCACTTTTGTAGCATCTCTTTCATGTACCTCATATTCAGCAAGCTCTTCAGGAGTAGCAGTTGGCTCGAGTACCTTCAGCTCCTTGTCGAGAACATATTCTTTGTTCTCATACCGAGTGACCATCCTGATGTTTCTGATCCAATCTGTAAAGTTGGACCCATCAAAGATGACTCTCCCACAAAGATTCATGAGAGAGAAGGAGCTAGTAGGGTTTGAGCCAAAAGCATTGTTATTGGAAGACATCTGAAAAGAAGAGGGAATAGATTAGATTAGATATAGAGATAGTCCTTAACAAAACACCCAAATGTAATATTAAGGCTAGGACCCAACACAATATTTTATAACTTAGAAGAGGGATGTCGTAATCTAAGCTATAAGATATTTGAAGTTAGGTGAATGACGATTCACCAATTTCCACCATGCCGGTTAACCACACACGCTCCACTAACGACTTAAACAAAGTGTAAAGTGTAATTTCATGGATTAGCACCTTATTCACATTTTCCTAAAATAACTAACATTGGGAATTCAATAAAGTTTAGTTACTTTAGTATTATCATTATACTTTTAATGAGAATTTATAAGTCCTTGTCCTACCCGTTCGGCTAACGACCCTCCACCGATCAAGGAAGCGGTGGGTGAGAGTGGACACCCATTAAGTTGCCATTTTATAGGCAACAACCTTATACCCCCCTTATAGACCGGCTTCGTGAATGAGGCGTACTAGCGGTAAGACGACTTGATCTTATACATATATAAATATTATTAAATTTATAATATTATAAAGTATAAGGGTTGAATTTTAACTTTTAAAATTCTAGGGGTTGGAACTAAAGTTTTTAATATGACTTTACATGTTCCAAAACTTGAGGGCAAGTTTTGTAAACTTTCAAAACTTTTCATTTCTCATAACTTATGAGTTAATGGTTATTAAAAATGAAGACTCTTCATTTTTTGTAACCTATGTGTCTTTTAATGGTTATTTATAAATGTGACTTTTGGTTATCCATAACTTAAGAACTAGTTATGGACTCCATTAAAACATATAAAGATCAAGAATTAATCTAATCAATTATTAGCACATAATTTCTATGATCTTCTAAACTCATATGTTTATGAATGTTCATATCAAAAATTTCAAGAATCGTAAGTACATATACAAAACTTGAAATTTTGATACGAGCTTTTGAACAAAACTTCGATTTTCAAGTTTTTTTTTTTTTTTTTTTTTTTTTTTTTTTTTTTTGCATCAAGTATCAAATAAACAAACCAGGCTCTGATACCACTGTTGGGTTTTGAGTATTCTAACACTCCTATGGTGTACATGCAACCCTAGAAACCTTGGATCTATGTTTGACTAAGATACATGCAAATAATTATTTTTCCAAGGTTCTTATCCTAACTAGCATGGCATGGGGTACTTGAATCAAATAAAACTAGTAGAATTACTTACCTTGTAGTAGTAGTTGATTGCTTGGAGTTTGAGAGCCTAGCACCAATAATGTGGATGCCTCAAATGGAAGTCACAAATCACCACAAACTTGGAAACTTGAGAGAATAGTCACAAACTTCTTGAAATCGTCCCTCTTAGTTTACACACATCAACTAGTATTATTTCAAGAACCAAAGCCTCCTTTATATAGTGTGGTGGATTAGGGTTACATCCATGTAAACCCTAATACCCATGTCTTTTCATTTCCATGAGATCCATGGGTTAAAGCTCCATGGAGTATCCATGGACTTTCCATGCAAGCCTAGCCCATTCCAAATAAGCATTAGCCCACACTATATAAATACAAGAGCCCATATTTAATTAGTCATACTTTTGATCTCTAAATTAATTCTAAATTAACTATAGATCAACACTAATTAAATAATATGATTTTATATTAATATATTAGAACTTATAATATATTAATAAATCATAACTTATCCTATTCTCAAAAGATTATCCGTAAATTGTTCGGGTGAAGTGCAACCCAAATGGACCATGCGGGGTAGGGTCAAGTACATACCAAATATAGTTATGGACTTAGACACTATATCCAACAGTATTTCACAGACCAAATGATTCGAAGGTGTGTTGAGCAAAAAGAGGTACAGTCCATACTTAACTTTTGTCATGCCTATGCTTTTGGAGGTCATTTCAAACCCCAAATGACAGCTAGAAAAGTGTTAGATAGTGGATTTTATTGGCCTACCATTTTTCATGATTCTTATGTGCTATGTACACATTATGATAAGTGCCAAAGATCCGGGTCCATAAGTTCTAGGAATCAAATGCCCCTTACCCCCATCTTAGTTTTTGAAATACTCGATGTGTGGGGTATAGACTTCATGGGACCATTCCCGCCCTCTTTTGGTTGTTCATATATATTTTTGGTTGTGGACTATGTGTCTAAAAGGGTGGAGGCCAAGGCCACCCGTACTAATGATTCCAAAGTTGTTGTGGATTTCCTTAAAGCATATATTTTCCCTCGATTTGGCACTCCAAAAGCTCTCATAAGTGATCGTGGGACTCGATTGAGTAAACTCTGAGGGGTGTTCTACACCTAATCGCCTAAAGCTGAATTGTTTGGGACTGATTGGGTTGAAAGTTCGTTACATGGGTTCCATAAAAAGTCATGAACCTAATAATATATATATATATATATATATATATATATATATATATATATATATATATATATATATATATATATATATATATATAGGTATTCAAATAAATCTACTTTGTGGCCTTTGAGGTTCGGGCGAGTAAACCTAGGGGATTTCTTTAAATCTAGCACACTAAGGTCATCTGGTCTGGATGTCTTGGTTGGAAGCCTGTTACATGGATTTCAAAGAAAGAGATGAGCTTTATTTGTAGGAAAAATATAATTAGATGGAATGTATATATTTATGTTTATAGTTTAATTGATTAATATGCATTATTTTATGTATTCAAGTTAGGAAAAATGCTTGGCTTCCAAAAGATTCCCTTGGACTTGGACTTGAACTTATGACATTGGGACTGAATGTTAACTACTTTGGCTGGTGTAAGTGGTTTGAAATATGTAACCAGTCTGGGTAAATTTTACGGAATTTTTAGAAAAGATTTTTTAGAAAAAGATTGTTGGTAATCAACAAATAGTTGGAGTCAATCATTGTCATATTTTGTAAAATAAAGATGGCTGAGCATACTTTTCATCACATGTGTTTTCAAGAGAGTAAGACCATAATTTGTTCCATGTGCTTACTCAATTCAAGTAAGAGTGAACAAGTGTTGTGACTTTTGATTCTATTGAGTTGCATTAGGGAGTGGCCAAAAGTTTTGTTTCTGCTGTTATATAATATTGTGAGACAAATACCAAGTTGACTCAAAGCACGATAGGTACATTCTCAACTATGCTGCAAAAATGAGGTTAATTGGGTTTGATTCCTTTCATGTTTGTTTTGGTTATTGCATTAAGTTTCAAAAGTTTGGATTTTGATTTTTTGTTCTTCATTCTTTTGTTCTCTCCGGTCTAAACTTTTCTTGTTCTTTCTTGGGGAAAATAAAGGTTCAAGCTTGGGGAGGTATGTTAGGTGCATTTCATTCACCCATTTTGCAGTTTTACTTCATAAAAAGTGCATTCCATCTAAGCTAAACTCATGCATTTACATGTTTTTTGGGATTTTCCATGACATTATTTCACTCTCACACTTTTGTGATATTTCAGGGACTTTTGGGGGTAGGATCTTATTTGGGGAGATAAATAAGAGATGTAGACAAAATTTCAGAACTTGCGAGCACCGGGGATGAAGATATTGAAGAATTGAAGATTTTGGCAATGCATGGAATTGTGGGGGGCCATGTAAACCATAGCCTTGAGTTTACACAGGCCATGTAAACGAAGATTATTTAGCAACGCACTTTGAAGGCCCATCCAAACTAAACAGTCTACTTTGCAATTACACGGGCCGTGTAGACGACAGTGTTAATTTACATGGGCCACGTAAACGTGGTTGTGGGGTAAAAGCAATTTTTCTTCTCTCTTAAAAGGTTAACTGATTTCATACTGGGTTCTGTCAATTTTGGGAGCATTGTGGGCAATTTTTTGGAAGATTTTTGAGTCAATTAACACTTGGAAACACTTGGATTTTATTTGGATTTCATTTTGTAAGAACTTTAACTTAATTTTATGGATTTGTGTTCTTGTTCTACTCATGTGTGGCTAGAACCCTAAATTCTCCAACTTTAAGTATTGATATTTGGGAGTGACTTCAATCATGTGACTTGATGTTTGTTTTTAATTTCTATCTAGTCAATTTGGTTTCATTTCAACCGAATGTATGATTTAATTGTTATTCTTATTGGCCATTTGAATTAGGATAAGGTCATGCAAGTTATCTAATTGCAAAATTCGTAATTGTTTTGTAAATTGGACTAGGTAAAAAACACTAAATTGATTTCCATTAAATGAATTAAGTGTAAATCTTATTCACACATTCTTACACTCCCGAGCTTGTGAGGAGTATTGAATGTTGTAGGGAATATTCACATAAAGTTTAATGCAATCTTTCAACCTAACTATAAGGCTTGTTTAGATTAGATTGGTAAGGTTAGGATTAATCAAAGAGCTTATTTTGGTTAATAAATATGGTGAATTGGAAGTGCTAGAGCTTGTTAGCATTTCCATGTACCAACTTAGATAAAATTGAACAAATGTCATTTCATCCATGGAATCACATTACTAATTTGTCTTGCATAGAGTTGGAGTACTTACAAATCCTGAATTTATCTTATTTAATCAATCATTTAATTATTACTTTAGTCTTTTGCTTAAATCAGTGCATAACCCCCCCCCCCCATTTTCGTGACCACATTTGTGCCTTACGCAAAAAAAGGTATAAGCACTTGTTCCGTGTCTCTTTGGATCGACCCTGCTTATCTTGTATTACATTTTTAGTGCAAAGTAACAGTGTTCTTGGAGTCATTTTGTACCCCTTTATCTGTTGGGTTTGACACACCTAACAAATTGGCGCCGTTGTCGGGGACACGGTGTTACTAATTGTTTATGCCTAGATCTTTCTGTATAGGTACACCACTGCCAATTGACTCGGAGATAGAGAAGACTGCAAAGAGGTTACGGAAGCAAGCCAAGCTTCATAAGAAGCGACCGGGTTCCAGGACTTCTTCATCATCTACCCCTCCAGTCATTAACATTTGGGAGGATATACCCCTCCCAAGTGTATCAGCATCCGAAACAGAAACTCTCTCACTCTCACCCCAACCATCCTCACCCAAAAGAACACCCCAAGCTCACTTACTACAACCCATGCTAGGAACTTCCACTCTCATTGTTGGTTGCCTTATGCATGCAAATTATACACAAGATAGGAAATATGATCCTAATTGTATACAGTTTTTAAAGCATACACTTAGCAATCACTTCTACCAATATAGATTCTAAATATAACATATCATCCAATTCTCCTAAGTTACAAGGCATCAAATATCAGACCAATCTGTCATGAAATTCCTGAAAGTATCCCTAGCCTCATACTAGCAAGCAACCATTCAGATCATATATCATATCAACATATATAGGTGTTATGGGAATCATTTACTTGAGCTCGACTGATTGCACGTATCACACCTTCTTTTTCTTAATAAAAATCTTTTCATAAACTTATTTTCTTTAGAAATAACTTTTTAGAAACTTATTTTCACTCAAAATATTACCAATTCCTCAGTTTGAGTTCAGACATACCCGAGAGTGTGTCTGAATCCCTCAAACCAAGCCTCTGATACCAACTTGTAACGTCCCAAAAATCAAAGGTAAAATTTTCATTTTTAAGACAATAAATCATACAACGAGTTATTCCAAAACCGATCAAAGTGAATATGTTATTTAAACATCAGATTAATATCATTAATTGCCAATGCGGAAAACTTTTGGGGATGTTGTCCAGTCACGCCGGGCCCTTCCTTTTAAAACCAAAAGTACCTGAAACCATAAATATGAGACCGTAAGCACAAAGCTTAGTGATTTCCCCAAAATACCACATTCCCAAAACATGAAAGTGCCATGGGCTACCCCCTTTGTCTTTCCTAGCAATGCCGAGGGCCAAATTTGGGTCTTACATACGAGTATAAGGGGCCAAATCCTAGTCTTTCATACAATCGCCAAGGGCCAGATCCTGGTCTTTCATGCGATTGCCAGGGGCCAGATCCTGGTCTTTCATACAATTGTCACGGGCCAGATCCTAGTCTTTCATTTAAGTATCACAGAGACAACTAGCATTCCACATAACAAGTAATTGGTCGGCATTGGTGCCTTCGAGCCATGGCTATAGTGAGAAGACTCACCTCTAACAGAAGATAGATTAAACAACACTTGATCTGTTGCGAACACTGCTCCCCACACTAAACATAATCCAGAAACGACTCCAATCAACAACTAAGGTTTTATCCCATACCAATGGTCCACTCATCCTTCATCATATTAAGGGCAAAATACCATTTTTCCCGTTTCCCTATAAGACCCAACTAATCCAAGCCCAAAACCCAAAATGGCCCAAGGCCCAAAATCGATCCAATGGGCTTTTGAGAGAATACATGGCGTCCACTCAATGATGTATGGCGTCCGAACGCCTAGGGTTCTAACCCAAACATCGGGCGTAACCACAGAATCCCAAATCCTTAACCAATGTCTTAATGGCTTAAGACCTAACATTCAAACTTCAGATCCAATGTTAAAAGAACGTCTAAAGCCATAAAGGAGGTAAATATTAGACCTTGTGGAAGGAGGTAATGATGGTTGAGAGATCTAACCCTTGAATTGTGTTTTGGGCCGAAGGGTAAAAAGGGAAAACTCATAGGCCGGGTTCTTCGATGAAATATGGATTTTTGTTCAAGAAGTTTTTACCCAAGATATTTAGATAATATTGTAGAGCTATTCAACACCTCTCCTATAACATCCATAAAATTCATGAAAAAAATTATATGTCACACCCCAAAACCGGAACGGCGGAAACGTTCTGGGGTGGAGGACGTCATGTTTAGTATCACAAGACATGCATCATAGTAAGCAAAGTAATGAACAACCATTTCATTAGAAAGAAAGTGTTTACAAGGTGTGTGTTCACCAAACATAGAATACATAAGCAAATAACAAACAAGATTTGAAGCTATACTGCTCCATCTTCTGAATCCCAGTGCGAGTACCTGTCTACTAGGCTCCTGAGAATACAAGTTATTTGAATGAGTTGATCAGCAATTAAGCTGGTGAGTTCATAAGATTTTAGTGATGTAAGTAAGTTGTAAAATGTTGTGGTAAAATGCTGTTGAAAATGTAGTTGAAAAATATAGTGAGTTGTAAGTTCTGTTTAGAAACGTTCGCCTGTTCCTCTTAGGAGATCCTATATTTCCTACTTTGATGAAAGATACGTAAAAATGATCCTACAATCCTTTCTATGAGTACTAAATGGATACAAGTGATATAAAACTCAGAGTAAACAAGCAATCGACTGTGCGCATCTGCCCTAAGCTCACAACCAAACAAGGAACAGGGAGTAAGGCGGAAAGCACACATCCAACTACCTATTGGGTATTAATGATATATAACCTTGATGTATAAACTAAAGTACTATAGAGTTAATCACCTAAGGTCCTTTAAGTTTATCCTCGTTTAATAAAATGGATTAAACCCTTAACTGGTAAGTTTCTAGTTTTGTATACCAAAAGTTCTAATTTGGAAAGTATGTTCTGTACTAGAAAACTGTGCATTGACTATGTGTCCTATGACTTGACCCAAACCTGGTACCCTTATGATGTCTCAATGTATACTGGACATATATATCTAGAATCGAATAGATAATAGACTGGGCGAATATGTTCCAAGCCCACAACCAAATAAGGAACATGAAATGAAGCGGAGAGCACACATCCTATTACCTGTCGGATCCTATTGATATATATGTAATAATAAGGTTAGAATTATGGTCCTTTCTACTAAACGTAGGCTTCTACCAAGGCATCAAATGTTATGTATGTTTGTTTCTTGTATTAGTGTGTATTTTCCCGAGTGAGACTCTCTTTAACTAAATATAGTTTATACATTAATGATTATGTGAGAAGATCACAAAGTAAATGTAATAGGGAAAATATTGTTTTACCTCAGCAGTGACACTGCTGGCTATAAAGTAATAAAATACAAACTCCAGGTAGTATTAAATGTACAATACACCTCGGGGAGTCTTTTTGCCTTTAATCCCAAGTCGGTTAATTAAAGGTTTAAATGTGAACTCGTATGTAACTGAGAAGATATATTATTATATTTTATCACCTCGTGTCTGCTAACCCAGATACGTGTAATCGTACTAAAGTTAACGCAAACCGGAAATATATATTATTCGATTTTATCACCTCGTGTCTGCTAACCCAGATACGTGTAATCGTACTAAAGTTAACGCAAACCGGAAAGATATATTATTATATTTTATCACCTCGTGTCTGCTAACCCAGATACGTGTAATCGTACTAAAGTTAACGAAAACCGGAAATATATATTTTACGTGCTTTTCCCGGTACTTAGTGTGGTGTGTTTATATTATTATATTATATCACCTCGTGTCTGCTAACCCAAATACGTGTAATCGCACTAAAGTTAACGCAAACCGGAAAGATATATTTTACGTGCTTTTCCCGGTACTTAGTGTGGTGTGTTTCTCTCTGTAGTAGTTATAGTATGTTTCCCCTTTGTACTTGTTATAGTATGTTCTCCTCTTTACTTGTTATAGTATGTTCCTCCCTGTTTCTCTTTATTGTGTGTTCTCTTTATATTATCGTGTATTGTATCTAGTATGAACCGAGTCTCTAAATATACCTATTATAGTTTACTAGTATGTTTACTTGGGCTGTTATTGAAAAGACTCCTTTATCTACGAAGTTATGCCTGTACTTTAAAAATGGAGTTCGGCTAAACTATAAAGCAACAGAAAAAGAGTTTTTGAAATGTTTTGATCACTTATAATAGACATAAGCATTATCTTGAAATATATTTATAACAAACATTTACACAATTATCATTGTGTTCAACTTGTATTCCCCCCCTTAAAAGCATTTAAAACAGTTAAAAGATTCATTACGGGGTATGAACTCACCTGATGTGGGTGATTCAACGAATACGCGTGTAAGGATGAGAAGTTCCACGAATTAAGTCCCGAGACACAACAAGTCCTAAATGACATATAATCACATATATTGGCATGAATATAGTGTTTGGAAGCAACCAAATGCAAGGAAACACCTCACGGGACTAGGAAACACTTTGACCAAGTGTTGGAATCACATGTGATTGATCTAAAGGGTGTTTAAGGCCATGGTTTGGTGTTTACGGCCATGTGTTTACGGCCAAGGGAGTTTACGGCCGTAAACTCATGGTCAAAGATGCATATGAGGTGTAAAACCATAATTTTTCAAATAGATTTTTCATTTCAAAATCGCATACTTTTCATAACATATTGTATAGAAATCTCGTTTATTAAAAAAACAAACACAACTCCATTAATAATCCAGGATCCTCAAAATACAACTCTTTCTCTGGTGTGTACAATCAAGCCGGTGCCGTCCCGCGATCCTGAGAAAACCTGAAACACATAACACATAACACTGTAAGCACAAAGCTTAGTGAGTTCCCCAAAATACCACATATAACACATATTAGCCACTCGAGGCTATAAATCTATGGGCCTACTGGCCCTAACTCTGTGGACCCTCTGGTCGTAACTCTGTGGACCTTCCGGTCCTAACTCTGTAAACTCTGGAATACACACAACATAAATCACATAGAAATAATGCAGTGCAGCACATCACATACATAGCATACAAGATACTCTATCACATAACTCTAATTACCACTCAAGGTAAAGTATAGTGAGAAGACTCACCTGACCACCAGCAACTAAAGACCCTGCTCCCGAATCTCGAACTAGCCTCCACCTAACACAAGGGATGAATATCTCTAGGTGATACTCTAATCACAACTCTAATGACCGAAGGCTATTCTTCCTCTCTTTAACTCTTTGAAGTGGATAAAAGACCATTTTACCCCTCCATGGTCTCTACTACTTATGTTGATCCAAGCCCCAAAGTCAACAGAAGTCAAAGTCGAGTCAACAGTCCATGTTTGACCCGACTCGCCGAGTGCACCCTTGCGACTAGTCGAGTCCACTTACTTTCCTCAGAAATCTCGTGGCAGTCCAGCTCAGCTCGTCGAGTTGACCCCCAACTCGTCGAGCTATCGCCTGATTCGGTTCCTCGGGACAAATCCTAACCAACTCGTCGAGTCGGCTCATCGACTCGGCGAGTTCATTCAGACCAAATGTTCATTTAGACGATTTAAGGCAGATCCATCACCCCAAACACTAGATCTATCATCCTGAGGTTCGATTGTCATGTAAAGCTGCAAGGATGATTAACCAGAATAACTCT
The DNA here is from genome assembly GCF_052849685.1 of Lactuca virosa. Lineage (NCBI taxonomy): Eukaryota > Viridiplantae > Streptophyta > Magnoliopsida > Asterales > Asteraceae > Lactuca > Lactuca virosa. The sequence goes on along the minus strand of NC_136430.1, from coordinate 27,350,586 downwards.
TCCATGGTTAACTAAAGCTATAATCTTTGGACTCTCTGGACCTCACAAGGTCTAGATCTGAAGTCTAGGCCTCATGAGAGACCTTATGCACACAAGAAAGGTGTAAGCTTTTACCTCTTACTCAAGCCCTTGCACGAAGTTACACCAGATCCACTGATTTTCTAGCTCCCTTGATGGGTGATCTCATCTTTTCCTCAAAAGATGCACTAGTTTACTCCAAGATAACTTCTCTCTCACTTTCTAGCTCAAATGACCTTTAGGGTTTGCTTCCAGGGAAAAGGGTGGCCGCAAATGAGGCTATAAGTGCCTTTAAATAGGTCCCAAACCCCGGAAATTAGGGTTTCTCTAATCAGCGCCTACTCGGTGAGTCCCTCTCCTCGGACTCGTCGAGTCCACTCATTAAATCCACGGGAGAAACCTGACTCGACTCGGCGAGTTGGACCCTCAACTCGTCGAGTCTTTCCTTTAATCACAAGATTAAGCTACACCGTAATACCGCTGAAAATCCGGATGTTACAATTCTCCCCCACTTGAATTAGATTTCGCCCTCGAAATCACTCCTTAACCACTCACATAATGAAATCATCAACCCAAAAGGCACCACCGAAAGGATCTCATACTACCCCGATATCTTTCTCTATGGGCACCTGAAACCAGACAAAACTCCCCAGACCAGAACTAAACCAACTCTTCCGTCGCTAATATACTCCTCCCCACTATCCAGAAACTCTAGTGGCTTGACCTGCTGCCAGACCGCCTACTCAAGCGATCACCATGATATTCGCTCCTCGAATATCAAACCCTGATAACTCACTGATCCTCTGATTCTCTAGTGGGAACCGATAAAACAAGTCCATGCCGAAAACTGGCTACCGATCACTCGTCCCAGACATGATAAATAATCCAGATCATAAACCAAGGAATGGAAGGATCACATCACACCAGGGACTCATCCACTGTACTGCAATCACAACCCCTCTGAACAACGAACCCTCAACACCCTGTCCTCAGACACGAACAATGACTATGCTTGTTCAGAAACGTCCTCCGACATCTGACAAGCATAAACCTCAGCTCCCTTCTCAATATCCCCTTCAAGACTGAGCGCCATGTCATCTCCCGACCCAACAATTAAACCTCCAAAGGTTACCCATTGTGTGTACCAACACGCCTCACTGACTTCCTTATCAATGCAACTATCTCGGCTCTGTGTGACACACGAATCATGAAGTTCGCTTCACCTCAAGCGAGTACGGAATTCGACTCGCTCTCGACCTCTGCCGTCTACTACTCATTAGTTCCATGTGTTTTGCGGTTTTCTCATACCAACGATTTGACCCACTCCGGTTTAAGACACCAGATGGAACAATACCCTTTCCAAATGATGTGCATCTATGAATCTGAAATTTCATTCCGTCTACTCAATACACCACTAGAATCGAACTCAACTCAAGAGTCTGATCCGACACTGAATTGGAACCACTCGTCCCAACGAACCACTCAACTCATGACTCTTGACCCGCAACTCATGCGTAAACCGCTTCTCCAATTCCCTTGGGTTGCGACAACCACAACTCAATGCAGAGTATAACGTTTCCCGACAAACATAGAGACCTCCGTCTCTTTCCTGATCTGGCCCTCAGGCTCCCGAATACTCAACCCAAATAAGGCTACTCAAGCCTAAGAACTCTCCTGCGTCGTGCTCTGATCAACAAATAACGCGGCTCCCTGCCGCACCGTGACGCCCTCTTACTGACTAGTGGGTACTACGGCTCCCCGCAGTATCACAATGACCTCTTCACTGAATAGTGAGTACTACGGCTCCCCGTAGCATCACCATACCCCTCACTGAATAGTGAGTACTACGGCTCACCGTAGCATCACCACAACCTCTCGCTGAATAGTGAGTACTACGGCTCCCCGTAGCATCACCACAACCTCTCACTGAATAGTGAGTACTACGGCTCCCCGTAGCATCACAACAACCTCTCACTGAATAGTGAGTACTACGGCTCCCCGTAGCATCACCACACCTCTCTGCACTGACTCATTGAAATTGCAGCTCCCCGCAGTCTTACCGCACTTACTCTTACCACTTCACAATCTCATCCTCAGGTTGACACCATACTGCGATCATTAACTCATGCACTGCGGCCCAGCATAGATAGGTACACACACACCTATCCGGGCTAAGCATCACTACTTCGGACGACCACCGTCGTGACAAAACCTCTTTTCTCGCTGCAATTCATATTCTCAAATAAATCCATTTGATGTCAATTAGCTGAAGGGCCCCCACCGGAACCATAGACACTTGATACACCACTCGACATCTCAAACTCAAACTCAAAACAATTCGAGATTTTAGGACATTAAACACGGATACTCCGGAATACCATCACAACGCCTCGCAGCGTCTTGACTCTACCACAGATCCCATACTCGTGGCATCATACTCAGATACCGTATTGCTTCCTTGGAACTTCACAACCGGTCTTTCTCTCGTGCCACTTGTAACCCTGGAATACTCCATCCCCCAATTTAAAACACGGAGAAATTGCCAACGACTCAGAACACGAAGTTGACAATCCGAAACTTCCTTCTCTATTGCTCAGAACTCATGTAAGAATACTCATAACGACCCTGAAGTTGGTTGCCCAATTAACTTCTTCCCTTCCCATACTGCATATAATAGCCCATACTCTGAGCTAGAAATTCTCAACCGCCGAACTCATCTCGCAAGCCAACCACCTCAAATTCACCATTTTAACCTTGAAGGATTCCTAACCACCACAAGGTCTCCGACCAACGGCCACTTGCCGTAGAGACACTCATCCTTTCTTAAACACATACCACATGCACTATCTCACTCTGCACCTCTCCTTGACCACCAATAACCCTGGTCTCAGGAATCCGCACCACAGGCCTCTTTATCCAGTTCTCTAACCGTTCTTGAACAAATCTATGATCTCCTCAAAAGTACCCGGTCCTCCCCCACTCAGGGTTCGAACCATCACCAATTGGTTCGCCAACCATCTAGCCCACAGGCTGTTTTTACCAATAACATCGCACCTACTCTTGGAAGG